>NW_024080660.1:5364252-5777379 GCF_003009895.1 Hyaena hyaena | reverse complement strand
TTTTTTTTAATGTTTTATTTATTTCTAGGAGAGAGAGAGAGACAGCATGAACAAGGGAGGGTCAGAGAGAGAGGGAATCACAGACTCTGAAACAGGCTCCAGGCTCTGAGCTGGCAGTCAGCACAGAGCCTGACGCGGGGCTCGAACCCAAGAACCACGAGATCATGACCTAAGAGAAAGTCGGACGCTCAACCGACTAAGTCACCCAGGCGCCCCAAGTTCCTTAACTTCTTATGACTCAGTTTCCTCATCTATAAATTGGGTATACTACAACAACCAACATACAAACTTACTGTGGAGAGTAAATGAGTTAACATACATGTAAAACCCTTAGAACCATGTTGAGCACATGGGAAGAACTATGAAAGTGTCTGCTATTATTATTAGCATGGTTCATCATCTGTTCTGACTTCTCCAGGATCCTGACCTGCACAAAAGACCTATCTGTAAAAGGAGAGGTCCTGGAGGGCTCTCAACCCTCAGCCAATCTGAAGTCCCTGGAGCACCACCATGAATGCGCGGAGGGTCTAGGTGGCACATCCTGCCTTCCTCCCACCCCGACCCCCATCCCAGGTCTCTGCAAGAAACGCCCAGAGCCCCTACTTGAACTGCTGGTCCTTGGTGCTGCGTGTCTTGGCCAGGAAGCGTTCGGCCAGCTTCTCCAGGTTGCGGGAGTAGTCCATCTCGATCTCCGCCTTCTTCCGGAAGAAGTCCTGGAGGTCCTGCAGCAGCTGTACCCGGAGCTCACACTGCTGGTCCAGGCATTTCATCTGCTCTGTGAGCTGAGCGCGGATCTCTGCAACAGAAACAAGGCCAGTCAGGTGGAAATCCAGAAAAACAAAACTAAACCAAACCAAACCAAACCAAACCAAACCAAACCAAATACATACATACATACTAACACTGACCCCTTCCATTTAGCTGGGAACTTAATGCCTTTAATTTAAAAAATAAAATAAAATGAAAAGCCTAAAGCTTAAAATGGCCATATGACATGAGGCACCTCCAAAATATTCACCAACTCTTTTCAGACCACTGAAGAAACTGTATCCAGGGGTCTGCTGAATCATTTAAGAGACCCTGCTTATTAGACATACAATACTCAGTTACCATTTATTGAGCAATTTACTATGTTTCTGGCACAGTGCCAAAATTTGGGTTTTCTTTGGCTGAGGGCCTAATGATTTATCTCCATCCTATTAGGAAGGTATTATTTTCATTCCCATTTTAAAGATGAGAAAACTGACTCTTAAGGAAGTCACGCTATTAAAGTGATGGAACTGGGATTCAAACCTGAAAAGACTGACTCTGGAGCCCAATGTTAAGCATCCAACTTCTGCTCAGGTCATGATCTCACAGTTTGTGAGTTCGAGCCTCGCGTCGGGCTCTGTGCTGACCCCTTGGAGCCTGGAGCCTACTTTGGATTCTGTGTCTCCCTCTCTCTCTCTGCCCCTTCCCATGCTCATGCTCTCTCTCTCAAAAATAAATAAATAAACTTTAAAAATAAATCAGTAAACAAAAGGTTTTCCGCATTTCCATGAAGGAGGGTGAGGGTCAGGATATTTTAATGGAGATAGAAAGGGTCCTGCCCAAGGTCAACTAGCACCAGACTTTTAGGCAAGCAAATCTTTCACTGTCAGTCAGATTCCATAGTTTCCAATCATAGACTGGAAATCAATCTTCAAGAAGTTCGTTTTTTTTCTCAACGAATATTACTCATACAGCTGTTGCTTCATCCTCAGTGATGCTCAGAGCCTCAGCTGTGTTAAAGTTAGAAATATTTCAGGTGAAGCTCTAGCTTGACAGATTTCTGCCCAGCCGAAAGTCCTCACACAGGGCTAGCAAACGCCATCCCTGGGACTGCAGCGATGTGGTTCCAGATGCAACCGGATCTGCCTCAAATGCAATACAGCATTTGTTACTGACAAGAGCCCTGGCACCCGCAGGAAGCGGCATGCAAAATCCAGACTGCTTTGCTGCTCAGAGACGGCCTGCAGTGCGTGTCCGGCTGAAGTTCTATCCTGAGTCCCATGTGAGCCTGCGATGGAGCCATTTCTTTCATCCCTTTCCTGCTCAGCTCCAGTGCACTTGGTTGTGGCAGTGACTCCAACCCCAGGAAAAAAAAGAGCACCTATACTATTCTGCCTTTCCTTATGCATGCTCCAAATTCATTTCCAAATAGCAGAGTTATAACAGTGCTTTCTGCCTATGCTACGTAATGCATGGGAGCAGAGGTGGTAGGGAGATCCAGAGTTTTCCTCTGAGCTGTGGATAAACCAGGGGCAAAGGCAGGATCACAGATCCTATGTCGAACATTTTGCCAATCACACTTATGACACGATGACAGGCAAATGGTGCATTCAGCTTTGCCTTGAAGTAGCTAGGGGTCCATAATCTATCCGTATCTTCATTTTTGTCTCTGTTTTTACTCATGTCAGAATGTAGCATAAGTATCTGGCCCTTGATGGGTGCTCTCGGGTGATCTCTAAGTGCAGTTCTCACCCTCTTCGTCCCCATACCACAACGGCCAATGCCAGTCAAACCTTACAGTAACCTTACCTGAACTGAAACTGAGCACCAGAGGATTGTTTCAAGCAGACAGAAGGCCGAGCAGAAAAGCCGCCTGCCTCATCACTCATCAAAGCTCTCTTGTTCTGTGTTTTTGGGGAGTCTGATTACAAGGGTGTTGGGAGGAAGATCTGCAGAGGGCATATCAAGCATCTAGTTTTTACCAGGGAGTTCTGGCCTCTTAAAGGCAACAGCCCTTGTCAAAACTATTCCTAGAGACATCTGTACCCCTTCTGCCTATTGATAGAAGTAGAAGCTGACAGTAGTAGCCATCACGTGGGCAGGCTATGGGTGAAGACCACGTTCACAATGCTCACTGATATTACTTACAACTTGCTCATTAAGGAAGAATCAGGGCAGCTTAGGACAAAGTCTACCCGGTCAATCCCAGATTTGCAAGAGGATGTGGATGGGTAAGGGGGCTCTGAGTCGCCTGTAATTCATGTAAGACTTTTCCTCAATCATCTCACTAACCAGAAGAGCAGAAAGGAACCAGATAGACTGGATGATGCCCACCCTCCACCAAAAAAAGAGAGGGCCGGGCAAATTCCCATTAATCCTATGAAGTTCCAGAGATAGGCCACATCTGGGTTGTCCTATCCAAGGAATTAGCACTTTACAGGAGGCCTCTGAAATACGTGAATTAATCTAAGAAGCCCCTCAACACATCCAACCAACACAGAATTACACCGTGACTTTCTCAGGTGCCTCCAGCAGACAGCACAATACAAAGTGTACTGCGCCCTCAGGCATCCCCGCAGGGCTCCTGAACGAAGGGGGAGCATATGTTTACTGAACACCTTTTATGGGGCTTTACATACATCATCTCATTTAACTTTCACAAGTAGCCCACTTGGTGTTTCCAATTATCCTGATAACACAGGTAAGAAAAATGAAATAAGACCTATTAAGTCATTTACCAAAGGGTCATACAATTAGGTGCAAGTGGGTTTGAAGCTAAATTAAGGTTTGTCTAACTTGTCAAAGAGGTTGAATATGGGTCAGGGAAACAAAAGAAACAGAACACAAGTCTGGAGTCTCTGAAAATACTTCTGGGTAAATTACACTGTCTATGGCTCCCACCCATGGAACATCTCCTTCTCTACCTTCCAGCTGGGGGGTGATTCAGAATCAAGTTTGGACTAGCCCACTGAGTTGATAACTAGCCCATGTTTCAACTAGTCCACAACCGGGCTGGGTCCACTCCCTGCTTCCTGGATCTACTCTACAGGATAGCTTGGGAGGAAGTGCTTTTCTGGTCCTGGGAGCACACGCTGAGGTCTGCCAATATGCCCAGAGGCCAGAGAAAGTGAGAAAGCAATGAGATCCCACTCTGGATCCAGGAAAAGAAGAGTCCCTGCTAACAGATACCACCTGCCATTGTGGTTGGTTTGTGAAACCCGTCACTGAGCATCTCCTCTCCCCGGCAACCTGCCTAGAAGGAGAAGCCTCCTTGGCTCCCATCCTTGGGGCATCCACACAGATGCCGAAGGGCGACTCCAACCACCCCCATCGCTAGGCTTGCAGCTCTAAAACAGAATGGCTGCTCTGTCCAGTGCAAAATGTGCTGCTTCAGACTTTTGCTGCTGCTGCTGCAAAAAGACAAACAATGGTCCCCAAGAATGCAGCTGTGGCAGCCCCAGTCCTTTATCTGTGCATATAAGGGGCAGAGAACAATAGGCCACTGAAGGCCAGCTCGCTTGGGCCGTGTGCCCGCGCTGGAGGCCCCTCTGCACCCTGGCCTACCAATAAACTAGAGGGGCAGGAAGAAGAAAGGGATGATTTATAAAAACACGGAGGAATTCCTCACAATTCCATCGTGTGCTGAGGCAAGTACGCACGTGCACACGGGTGCACACTCAAAGACACACACACACACACCACCCACACTGTGTTTCATCATACCAATTCAGGAAGGCTTTAGAAATCGAGCTTACAGTTGGATGAGCATTCCTGGGAACTGGGGATGAGGAACTCCTTGTAGGTTCTCTCCTTAGAACTACATGGAAAGAAATCAAGCTCTCGTTTTCTAGAAGCAGCTGTATCTCAGGGGTGCGAGTGAATTCCATGGCCACCCACAAAGCCGAAGTACAAAGGTCACCATGAGCTTTGAGTGATAATGCCAAAATGACCTCCCCTGGGCACTTAACACAGCCCTTTATTCATCAAATCTTTACTGAGCTCCTACTGTATGCCAGACCCTGAGCTCAGTGATGATGAGGAATAACAAAACAGGCTCACGCCCTGCCCTAATGAGGCATGGCTTGACAAAGAAGAGAGGAAAAGAAGGCAAAGCCAGTCTTACTGCTTTTGCCTTGAATATTCTTTATTATAACATAGCCACGGGGATAAGTCCCGACTCAAAGACCAAAGACTGAAAAATCATCAGTAGCAGATGAGAGAAGCCAAACACCAAGCCCAAGAAATATTCAACATCCTCTGACTCTTTTTTTTTTATTACGTGTTTTTAATGACACTTCTGTAGCCTCCCTTCCAAAAAGAACTGAAGCCTCAGAACTAGTTTCCTGAAAATCAGAATTGATCTTTGGTTGATGTTTCATTTCTGGAATTAGATAGTGGTAATGGTCGCACAACCTTGTGCATACACTTAAAAAACAAAAACAAAAACACAAAAAACAAAACACTGACTTCCTATACTTCTAAAAGGGTGGATTTTACAGTATGCGAATTACATCTCATTTAAAAAATTTAACCCCACCAAAACAGCATGTTCTTTTGAGCACCCTCCCGCCAGCAAGGTGGGGGGTGGGGGGGGGATGGTCCCAACAGACAGGCACCCGAAAGAGGAAGGAACTCTTGGTTTCCATTTCTCCATTTTGCATGGGCTGGGTCTCAGTTCTGCATTGAATAGTCTTAAGCAAATCCTGGAAGCTGCCCCTCTGGATAACAAACTTGGCCATGACATTGAACTCCACTGGCAGATCACGGTACCATCATTTCGGGAGGGTGTTAGATCAAAACCAAGCAAGGAGTGTTTTTATGCACGAGTTCAAATACAGGATCAGCAGGCACACCCAGCAAGGCTTCCCTTGGGAAGGGCTGACTCCTCGTCCATGCTTGGCCACAGCTGAGATCCTAACTCTACCTGTCCTGGGAGTGAAAAGGAGGCTCACTTCCGTTTTAGGAAGAGGGTCAAGGGTCACAAGAAGGATAAAATTAGAGGAAAAACTAGCCCTCATCGGATACCAATCATTTAACAAACACAGTCATGGCCCTGCCACACTTACAATCATGTAGACTCTAAACTATATAACATCTGCCATCACAGGCGAAGCGGTCCTCTGAAAATTGTCCCCACTTGAGACAACACCCACAGAATTCACCAGCCAGCAGGGTGTAGGGGGATTCTGTTCAGTCTGCTGCTTTAAATCCAGAGATATTATTCCCTTTATTCCCCTCTTTCAAAATTCATCTCCCTCTTCAGGAATCTTATCTGATTAAGTCGAACAAAACCCCCTCCTAGGAGTCCCACATTTCTGAGGAGAAAATGAGGCTAAGGGGGCAGGCCAAGAGAAACATGTAATCTTTCAGGACAGTGCCACAGGTCCTCCCCTTGTCCTTGATGGGCTGGCACCTAAGGGACAGGAGCGAAGACTCCCTCAGGTTCTGTTCAGAACACGGAGCATGAGATCAGCCCAGGTTCCCCACTGGGGGCTGGGACTGACTGCCAGTCTTTCCCCACAAAATCTGCCTCACCTGCTTTTAGCCCTTTCACAAACACATGATGTCACCTCAGCCACCTCAGGAATATTAATTCCTAGTACCTTTCCAGCCTGTGTTATATAAGAAGACAATTGAGGCTTTCATCAGGCTCTACCCTCCATATCTCTTACCAAGACCTCTTATCGCCAGGGTAATCAGCCCCTATCAAAACTGTTCCCGAGGAAACAAAATGCTGAGATGCCCTGCCAAGTCTTGCTCTTCACCCTACAGGTTTGCTTTCCTACAAACTCAACGGGAGCGCCCTTCAAAATCCTTGGCAGGCAGATGATGGAATCAAAGCCCAGAGAAGGGAAAGGAATTGCCAGAGATCACATAGCTATTTTAGCTGCAGATGTGGGCCTGAAACCATGTCCTTTCTTACTTACTCTTATCATAAAAATTTATTTGTGCACCTTCCAGGTGCTCCGAGAATAAAAGACAGAAGTTCTCCCTCAAAATGAGCATGGTAGGGGTGCCTGGGTGGCTTAGTCGGTTAAGCGTCCGACTTTCGCTTAGGTCATGATCTCGCGGTTCGTGGGTTCGAGCCCGGCGTCGGGCTCTGTGCTGACTGCCAGCTCAGAGCCTGGAGCCTGTTTCAGAGTCTGTCACTCCCTCTCTCTCTGACCCTCCCCTGCTCACGCTGTCTCTTTCTCTCTCTCCTAGAAATAAATAAAAAATATTAAAAAAAATTAAACATGTTCTTACAATAAGATCTAGAACTTGCACCTCGTATAAATGTTTATCCTGTAGACAATGAAAGCTTATATTTATACTGGACCTGTACCNGGCGTCGGGCTCTGTGCTGACTGCCAGCTCAGAGCCTGGAGCCTGTTTCAGAGTCTGTCACTCCCTCTCTCTCTGACCCTCCCCTGCTCACGCTGTCTCTCTCTCTCTCCCCTAGAAATAAATAAAACATTAAAAAAAAAAATGAGCATGGTACTAGGGAAGAAACAAGTGAAAAACCTATAGCAAACAAGGTGCAAAAAAGGTGAACTACAAGGTATATAAATAGTGATATGAGAGCAGAGAAAAAGGAGACCTATATCAGCTTCAATCCACCTGCTATACCACTTCTTTCAATGACTGACACTATCTCTTATGTGAGTAGTCACCGTTGCAAGAAAAGACCAGCAAGCTATTTTCAGTGAAGTAGAAAACAGCAAATATTCTTCCTCAAAGGGTAACCAGTAGACTTTTTCATCGTTACTTTACCCTGTTAAATACAACATAGACTTCGACATGAGTTCATCCAAGCAACCAATTAACAATAGCTTAAGCTTCCAGAAATATGTGGATGTGAAAGATACTTATTGTTTCTCCTTCCCTGCACCTATATAATCTCCCCGACTCTTAATCCATGTGCTTTTGGTAAAGCTGATTCCACCTCTGCCCTCTCCAAAGATGGTGGATGTTACCTGCAGGCCTTGTTTGGGAGCTCCAAGACCTGAAGACAATGAGAATCTGAGACTGCTGGCGCCATCTTGTCACCATGAGAGGAAAGCCTCTTTGAGAATGGAGCTGACCCCGAGAAAACAGAAGTGAGAGATGGGAAAAGGAAACTCAAGCCCCTGAACCAAGTCATGGCCAGACGCCAGCCCTATCCCTGGCCCTTTTAGTCTCATAAGCCAATTCATTCACTTTTTGCTTAAAGTAGTTTGCTTTGGACTTTTAGTTCCTTGGAAACAAAGGAGTCCTAATGAATAAAGAGAGGGATTCTGAAGTGCTCAGAAGCATGAAGGTCCCTACGCTTAAGAAACTTACAATCTAATTGTGAAGATAGATCAAAATATATATTCTCAAAAAATTATATATTAATATATTACATAAATTATGCTGACATTATATTACATAAGTTATGCTAGATATGATGCTAGATATTTGTTTAATAGACATTTCTGCTAGATATCTGTACTGCATAAATTTTCATGTTGTTGTATATTGTGTATTGCATATTGTATACCTGAAACTAAGAATAAATACTACAAGTAAAAGTTCCAAGGACTCAGAAAGTGCAGTGAGGACGAAAATGACTAAAACAAGGTTTCTTGAGGAAGACTAAACTCCTTGAAGAATTTGTTCCATTCACCAGCATACTTCTGGGACCCAGAACAATATCTGGCAGGCCTTCAAATCTGTGGACAGAAGAAGGGAGAGGAGAGAAAGAGGGGGAAGAAGGGGAGTCAAAGTCTGAACTTCTATTCTTAGGATGGGTAGAATTTCAGTAAATGGAAGGGTGAAGAGAGCATATTCCAGAGGAAGATAAGATATAAGCCAAGAGATGGGAATGTTCAAATATGACCTCTTTGTGAGGTCGTGAGGAGGATGATTAGTCAGGGATGGTCGTCGGGGAGATTACATAGCTAGAACAAAGAGTACCTTGAGGCCTAGTCAGAGGTACGGGTGCATAGAAGTAGCTCCAAAAGCTGACAGAGGAGTTTGGATTTCCAGTACCCAGAAATGGAGCTAGTGAAAGTGTGTGTCATGAAAACAGAGCTGAAGGAAGATCAGAAGAGGTCTGCTGGATGGATTCCTATACCTTCTAAATTAAGAGATGGAGAGAGCATTAATTAGCAATCCAGGCTGAACAGTACAGAAGTCAACGTGAGAAGGAGAATTCCATGAGTGGAAAAATCCTTGTCCATACCCACTCTAACCATTAGCCAGTGGTCCTAAAGCTAGTGATTCTAAACTATTGCCCCCTAAGCAGTGGTGAGCAAAGGGGACAGGTAAGAGAGACCTTTGGATTCAAAGATAAGACAGTTATCTTGGCAGGAGGAGGAAAGTGGGAGTGAAGTCCTGGTTTCCCTGGCTTTCTTTTCAACTACAGTTTTCTCTGTTTAACTTTCAAGTTTGGTCATCTTCAAAACTGTCTGCCCTGTGTAGTAGAATATCCCAAAGTTATGTAAGAAAGAAACTCCCCTCCCCTTGCATCATATTCACACTACTTAAAACCAATGCACATAGCTCTGGAGACCAAGAGAAACCAGCCAGTGGGAAGGAAGAGGAGAAAAATGGCCTTAAGAGTTTCCAAAGGACACACAGTCATCCATAAATTTGCAAGCCCTCCAGTGAAGACATGGAAAGGAACCTCGTAAAGCCAATGGGGCAGGAGGGTGTGAAGAGGAATGTCTCAATGAACTTTAATCATGGCCATTCCTCTGGCAAGCCGCCTTGCCTCTCTCAAGTGATTCAATAGAAAGTCAAAGACAAAAGGCTCCCAAATGAACAAGCTGCCACATCGAATGCCAAAGTAGTAATTTTAGCTCACAGGCCTTGCCTGAGATGTTTAAGCAACAAAATCCCTGAAGTCCAAAGTCTAGAATTAACTTGTATTAATGAGATGAGATGACCAACAGCTCCTCTGAGAAATGTCACCTACTGGCCCTGATTCATTACTGGAGGCAAACTAGAAGTTGGTTCTCAAGGACCACAGCAATCAACCAACAAATCCAGCAAATATTTACCTAACGCGGCCTCTGTGTCAAGATCTGAGCAAGGAATCACTGGACCACACAAGAAAACGTAAGACACTGTCTCACTCTCAAGGGGTCTACAATCCAATTGGAATGCAAAAGTATTCAACAGGATAAACCTGTGAGCACTAAGTGCCTAAATAATGGTTGAGATGCTCAGAAAGGAGATCAGTATAAGCCAGTGTGGACCTGAGTCCATGTTGGTGCCTTGAGCTGGAGAGGACTTACAGGGATATAACAGTGACAGAGGATGGAAAAGCAAAGGGAAGGAAGTGGGAAAGGGCAGACCCAGCTCAGCAGGCCCTGAGTGGCAGATTTTAGTCCAAAGGGTATGGGGCGAGACAGGGTTCAAGAGCAGAGAGGGGAGTAAAAAAGCAAGATGCAGATCAGATACAAGCATGGTTCAAAAAGCCTCTATAAATGTAAACAAAGCAAGGTAAAAAGAGTCTTGCAAAAGGGCAGCATGAGGGAGTCAAAACCCAAGAAATCTGCCAATCAAATCCTCAAAAGACCAAATGTTAGTTTCAACATGTCCATGACAGTAATGGACAATGGTAAACTGTATGTTGCTCAAGTCTCCAACACAATTGAACTGAAAACAAACCAGATCAGTATTAAAGTCTAGACCCTAAATTCTTAGAGAGCTGGCTCTGGAAGGTTTACATCATTCTGCTCAGGATCCAGTTTGGCATCTAGTTTCAGTACATTATTCCAGGTTTAGTTCCACAAGCATGGACCCGGCAGCTGTTCGCTGCTGGGAAGAGGAATAAGCGACGGTGACTGTGGAGGACCAGGACATTCACTTGGCCTTTGAAGTACCTGTGGAATTTCCTGCTGGAAAAGGCAGTTTTATTCGCCAGTCTGGAGCTCCCAGGAGAAGCCAAGTCTGGAAACAGACATTTGGGAACCATCAGCAAGCAGACGGAAGTATGAAGTTAATTATAATAGTGAACACAGTGGCCCACAGAAATCATGCAGAAGGAACGAGAAGTAAGCCGAGGCCTGGCGATACACCCATGTAGGTGGAAAGCATAGGAAGAGGAGATGGGAAAGTAGACTAAGAGTGAAAGAGATAGCTCCAAGTGTCAGTAACTGCAAATCACTTACGCAAGAAAGAGGGCAGAGTTGGTTCACTTTGGTGGTTAGAAGTCTATTGTTATCAAGAGCCTGCTATTGCTATGCTAGACCCAATTTATACATCACCCAAGATGAACACAACTGCCTAGCTGACTGGCGGGAACCACTGGTCCTTCAAGTTGTTGGTGAGCCAGCCTGACAGCGTCTTGCCCTGCACCTGTGCAGCATGCCCTCACGTCCCAGCACAGGGCCTCCTTGTTGCCATGAGGCATGAGGTTCCCAGGGACCTCCTCAACTGCCAGCCGTGCGACCAAGAAGCAGAGGAGAGCTGAAGCTCCATGTAGTCAACCTTCAGCCAATAGGAGATGGAGCAGCCAGATATTATCTTCCCCAGTGAGCTGTTCAGAGATGTAGTAACTTTGAGTAGTTTCTCTGAAGATGTTCCGTAAGACAAACCATCAGCCTTTCATGAACCTGGAGCCAGTTTACAAGCAGTCTGTTATATGTGCTCTCCCTCCCTGCCGTTTTTCATTTCCCTTTTCTCCTCATTCTGGCTTCCCTGGAATGGCTCTCCCAAATAAAGTGTAAGCTTGTGCCTCCAGCTCTATGTTCTAGGAAGCCCAGACTAAGACACTTACCATGTGCCACGCACTGTTCTAGATGCTGTGTGAGTAGACAGTCCCTTTCTTGATGAGATGTATTCCAGTGAAAGTATCCACTTAGGAGATCTCTGAGAATAGCTAACCAATTATTTATCAAGAACTCAACACAGATGTGAAGTGATTGGTTGCTTATAAGAACTGATTTAGTTGACTACAGTTTATTTTCTCTGGAAAAGCAAACTACCTCCACAAAAGTTACACATGGGCACGTCTTATCCATTCAACAGTAAGCACAGAAACCATTTATTGAGTACTTACTATGAGCCAAGCAAGCTCATAGAAAGTCGAGCTACCATTCAAGTGTAAAGGTACATGATCTCATTTAATCCTCAAAACATCCCTATGGAGTAAGCTTGCAGTAAAGCAGAGAGTGGTTAAGAAGTCAGGACTGCATTTGGAAAGACCTGAGCTTCAACTCTAGCGCTGCCACAAGCTAGTTGTGTATCCTGGATAAGATACTTAATCTCTGTAAGTCTGTTTCACTAACTATAAAATGGGGCTTGTAACAGCAGTCACACCAGTGAGTTGTTATGAAGGGTAGAAGAGATAAAGGGCTTACTGTATGCCTGTGGCCAGTAAGCCTCCATTCAAAGTCGACCAAGATTCCTCCCACTTCACAGATGAAGGACTACGGACATTCAGAGATTAGTTAATTGCCTGCGGTCACCCAGATAGTTACAGATCTGGATTTGAACATAGATGGGTTTAATTCTAAAATCAGTTCTCTTAGCCACTCCCCTGCATCTGTGTATCAGGTTGAGCTATGGACTCGTTTGGCTGTCTTTCACACTGGAATCCTACAGTTCTAGGTTGGCCATATTGGTTAATAAAAGGGATCCTTGAATTTCTTCAATTCAACAAATAAAAGTCTTCATTCTCACTGTCTTAGCTCTAAGTGTTTAAGTATGTATGGGAGGGTGGAGTCGGAAAACACATTTATTTATTTTTAATAATAAATAGAATAAAATAAAAATAAAATAAAGAAAAACACTCTTATTTATTTCATTTCTTATTGAATAGCAGGCAAAAGTCCATACCCCCAGTTAGAGACGCTTTCACTTGGAGAGGCAGCAGAGCAAAATCTGTGGGGAAACCAGTTTGGCTGGGCTCAAAACGCCAGCTCCCCACTTACTAGCTGTGTGTTCCTGGGCGACTTACTTAACCGCTCTGTGCCTCAAGGTCTCCATGCGGAAAAGGTCCATGATAATAGTACCCTCTTAGAGATTTTGTAAGTTAATATTTGTAAACTAATTCAAACAGTTCCAAGTACATTGTACTATATGTGTTTTTGTTAAACACATAAATCTGTCTCATGGGCTCTTTTATCCCATAACTTTCTGGACAAGAGTATAGAAAGTGATAGGAGTTGAATTAGTGGCTTCCAAACTTTCACAAGCCATCCCATACACATACTACACATATAGCATGTGCACACGTGCACACACACACACACGTTTCCTGAAACAATACAGATCCTTAGTACATGCCATAAATTCATATTTTCTATGTCTTTTTAAATGCTGGTTGCAGCCCACTAATTTCATTTCATGACTTACTGATTTCTCGACCTACAGATTTAAAAATGCTCTGGAATAAACCACATGACCACCAAAAACAGAACTAGAACACAGAGTCTTCAAACCACTCAGCTCCTTCTTCATGTTTATTATTAAGTCTGAAAGGGCCTCAGTTTCACTTCTTGCTGGAAAAAAAACTGGACATTCTAGGTCCTCCTCCCCTTCCCTCCATAGTTCACGTGGACAGTAGAAATCCGAGAAGGCAAAGGAGCCGGCGGGCGCTTCCTGTCTATGCAGCTTCTGCGACTGCCCAGCCCAACATATTGCCATTCATACCAGAGAGAGCTCCCCGGCTTGTCCCCTTGGTTTCCCCTTCCTGGTTTTGACGCCCAGCAACTACAGTCACCCATTGTATCTCTGGGGCAAAAAAAATGCTCATCTTACACAACAAAGCAATGTCATTATATATATAATAACTGGATTATAAACAGAATAGATGAACTTTATTAGTGGTTAAGTTAAAAAAAAAAAAGAGTTCTTTTTTTAAATGTTTTATTTATTTCTAGGAGAGAGAGAGAGAGAGACAGCATGAGCAGGGGAGGGTCAGAGAGAGAGGGAGTCACAGACTGAAACAGGCTCCAGGCTCTGAGCTGGCAGTCAGCACAGAGCCGGATGCGGGGCTCGAACCCACGAACCGCGAGATCGTGACCTAAGCGAAAGTCGGACGCTTAACCGACTAAGCCACCCAGGCGCCCCCCCCAAAAAAGAGTTCTTATCACTCAGAGATAAATACTAAAATATTCAAGGATGAATAATGTCTGGTATTTGCTTCAGAGTGAGGAGGGAGGTGCAGGGTGCTGCTGGATACAGATAAAGCAAGATTGGCCATGAGCTGAGGATTATCGAAGCAGGGTGGTGGGTACATGTAGGTTGATAACACTATTCTCCCTACTTTTCTAGAGGTTTGAAAATCTTTCAAAATTAAAGGTTTTAAAAATCTAATTAATGGCATGTTAAAAATAAAGGCTTAAGATATTCACAGTAGTAAACACAAAAGAAGATAAACAGGACAGAAAAAAATAACCAGAAATATAACACAGATAAATTTCCTTAAAATGAAAGAACTAAATCTGCAAGTAGAAAAAGCACATTATATGTCAGGAAATGTACAGGAAACGATTAATATCAAGACATACGATGTTTAGTTTTTGAACTTCAGCTATAAAGAAAGAATCATTTAAGAATCATTGGAGAAAAAGCAACACTTCTAACAAAATAGGGGTCAGATCTCTCCATAGCAACAATGATTGAGGCCTGAAGATGATGGAACGAGCCATGTTCTAAAAAAAATTCTGAGGGAGAATAACTGTGATCCAAGAATATTACAGCAAGCTGAGTCACCGTCCAAGTGTGAAAAAGATTCCAACATTTGCAGACTTAGAAGATCTCAGCCTATATAGACCTATAAGCCCTTCCTGCGAAGCAGAAATCCTGCACCTAGCAGATAAATCAAAACAAAACCACAGGAACAGAGACGCTGTGGTAAAAGAACAGGCAGTAGATACAACACCAAGAACAAACACACAAGAGTGTGCAGGTCAGAACGTAAATGTTAGAAACCCTGCCAAGGGGAAAAAAAAATACAGATAAGCTACAAAAATTGGGAGATGGGGAAGAGAGGTACAAGAAAGTGTAAGAACATGAATCACCTAATCCTGCCAGGCACGGAATCAGCTAATCTGTCTCAAAGTGAAGATTTAGCTAACAACAGAGTTTGAAATATTAATAATGACTTCAGCTCCCTCAAGATTTTTCTAATCATTTTCTTAGCCTTTGAGAGAGCTTGTAATAAAAGCTATGATCTTTCATGGCAAAGAAACATTTACAAGACGGTCAGTGGTTCCTTCGCCTTCACTTCTGTTATTTTTTTTTTCTGCTGCTAAATTCAAGCAAAATTAAACCCAATTGTTTTTATTTTTAAAGTGCATATGGCATAATGTCATTCTTATAAAATCACTTCTTGCTCACTCAAATCATGCACTTACGTTTAATCATCATTTCTGCCCTACCAGATCATTCCCATAAGCAAACAATCATTTTAGATTTTCCATCTTATTACACACACACACACACACACACACACACACAGACGCACTTCCCTTGACTTCCCCCTTCCTTTGGAGCTACTTTTTCCATCTTGCCTTCTCTTTACAAGGAAACTCAAAATGGCTGTGCATACTCCCTGCCTCCACTTTCTCTCTTCCCTTTTTCTCTTTAGCTCACTGTAGTCAGAGCTTTTTTCACTCTCGTGATGGCAGGAATGGCCTCCACAATGCCAAACACAGCCGACTGTCAGGACATGGCTTATTCCATGCCACCAGAGGGGACCACTGCCCAGCCCCGGGATACTATCCTCCCTGATATGCCGCTGGATACACATCCTCAACCTCTTCTCCAGATCTTCCTCCTCTCTCCCAACCTCTAATTGCTGATACTCTTCGGGCTCAGTTCTAGGACCTCTTTACCACCTCTAGTTGCTTCTCAGTAGACTTCTTCCAGTTCTGTGCCTGGTGATTCTCAAATCTGAATTTCCAGTCTAGACTGCTCCCTGAACTCCTGACTACTATATATGACTTAATATTTCCTCTTGGATGACTAATAGGTACTTAGGACTTGATAAGCCCAAACCTGAGTTCTTGATACTCACCCTGATCCCCACGTTCCCTATCTCAGTAAGAGCACCTCTAATCACCCATCAGGCCAAAAACCTTAAGAGCTATTACTAATGCTTTTCTCTGTCTCAAACTCCAATCCAACTCATGAACAAATCCTTTATTAGAAATGTGTCCAGCATCCAACCACTTCCTATCCTCTCCACCATTCCCAACTCAGTCCAAATCAGCATCATTTTGTTCTGAATTACTACGGAAGCTTCCTAAAGGGCCTGCTGCTACCACCTTCACTCCCCTGTAGTCTATCCCCTGCTCATCATCCTCCAACAGCTTCCCATTGGAGAAAAAAGCTGAAGGCTTTCTAAAGCCTTACATAGTCTAGTCCATGACTGTTTTACCAATCTCTCTTACTCACTGGTCTCCAACCACAATGGCCTCTCTGTTCATAGAACATGCTAAGTATACTCCCACCTCAGGGCCTTTGCATATGCTTTCCCTTGGTATGAAGCATGCTCCCCCAACATCCACATGGTTAGCTCCCTTACTTCACTCAGCTCTCTGCAGATGTCACCTTCTCTGAGTAGCCTTTGCGGCCATCCCACCTGAATGAGCCCCTCTATGTGTTTACCCCATTTTATTTTTCTTCATGGCATTTATAAATCGCTTTAGGTATTTATTTGTCACCTTATCCTCCCACTGAAACATAAGCCCCATGATAGCAAGGACTTGGCTTTATTCATTGCTGATCTCTGATGCCTAACACATAGTCAGTACACATTCGAGGAACACTTATTGAATGAATGAATGAATGAATGAAGAACTCTTTTGGTGTAATGGGAGTTGAAACAATTTATTGCTAACTTCTTTGTACTTCTCGATTTTGCTTAGATTTTTTTATAATGAGCATTTCCCATTTTATGAGAAAGCAATACCAATTCCTTTAAAAATTCAAACAGAAAACCAACCAAAAATCAAAGGAGGGATGCATTATCTAATCAGCTCTATTTTGACAAGTGTTTTTGCCCCATTATTTATGATAGCCACAAAAGAGTTCACAATGTAATGCCTGCAGGGCATTTTTCATAATTAATGAAACCTTTTTAGGAGGAAACTTTACTGGAACAAAAGTTTTAATTGCCCAGGGCTGACCAAAGAGTGTGAATCCAAGGCTCCCCAGTGAGAATGTAAATTGACAAGGTTTTCCTAAATATCACTTCCCATTGCAATACTTTTTTCAATACTCCTGCCATAATCCCAATGTCAGAGTCTGTTAGCATACTACAAATGAAAAAGCGTGATGGTCTCTGGTAATCCTTACATAGAAAATTGGAATACTACTTTCAAATACGCTCACGCTTTCTGAACAAGTAATAACCAGGGCTATAGAATCACAGCGATCACACAGGCCAGTGAGAAGATTACGAAGGGCCCCTGTAAGCCCCAGTGATACACATACCACCAGGAAACATTCATGGACCTGTCCCTTCAACCAACCCATAGCAACACCCACCAGTGTCGGTCAGCAAGTGGCATGGTCTGCCTCCTCCCCCTCCAAGAGGCCCAGAGGAAAGTGGAGAGCACAGGACACCCCCACCCCCACCCCCGTCACTGATGAGTGAAGCCCAATGGCAAATACGAGGGATGGTGGCACACAAAGCAAGGCCGTGGTTTCGGGGTCTCTCCTTTATATTCCTATCACCGGTGTTACCTGCATCTTCTGCTCTTTTCATGATACAATAGCCTGTTCACTCTGGAATGTGGTCTAGTAACCTGGCATCCATAAGGACTTACTGTAGAGCTTATCCATCCCTGGGTAGAACTCAAAACCTGGTCTCCTGATATTTCCACCTGCATTTCCTAAGGCTGTTGACCAAGCTGTAGACTGTGACACTTGTCTTCTGAAGCCTTCTCACAGCCAACAGCAATCATGGCAGCTGCTTCACTGTCTTTTTCAAAAATCAACAATAGAAATGTTTTCCCAATCTTCCTTTTAAAATGGGATCATTTAGGGGCGCCTGGGTGGCTTAGTCGGTTAAGCGTCCGACTTTCGCTTAGGTCATGATCTCGCAGTTCGTGGGTTCGAGCCCCGCGTCGGGCTCTGTGCTGACTGCCAGCTCAGAGCCTGGAGCCTGTTTCAGTCTGTGACTCCCTTTCTCTCTGACCCTCCCCTGCTCACCCTGTCTCTCTCTCCTAGAAACAAATAAAACATTTTTAAAAAAAAGTTTAAAATGGGATCATTCAGAGCCTCTGAATATCACAGGAGTGTGCACAATGGTTAGTCGTGATGAGTGAAACATCACTAACTAGGCCAAGGTGGTTTTTTTATTGTGGTCAAATATACACAATATAAAATTTACCATTCTAACCATTTTTAAGTGTGCAGTTGTGTGGCACTACATAGATTCATGCTGCTGTGCAACCAATCACCACGACCCATCTCCAGAAGGTTTTTTCTCTTTCCCAACTGAAACTCCATCCCCATTAAACACTAACTCCCCATTCTCCCCTCCCCCCAACCCCTAGCAACCTCCTCTGTTTAGGCCAAGGTGGTTTTGAGCATTCTATACTCTTTCATGTCTTAATTCTTTGTCACGTATCATAAAAGGTATGATCATAGTGGACTATGGGTTAAAAACAAGAAGCCCAAGAACACTAACAATGAAATGCAATTGTCAGTTAGCAGCAGAAATACAGGATCAGGTCATTCAGCTCCCATCAAGATGATCTTCACCAGATCACTGCCTGTGTTGGCATTCATCTGATTCAGTCTTATAAATCCAATGCGAAGGAGGTGATTCACAGGGAAGGATAACCCTATCCAAACTGGCTTTCCAACTGTTAGAAGAAAGGCACGCCACACCGACCGTGTGTTACTGCCTTGCAAATATGCAGTTAAAGCCATCTGTGGTATCTCATCATTCAGAAGGAAAACTTAAAAATTATATTGAAGAAGTCATTGTTTTAAGAGTGCGAAATACAAAAATTCTAAACGTTTGGTCAAAAAATAGGTTTCTCTTATTTTTAAAAACATCTCTTCACAGATCATTAAATTTCCAACCACACTTATATGTATATTTGGTCCCAAACTACGCACAATATTTTATTTTTAAATTTGTTTTTGACAAATCACACTCCTTGTTACATCATTTATTTAAGTAAATTAAATAACGCACATCACTTCTTAAATGAGGAAAGAAAAAAACACCTTTTATATAACGGAGGCTGTTAAAAATTTAAGTCTATATTAAAATAAGCTGCATAATAGAATTTTAATAATGTTGATATAAAAGAAAATGTTTTACCTAAATTTGCTTCTTTATTGTACTTTATAAAAATGGCAACATTATTTTTTAAGCTCCCGAGGGGGCTCACAAAATTATATTACTCTGAAAGGACTTCACAAATTGTAAAATGTTGGGAAATGCCGGTCTTTTTAAGCAGACTCCAGTAATTTTAACTAGCACCCTTTCTCTGGGCTCTAGGCCTGCCTTCCCAAGGAAGCTAGACTACCAGAAAAGACAAACTATAAAAAGTAACTGCAGTGGCGCCTGGGTGGCTCAGTCGGTTAAGTGTCCGACTTCAGCTCAGGTCATGATCTCACAGTTTGTGGGTTCGAGCCCCGTGTCGTGCTCTGTGCTGACAGCTAGCTCAGAGCCTGGAGCCTGTTTCAGATTTTGTGTCTCCCTCTCTCTCTGACCCTCCGCTGCTCACGCTGTCTCTCTCTCAGAAATAAATTTAAAAAACATTAAAAAAAATGAATTGCAGTGTGGTGAGACCATTAAAAGGGGAAAAGAGGATCCTGTCGGAATGGACATTCTAGGGCTCAGGGAGGGGCTCCCAGAAGACCTGAAGGACTGGAGCGAGCCAGAGGAAGAGGGCAGGAAAAGCGTTCCAGCCCATAGGGAACACCATGTCCAAAGACCTAGAGACAAAAGAAGAGACGCCACATACATGCAAGGAACTGAAATAATCTAAGAAATCCAGAGCGGCTGGAACTGAGAGTTTCAGTGGGAGAATGAAAGAATACAAGACTGGCTAAAGAGGGGTCAAGCCCGGCGAGGCCTGCAAATAGTCTGAGGAAGAATGGCATTTTTTCCCCTAAGAGCAATGGGAATCCATTAATATGAACACGAAGTAGAAATGAGATAAGCAAACTACAGTGTTTCTAATGACATAAGTGCTCCCTCCAACAGACAGCCAGAGGAGAGGGGAAATGTGACACTTTTATTTTCGGGTTCAAGATTTCCAAGACTCTTCTTACAATGATTCCCTCAAGCTGAATTTTCCAAATAAAGTAAAATGCAAATACCTCCCCCCGCAACCCCAAACACAAAAAAGCCAGTGCTTCCAAATATGAGCAAAACAAAACAAAACAACAACCACAAAAGCAACACAAGCTCTGATCCAGCGTGTGGATCTGTGCCGTCACTTGGACATTTAGAGGCAGCTGCAGGATATCTGCGTGAGTCAGAAGATTGTGGGTCTCTGGGTTTCACTTTCCTCACCCGAGAATCTGCGGTAAGTATTTATCTTCTGCCTACCCGCCTCACGCCGTGTGAAGGCCATGTCTCAAACGATGTAAGGGGAAAGGGTTTGAGCAGCTGCTTTTCCCCAATCCCAGAAAGAGACAAGAAGAAATGGCTTCATAACATCCAGTATGTCTACACTGATAAGGCTGCCCAATCATTTCACACCTCTGAAAAAAAAAGTCGGCCATCCAGATCCATAGCTGGGCGTATTCAGAATTTGTCAGCAGCAACAAAATTCACAGGGAAGTCAGCTAACAATGAAAACAACAACAACAAAACCACTGAACTTCATAAAACAAAAACTAAGTAAAAGACATTAACACTCAGCTCTTGATTCGGTCTGGTTCCCCGGTCATGGGCCACTTGCAGTTGACAAAAGTAAATTGAGCCTCGATTTGGGAGACCGGGGCTCTAAACCTTGAACACTCTGACTTGGTGTTTCACACGTAGAGTTAGTCATGATTTTGCATGTCCCAGAAAGTTACTACTGATGTTGAAGATCAATGAGAAAGCAAAGCAAAGTGCTGTGGGCTCCAGCAGAGGAAGCACCCAAGTTCCCACTGTTGTGTTTGTCAGTGCTTTTCTAAGGACATTGTAGAAAATTGTTTTAATTATTTTATGTGTCTCCAGACTTTCCGGGCAGGGGCTATGTCTAAATGTATTGGAAAATAATTATTTAAAAACAGCAAAATACGTTTATAGTAAAAGACACAAAAGAACACAGTAGCCTGAATAGATGAATCTGATTCTCTGAGAAATTTCATTTTCCTTTCCAACAGAGGGACTCCTCCAACTTTCAGATAAGAAACCCCTATTCCAGTTCTTCATTATTAAATGGCACATTTCTCAGGATGAAAGCCTGAAAGCCCAGTTCCTCTAATTCATAAGCTCTATCCTGGAGCATTTTACACACACTCTCTATTATGACACTCGGCACAATGTGCGGTAATTAGCAATTTACATCTGTCTTCCCTGCCAGGCTAGGAAGGCCACAAGTCCAAGACCATGTCTTATTCATTGTTACATCCCAGCACCTAGCGCAGAGCTGGCATAAATGTTGAATTGAAATAAATGGAAATGAGTTGTGCTTTCCCTGTCTTTAACAATGAATCTCGGGCAGCTTCCAACAAAGCCTCAGAATTAACTACGTGCAGATCCTGGGTCAACTAGACTCACAATGAAGATTTCTGCCTAACTGCCTCTGTCTCCACTCTTCCTTCCCCTTCCCTCTCCACCTCCAGAGGGGAGTTCCCGCTGGAAATTGCATAATTCTTTGTGCAGAGAGAAACAACAAGCTTAGTTCCTGTTGACCTGAACAGCATAATGTTCTGGCACATTCTACCTTCATAGAGGAGTAATGAACCTAATCTGGGTTGCTTTTCTAACTAGAAACTGTCATTTGAATTTCTACTTTTATCTTATGGAGACAGAACCTTCTGAGGCACTCACTTCTCATCTGTCGTCATCAGTCACACACTAAGTCAACACAACCTGTGGACAGGCTAAGACCATGTTTAACTTTTTCTGACTATGGCCCATAATGAGCAATACATGCTACACTGTGATCCAGTATGCACATGCATGTGTACTTGTGCACACACGTGTGCACACACACATCCCTAAGAAATGTTCGATGTAACAGTATTTACCTTTTCTACATTCAATTCACTTTGATATTTTCTATCCTTATTTTATCCTATTCTATTTACATTTTCTTTTTTTTTTTTTAATGTCTTTATTTTATTTTGAGAGCAAGCGGGGTAGGGGCAGAGAGAGAGGGAGACAGAATATGAAGCAGGCTCCAGGCTCTGAGCTGTCAGCACAGAGCCCAACACCGGGCTTGAGCCCACGGACTGTGAGATCATGACCTGAGCTGAAGTCAGATGCTTAACTGAGCCACACAGGAGCCCCTCTATTTACATTTTTAAAAAGCTGGTGAGTGGTCTATTAAATTGGTTTCACAACCTCCTCAGCAAAAGGGTCACAATCAGCAGTCAGAAAAACACCCGTCTATGGACAGGGCTCTGGTCAGTGTTTTCAAGAGGAGATTTCAGGTAGTAACACAGCAGCTCTTAAAAAGAAAGCAAACAGAGGCGGCTGGGCAGCTCAGTCGGTTAAGTGTCCAACTTTGGCTCAGGTCATGACCTCGCAGTTTACAAGTTCAAGCCCTGCATCGGGCTCTGTGCTGACAGCTCAGAGCCTGGAGCCTGCTTCAGATTCTGTGTCTCCCTCTCTCTCTGCCCCTCCCCACTCATGCTCTGTCTCTCTCTGTCTCTCTCAAAAATAAACAAACATTAAAAAAATTTTTAAAAGAAAGCAAACAGAAAACCTGTCACACAAGATGAAATTCTCATCTAGAATAAACCATTCCATATTCCCCTGTGGAAAACCACACCACCACGAGACTTCTTAGCACAGAGAAACAGGGACTTTGTCGAAGGGTTTGAGCTAAGCTGGACCCAGACTCCTTCCCCTGATGAAATGCCTCCAGAGTGAACCTCTGAGCACTCTTCGGTAGGTGTGCACGTGGGTAACGAGGGGTGACGCCAGAGCCCCTCTCTTCCCAGACCCGGAGCTTCAGGGTGCTTTCTCATCCGCTTCCTCACTTGAATGAGGAATGAGAACACACCATGTTTCAGGATGCTCTCTGGGGGGAAAGGACCAACAGTGGGGAAACACCTTGAGCAAGCGACTAAAATTATGCCAAATATGCCAGAAATCGTATCTGAGATTCTTGACACACAGGAAGGGGAGAGGCTGGATGAAGAGAAAGCCACGCAGTCCTCCTGCTCTGTGTGCCAGCGATGGGTCGGGGAGGAATCTCCCCAGTTTGCCGAGTCTCAAAAAGCACAGGTCCCACAGGTCTCCAGCAAAGGTTAATGCGGGTCTCACTACATTCTGCCTCATAAGCAATCTCCCTGCGCTCTGCCCCCACCTCCTAAAGAGAGGCCTCATGGGATGGGGTTAAGAACACGGAAGAGACAGAAAGCTGTGAGATCTGATGATCCCAGTATGATACAGACACAGATCTAGATGTCGATGGAGATATATATATAAATATAGAGATAGAGATAGAGATACACAAGCTACTTACAGAGTAAAAGTCAATGGCCTACATGGCATAACATGATCACACATGTCCTTGCCCTGTATACCCTCCTCTCTAACCTCATCTCTAACAGCTGCTCCCCACCTGCCCCCCCACCCCCCAGACCACTCTGCTTCAGTCACAGTGGCTTCCTTGCTATTTCTCAAATATAGCAAGCACACTTGGGCCTTAGGGCCCTACCCCAGGTCCTTTGCATTGGCTGCTGCCCCTGCCTGAACCGCTCCTTCCCCAATACCTACTTACACCCTCTCTCCTCCTTCAAATATCTGCATGAATCTTAGCACAATTGTGACCTACTTTAGAAGGCCTCCCCTAAAAGCTCCCCACTCCCCATTTTAAAATGCAACCTTGGGGCACCTGGGTGGCTTAGTCGGTTAAGCGTCCAACTTTCGCTTAGGTCATGATCTCGCGGTTCATGGGTTCGAGCCCCGTGTCGGGCTCTGTGCTGACTGCCAGCTCAGAGCCTGGAGCCTGTTTCAGTCTGTGACTCCCTCTCTCTCTGACCCTCCCCTGCTCACACTGTCTCTCTCTCTCTCTCCTAGAAATAAATAAAACATAAAAAAAAAATTTAAAAAAAAAAATAAATAAATAAAATGCAACCTGACCTCATTATCCAGCAGTCCTGATCCTCTCTACTGGACTGTACTTATTACCTTTCAAATACAAAGGCATTTACATATTCATCATGCTTACTGTTTACATCCCTCTCCCCCTGCAGGAAAGTCAACTCTCAGAGACCTTGGGGTTTTATTAAACAACACATCTGAGTATGACGGACGATCAGGATCTATCTGTTGAACCGACAGATGAGTAAGTGAATAAATAAATGAATAAAGCTATAGCATAGACTGTTAACTATCTCCTCACCTACTTGGTGGTGGCTAAAATAAGAACAGGGGTTCCCAGTCACAGATGGAGATGAATGACTGAAATATAAATGCTCATTTACACTCAGCTGGAACGGTGAAGCCAAAAGCATAAATTAATACTATCAGATCCTCCTCTGTTTTTATAGAACAGTCGTTTTCTGCAGGTGGGATTGGCAGCCACTGAACATGAAAAGAGCAAAGAAAGATGTTTGCAAAAAAACAGAAACTTTTAAAAGCTCACAACGTATCTGTGAGCTAGTTATATTTACTTTCACCTGAGAAGAAACAAACAGAAGTTTTAGGAAGATATTTTTGTCAAGCCTCTGAATGCATAGAGCTACATCTAGAATGATTTATGGAGAAATAGGTTTGTGCCTATCTAACACAGATATCTTCACAGAGCAGCATGGCTCTGAAACTTGAAGAGAAACAATTTCTCCTCATTTGGACAACATGTGAACTCAAATTTATCTAATGGCCAGACTGTGAAAATCACCACGATCTTGGGTGTGTCTACAGGGCCCAAGGATGATATATGAACACATTTTGGGGGCTGGCCTAAAAAGCCTACAGCTTAGACTTCCACTCCTGAAAACTTAACAGCAAATATCTGCTGCAAATACCCTAAAAATAAAATAAGAAGTTAAGAGATTTCCCATCAGTCCTCTCCTCAGTGTCAATGAGGGCCTAGTACCCAAGAGAAGGAGAGATTTATTTCTCAATGGCAAGCACAGTCCCCGATCTAAGGAAAACCCCAGAAAGGATTTCAGGCCACGAGGGGGCAATTTCAGAAGGATGAGGCCATAAAACAATTAAAGAGGGAACGGGTTAATCTGTAGCTGGTCATAATCCATATGTCTAGAGAGCATCACTACAAACGGCAATCTCACATCAGTCACTGGCTTTACAACCCACACAATTGACTTCCCTCCCGCTCCCCCCCCACCCCCCCACTCCAGAAACATAGTTTATAATGGAGGGGAGGCGAAAGGAAAGCAGAAGCTTAGATTCCTCACATCCAACCCCTCAGGCAACCTGAATTTACTGAAGCGACTCTCCAGGGAGGGGGCATATTGTGACCAAGCTCTCTGCAGTTCCTCCTGCCTTCTGCAAAATTAAATTAAATGGTCCTTCGCTTTTGAAATCCTGCCATCAGGGTACCAAAGGGAACATCTGAGTATACCAGGCAGGCATGATGGCTTTTCCTCTTTACCAACGTACACAAATCATTAGGAGATTAAGTCTCTGAATAGCTAATGTGCATTTTCATGAAGAAGGAGAAGTTAAACCTTCAGTCTAACACCCACATAAGAAGGGGCTAAAAGGGGCTCAGATTGTACTTCCTGCCGCCTTGGGAAGCGGACTGAAAGCAGGACAGACAGAAAGCTAATGGCTTTTTTACCTCACTTTCACTGGCCTGGGTGTGTGGGGAATGGATGTGGGAAGCAGAGGGCCGAGAGCTGAAGGGGAGGAGGAGAAAGGGGCTGGGGGAGGCCTAGAAGGCTCTGGAAGGCCTCCAGGAAGGGAAGAGTGCTCCCCGACCCACCCCGCGGGAGCTGCTGCCTGTGAGGGTTAAGCCCAAGGACTCTGGAGGGCTGCAGCCACCCTGCGGTAGACGGATGCTCTGAGGCAAATTGGGATTCAAAGCACAGCAAGGTGTTCCTGTCACTTTCAGTCCTTTGTGCTCCACCACCGTCTCCGCTTTCTGACCCTAAAACCCAGACAAAAGGTTCTGATGGTTTAAGCCATTTCCCCTATTTTCCCCGACTGAACAATTTAATTCGACCAAGTTATTTCCACACCCACCTAGTCTCACTTCCAATAAGCCTACATTTGGAACAGCAGGAGCAAATGGGTGAAAAGGAACAAAGAAAGGAAAATTCAGAAAATGACAATCGTCAGAGCAGCAATATGGAATTTGAAAAGTAACTTAGACTAGGAACAGACTTTATTTGAATCTAGAATCACATAAATATCAGATTCAGTTCTTTTTTTTTTTTAATTTTTTTTAATTGTTTTATTTCTGAGAGACAGAGAGAGACAGCGTGAGCAGGGGAGGGTCAGAGAGAGAGGGAGACACAGAATCTGAAACAGGCTCCAGGCTCTGAGCTGGCAGTCAGCACAGAGCCCGATGCGGGGCTCGAACCCATGAACCGTGAGATCATGACCTGAGCCGAAGTCGGACGCTTAACTGACTGAGCCACCCAGGCGCCCCAAGATTCAGTTCTAACCACTTCAATCCAACAAATCTTTATTGAACACCTACCCCTATGCCCAGTGCGGTAAGACAAAAAATTATTGATCAGAGACCTGATCCATCCAAACCACAGTGGGCTCCTATCCATGTGCCAAGAGGGAACTTTTGGGAAAATCTAGTAAAGGCTCTTTGATTAAAGATACATAATAGGGGCACCTGGGTGGCTCAGTCAGTTGAGCATCTGACTTCTGGCTCAAGTCGTGATCTCACAGCTTGTGAGTTCTAGCCCCATGTTGGGCTCTGTGCTGATGGCTCAGAGTCTGGAGC
The DNA here is from genome assembly GCF_003009895.1 of Hyaena hyaena. NCBI lineage: Eukaryota > Metazoa > Chordata > Mammalia > Carnivora > Hyaenidae > Hyaena > Hyaena hyaena. Next base: position 5,750,656 of record NW_024080660.1, on the reverse strand, counting down.
TGACTTGGATTCTGTGTCTCCCTCCCTCTGCCTCCCCTGCTCGTGCAAGCTCTCTCTCTTTCTCTCTCTCTCTTAAAATAAATAACAAAACATTAAAAATTTTAATTTTTTACAGAATAAAAGAAGCATGCCCAACTAAAGGTCACTCTTAACAGCTTCGTTGGATTCATTTGCCACCCCCACCCTGGAATGGACAAAGAAGAAAGTTAAAGAACGTAAGACAGAAGCCGAGAGAGAAAGAGAGGAGCCAGTGCCAGCAATGCTCAGGAATATATGCTTCTTGATGAGCTGTCTGGCAGGAAGGGTGGCAGAAAGAATCATTACATCACATTCTTCCCTGAAAAATTATAATCAGCAAGATTTTTTTTAACCACCATAGTTATTAATAAGCCTGCTTCTCTTTTTTCCTCTTCTGAAAGATACAGAATTTTCAGAGAGAGAATAAGGAATAAAAGTACCTCCTAATTTGGTATAGGAAAAGATACTAAGGTATCAGAACCGACTGGGTGAAAGAGGGGGAAAAAATAATCAAGGCATTTGGGTGCAAAGGAGCACTACAAAGCTGCCTGCCCCACGATGAAGACACTCTCAAGCCCAACACCTAACTGTCTTTGTAGAAACACATAACGGATCTCACAACAATGGCATCAACTGGAAAAGCTTGTAATGTTTATTTCTGAGAGAGAGAGAGAGAGAGAGAAGAGAAAGAGACAGACAGAATGCGAGTGGACGAGGGGAAGAGAGAGAGGGAGACACAGAATCTGAAGCAGGCTCCAGGCTGTAAGCAGTCAACACAGAACCCAATGCAGGGCTCAAACCCATGAACTGTGAGATCATGACCTGAGCCAAAATCAAGAGTCAGATGCTTAGCCATCTGAGCCACTGAGGCACCCTGAGAAAAAGCTTGTCAATTCTCACCTCTCAATATAATGTCTACCCACAGAAAGGATTTTAAGAAAATGAAAAGTTCTCCCAGAAGCCTTTAACTCTGAGGGTCAATTGCTTTTGACCTTTCACACTGCTGTCCCCATGAGGGGCTCCAGAGCCTGGGTCAGTCTGAAGTGACATCAGAACTCTCTGCCACTTATTACTACAGTCAAGATCTGTCAGGATTAGCCAAGAGCAACAGTTCAGAGCCTTCCAAAAGAAGGGTTCTCACTCTGGATCTCAATTCTTCTCTGAAAAACTCAGCAGCATGAATAATCAGGATTTCACAACAAAGAGGTTCTGCCCTAAAAATGTAAGGATACAAGGGAAGAGACAGGGTGACAGAGTGTTGAATTCTAGTAGAAAACACAAATCCTTAGACACCCTTTTCCCCTGTCCAAGAGCAAAAGCTGACCAGGTATTAGGGGGGGAACGTCCCGCACTGTCTAGTACACATCACTACTTCTGCTCGTTCCTCCCTACCAAAAACCACTCTCCTTGGAAGGTGACGGGAGCCAAATGTCCTCTAGAGATGCAATGCCCCTCCCATTCTGCAAGGCTTCAAGGCAAAGCCAAGGGCTGCCTGTGATACATCAGCATTCTTTTTTTTTTTTTTAAGGTTTATTTACTTATTTTGAGAGAGAGAGAGAAAGAGAAAAAGAGAGAGAAAGAGAGAATGGGAAAGGGACAGAGACAAAAGGAGAGAGAGAGAGAGACAATTCCAGGTAGTCTCCACACTATCAGCACAGAGTTAGACACAGGGCTCAAACTCATGAACCATGAGATCATGACTTGAGCCAAAACCAGGAATCGGTCGTTTAACCAAGTCACCCAGGCACCCCGATACTTCAGTACTCTTATAACGCAGAGATCCAGAGCCCTCCAACTAGTGTGTGCCAATTCTCAAATTTTCAAAGATGTAAAAAGTGAAGGAGTTTGTGGCTGCAAAGAGAGACAGAAAATGATCCTTTAAAAAAGAGAAGGGGGGTACTGGGGTGCCTGGGTGGCTCAGTCAGTTGAGCACTGACTCTTGATTTCAGCTCAGGTCATGATCCCAGGGTCATGAGATTGAGCCCCATGCCGGGCTCCGTGATGAGCATGAAGCCTGCTTGGGATTCTCTCTCTGTCCCCGCCTCTGCCCTGCTTCAAATTAAAAAAAAAAAAAAAAAAAAAAATGGCGGGGTGGGTATTGAATTTCTTGGTAATTCTTTTCTTCATTTTGCTTTCCTGTATTTTCCAAATTCTCTATGATAAATATGTTGCTTTTCTAATTAGAAAAAGCAATACATATTACTTAAAATGTTTTTAAAAGTCAGCATAAGCACTATCCCGAGTGCTGTGAGGAAGTGCTTTGGGGGCGCCCCACCCCCAGAGCAGGAGTGAGGGGTGGTGGTGGTCTGAGGGGAGGCAAGGGAAGGGACGCTAAAAGAAAAAGAATGAAAGAAAACCCAAGTTTTTTAAAAAAGGAGAAAATCTAAGGGGTTAGGGAAAGGTGGGGATTTCCTGATTAAGTGCGCCACTTAGGAAAAAAAAAAAAACTATTATAACAGAAGGCCCCTGCTCAATGCACTGCACCAGGAAGTACTCAAAATAAAGAATCACTATTTCTGAATTTGTTCTGGCTGTGTCCGGGCTGAAGACCCTGAAAGACAACAGGATCCTAAAGGCTTAGGGTTTCTCTGGTGTCTCAGAAGCTTGCCTCCTGCTTCACGAGGCCCAGAGTCGTTCCTGCCACTGAGAAACAGACAAGGCAGGAGCGTAGTTACCCCTAGTCCAGGGAGATCACCGCTTGCCCTCCATGTCTGCTCTCCTGAGGGGCTGCAGCAAGACTGGGGTCTGGTAGGTTCTTCACCACAAGTCTCGTGAGAGACGTAATGTTAATTCAGTGCTACACGGGCCTCGGCTTTGAAGGAAGAGCACACCACAGCAAGGGGCGAGACAGATGCCAATTTCCAACTGAAACATCTGTTCCTTCCAGCTCAGGAAACTCTGCTGGCACAGAATAGTACGGGAGGATTTTGTTGTTATTGTTACAAAAAAAGCTAAAAAGCACACACCACAGAAGAATGAACCAGTCCTATTAGGATGCAGCCAACCCTCCATGCCTTTTAAGAGAAAGGAACTCAAATCCTGCTTCCTAAACTTCCTCACCATTATCAAAGCCTGAGCGCTACATCTCTCCCCAGGAAAGGTAAAATTCTGCATAGTCAGAGCTCCCTAACCAGTCATGGCCAAGGTCAGTCAGTTCCACTGTTACTGGCTGAAAACCCTGAGTTATAGAAAGGACGTTTACTAGGTCCTCTGCCAGGTAAAGGTCCACAGCTGCCCATGCGGAGGCCCTGCAAGGCCATCAGAACCTGGGAACTGAGAAACCCTGAAGGGAAGGTAGATTCTTAAACAGCACCACCGCCGCCGCCACCACCCCATAGCCTGGGTGAGCTCAGAAACCGACAGGGGTATTTTGGGGTCTCACAATGATTGGGGATGTGCTACTGGCATTTACTCCAAAGGGACAGGGGTACAACACACCTCAAATGGCAATGGCATCTCTGCTAAGAATCACTCTAGACAGAAGTAGTTTTGTCTTATGTTTTCCAAATGGGCATAACATGCATGGGGGGGGGGGGGCGGTAGGGACAGGGACACACACAGGCCACTTTTGAAGAGTAAACAATGAGAAGTAAGTTTCTCTCCTATCCCAGACCTTGCCTCAAAGTTCTATACCTCTGAGGAAACACTGGTACTATTTTCTTAAACATCCTTCCAGAAATCTGCTGTGTGTAAACAAGCATCCATGTATATGCATCCTCCCCACCTCTTTAAAATGTGGCTCTCTAGGGGCATCTGTGTGGCTTAGTCAGCTGAGCATCCGACTTCGGCTCAGGTCATGATCTCATAGTTCATGTGTTTGAGCTCCCAGCATCAGGCTCTGTGCTGACAGCTCAGAGCTTGGAACCTGCTTTGGATTCTGTGTCCCCCTCTCTCTCGACCCCTCTCTGGCTCGTGTTTGGTCTCTCTCTCTCTCTTTCTCAAAAATAAATATTAAATGGGGCACCTGGGTGGCTCAGTTGATTAAGCAACCAACTTGGGCTCAGGTCATGATCTCGTGGTTCACGAGTTCAAGCCCCACATCAGGCTCTATTCTGACAGCTAAGAGCCTGGAGCCTGCTTCAGATTCTCTCTCTCTCTCTCTCTCCTCCTGAACTCTTAAAAAAAAAACATTAAAAATTAAAAATAAATAAATAAAAATAAAACTTTTAAATGTGGCTCTTTACCTACCATGTTTCTTTTCATTTAATAGTGTATCCTGGAGAATTTTTCACATTATTACACATCCATGTGCACCTTCTTCCACCAGCTATATAGCATTCCACTGGATGGCTGTGCTTTGATTTATTCAGCCAGTCCCCTTTTGATGGTCCCTGCCATTGTTCCCGATTTTTTGCTACCATAAACAATGCTGGTTTGAATGCATACATATACTTATGCATTATACTTATAGAATAAAGTCTTGGAAGGGGAAGGGAATTGCTAGGTCAAAGGGTATATACATTTCAAACTCTTTCAGACGTTGCCCAGCCAACAATGAATAAGACTGCTTCCTGCTGCCCTGTACCCTGAGAACAATATAGTAGCGAGTACTTTTTATGTAATATGTGAAACTATAAGCACTATAGTTGTAATTAAATTTGCATTTTTCTCTGATGAGTGAGATCCAGGCATCTTTTCCTACATGGGTATGCTTGTATGTTGCAATAGTCTGTGGTGTTTTGTTTGTTTAGTTTATGCTCTTTGCTCATAGTTTCTTTTGGATTACTGATCTTTTTCTTACTTTTTGTTGACTGTGGGAGCACTTTATAAAAGAAATGAGCACTCTATCATATGCTACAAATACATTTCCCAGTTCATCTTTTGACTTTATTTTTTTAATCAGGCATAACATTTGGAGTGTATCGATCTTTACTCACATAGCCTCTGAATTTTCTGTCATGTTTAGGTTATACTCCATGGTTTAAAAAAAAAATATTCTCACATGGAGTGGCTCCAAAGCTCAGGAGTTAGAGCACTGGTCTTATAAAAAATATTCTCCCATGTTTTCTTTTACTATTTTTATGGTTTCATTTTTTACATGTATACTTTAACCCATCTAAAATTTTACTGTCACTTACAGAGGAAGATAAGGATCCAATTTAAATTTTTCCAAATGGCTACCCGGTTGTCTCAAACCTAGTTATTAAAAAATCCATTTTTCTCTCCGATCCCACCAATTTGAAATAACATGCTCTTACTTGATGCTAAACTCCTGTGTGGATTTAGATCAACTTCTGAATTCTCTATCCTGTTTTCTTGAATTCTATTTTTAATGTGGACGTGGCAAAAACAAATCGAGGGAGCAACCCTGACGTATAAGGAAAAGGAAATGGCCTTTAAGAGCCTAGAGACAGTACTGATATAAATTGGAATGTAAAATCACTCTCTCCAGTGACTCTAAATATAATATTCCATAGGGCCTTTACCCTTTGCTTTGTTTTTTTCTTGTGAACAGTTCATAATTTTAAATGTAAGCCTTTTGTTAAAGTGTAACATATATATAGAAAAAGACACGACTCTTAAAGTATCCATCTTAAAATTTAAAAATTTAAATCTAAAAATTTTAAATAAAAAGTAAACAAAACCATGCAACTAGCACCTAGATTAAGAAACGGTGCTCTGGGAGTGTCTGGGTGGCTCAGTTGGTTGAGCGTCCAACTTCAGTTCAGGTCATGATCTCAGGGTTTGTGGGTTCAAGCCCCGTGTCAGGCTCTGCGCTGACAGCTCAGAGCCTGGAGCCTGGTACAGAGTCTGTGTCTCCCTCTCCCTTGCCCCTCCCACACACATGCTCTGTTTCTCTCTGTCTCAGTAATAAATAAACATAAAAAAAACTAAAAGAAAAAAGAAATGATGCTCTGGTATTCGAGAAGCCCCTTCATGGCCCCTTTTTCCCTCCACCCTCCCTCAAGGGGACCACCATCTATCACTAGAGGTTCCTTCTGCTTGCCTGTTTATGAACTCATATAAGTGGAATCATAATATCAAGTTTAAAAACAGTTAGAAGGAATCTATGGTCACAATAACCATATACAGCACTGTGTTGTATAACTAAAATTCACTGAGAAAACAGAACTTAAATATTCTCACCCTATCCCCACAAAAAGATAAATTATGTGAGGTCATGAATGAGTTAATTTAACTAGGTGAGGGGGAAACCTTTCATAGTGTATACATATATCAAATCGCCCTGATGTACACTTTAAATATCTTACAGTTTTATATGTCATTTATACCTTGATAAAGATGAAACATCTTTTAAAAAAACTGTTAAAATGACATCATATACCATGTACTCTTGTGCCTCTTTTGCTCAAAATTATAATCATGAGATTCATGCATGTTGTTATATGTACTTTTAATTCATATATTCTTAGCAATATCTACAGTAGTAGTCCACTGTATGAATATACCACAATCTACATGATCCATTCTACTTCTAATGGGCATTGGAGTCTTACAATTAACATCACTGAGAACATCCTTGTTTATGCTTTTCTGTCACCCTGACAATTTAAGCCTTTGTTTTTGTGAACCTTTTTGTTTTAGGAATGTCTCATATGTGCAGCAGAGTTGTGTTCTGCTTGATAGCCAATCTGAAATATTTTTCATTTATTTAGGTGAATTTCACCTCATTGATATATCACTGATACATATATTCAGTCTCAACCCCATGATTTTATAGTATTCTTACTGTTTTTACTATGCTATGTTCATTCTATAGTTTTTTGGTTTTGGGTTTTTTTTTTTTTTTTTTTTTTTTTTTTTTTTTTTTTTTTTTTTTTTTTTTGAGTATATATTTTTGTTCTAGAGGTTATCTTTATATTAATACTTTTATAATATCTGTAGTCCTCTTTTTTCCTTACTTAGTCTACTACTATTTGGNAGTATTCTTACTGTTTTTACTATGCTATGTTCATTCTTTATTTTTTTGGTTTTTTTTTTTTTTTTTTTTGCTTTTTAAAATTTTCTGTTTTCTATTTGGGAGTATATATTTTTGTTCTAGAGGTTATCTTTATATTAATACTTTTATAATATCTGTAGTCCTCTTTTTTCCTTACTTAGTCTACTACTATTTGGCTTGTCAGCTTTCAATGACTCTTTTGACACCTGTCCATCAACTCTGTGACAATCTGACTCTATTCTCTCTTCTATATGCCTTCCCCTCTTCTCATTTTTATTTATTTCTACTTGTCAGAACATAGACACTTTACATACATTACTTTTCTGCTCTTATACCTACCTGTGCTTCTGTCTTAAATCTGTCTTAAAATAGTCCATGAACACTTTGAAGATATCAATCCATTTTTGTCTGGCTTCCTTTCTCCACGGACACCATCCCTCCCCCCACCCCTCCCATCAATTGAAAATCGAGCTGTTGGTCTTATCAATTCTCCACTGAGGATAATATATCTTTGTTTTCCCTTTGGTGACAGTAAGATTTTCTTTTTGTCTTTGTTGCTTGGTCATTTTCATTATGATGTGCCCATGGTGGGGTTTTCCTGATTTATTCTGCATGGTTCAAAGTACTTCCTAAATCTGTAGTTTGATATATTTTGTAATTTGGGAAAACAATTCAACATTATGTGTTTAAATATTAATTTTATCCTGGTATCTCCATCTTCTCCTTCTGAACCTCCAATTACTAAATATGTTAGATTTTTTTTCTATGTAAGATTCCTTATATCACTAGTATCCTTCTTCATATTAAAAAAATAATTTTGATCTCTGTGCTTCTTTCTGGATACTTCCTTCTACTGTTATTTACTAATTTTTTTCCAGCTGCATGAAACCCATCCAATATCCTCTTACATTCATTTATTATAGTTTTTAGTTTTATAATTGTCATGATATCATTTTTTTAGTTTTCAGATCTCTGCCAGAATTAACATTTGGATTTTTCTTACTCGTAAGCCTATTTTGCAAAGCTACTTTTTAATCCATGTCTGATGGCTCCATGATCTGGATCCTCTGTGGATCTCTTTCTATTGTCTGTTATTTCTCTTTTTTTCAAATCTTATTGTCATGTCACCTCATGAGTCTGGTTATTTTTCATTGCATTACTGAACATTTTATATGAAAAGATTATATAATAATGTAAGATACAGGATGATATTTTTTCCAAACAAGACTTTCCTTTGCTTCTAAGATGTGGCTAAAGAAACTGACTAACCATTCAAAATCCTTGATCCAGTCAAGGAATGAGAAGATGGAAAGCTGGGCCTCAATCCTCGGGAAGGCTAGCCAATTTCCAGTTACACTTAATCCTAAAGTTCAGGCTTGGAGAGTTAGCAACCTAAAATTCAGACTATTTACTGGAGCCCACTTTTCTTGGCAGGTCCTGAATACAATTTTTTCACCCTTCAGCCCATGAGTGTTTGAAAGTTCTACTAGGTATCTAGCCTCTCAGCTGCCTCAGCTGCCTCTTCCAGAATCAGCAGATGCCCTTGGGGAAGAAGATGCCCTAGTGCCACTCTAAGTTTCCTTGCTCTCCTGAATCTTGGCCCCATAATGCCTTCTTGCTTTGTTAGCTCTCCAATGACTTCAAATTGATTTTTTAAGATTGTGTCCTATTCGCTGGTTTTCTATGTGGAAAATAGCTCCTAAAGTCATAGAAGTGTGGTAAAGCAATTAAAAGCATGCCAACTAGGTCTATTTCCTTTTCCACATAGTTTTTTAATAAATAAGAATTTTGTTTGTTTGTTTGTTTGCCTTTGCCCTTCATAATAAGTCACCTTCTCTACGGTAGTAGGAAAATATGGACAAGTCGCATAAGCTCTCTAGGCTTCAGTTTGTATCAAATGAATGACTTGCAGTAGATGACCTCTAAGCTCTTTCTGGCTGGAACATTCTTAGGTTCTATTAACTCACTTGTCTTCTCATTACTTTTAGGAGAAGAGTAGAAAGAAACAGGAGAATTCATGCATTTATTTAAGAGACAAGAACTAGAGTCTGAAGATACAGAATATCCAGAGCTCTTATCCCCTGGACAGCAAAAGTCTCAATTTAAGTTAAAACCTAGATTTAAAAATCAGGAGGGAAAATTTGGAGATTTAAAGCTGGAGAGAAAAAAACATGTTCACTTTATGAAAACTAATTCTAAACTTTTGGCAAGGTCTTGTTATAATGTTTTCCTAAAAAGATTCATTAAATTATGATTCAATTTATAGTAATCCAATTTGCACACACTTTCAAGAACATCTGTAAGCTCTTTTTGTTCATATCCAAGGACTATTACTTTATTATATTTTTTATTGTCATTTTCCTGAAATAGACCAACACTCTTTGGCTTGCATATCACCAAGTATATCAGACATTCCTTCTCTCTTGGTATTTCTCTGACCATCCTTCTATGACTTTAGGAGCAATTTTCTGAGTGTTTCTTAAGCCCAAACAAAATCTTCAGCTATTAACAAGCATTCAAAGGAAACACCTTTAAACTCCCAACTTCAATTTTTATATATTTACTTCTTTAGAGGTGGAATGTTGAGAGATTCCACAAATTTGGTTAAAAGAAATATGAAAAGATTCCTTATTTTTCTCCACCCTTCCTCACATTCCTCATACCCAACTATCCTTCCCCCTCCCCCTCCAGGTTATAATTCGCCTGCTTTATGCCAAATATTTCAGCTTTATTTTCACCATGGAAAAAGCATTAAACTCAACTGAATTATTCATGAGACCCTAGGTAACATGATCGTTGTTTTTGGCCTTCAGCTTCAATACTTTCAGTGTTGCAACTCATTTTAGGGTTTCTGAATGGGGCTAACAAGGAACTTTGCTATACACATCATTAAATTGTTGGCATGTGTCCTGGCACGAAAATTTACACTACATCAACATACCCATATATTTGCAAGAATATATATATCTTCGATGCTGGATAATTCTTACTTTTATCCATTTTCCTGCTTCCCTGAAGGTTCACCCAGATGGGATTTTAAGAGCATGTGCCAACATGAGATGACTAAAATATTCAAGACAGGAAAAAAAAAATGTCTGGGCTCCAGCCTACAGATTCTTCATCTCCCTCTGAGGATGATGATCCTAAGACTGGCTGGACTGAGGAAGGGCAAACTTTAGCATACACAAACCTCTGGCTTCCTTTTCAGGGTGGTTGCGAAAGCATTTTCCAAATTTGCACATAAAATCCAGCAATCCATACTCCTAATTCCCAGTCTTTGGAGTCAGTTCTCCTCTTAAATATCGTTTAAACATGCCTCCTCTCCTGACCTTCTTCCCCTTCTCATCACTCTGGTTTGCCCCCAAAGAAAGGGAGGCAAGAAAAGCAGGTAAAGCTCCCCGTTCCCCTCTCACAACTCCCCAGCACTCTTCCCACTCCTCCCCATCAAGGCAGAATAGGTATTGCCCACTCTCATTCCAACAGACCTCGTAGGCTCCCACAAGGCAAATCGTTGCAAGCAGGCAATGGAATCAATGTCTCTTATCCACCAAACCTGAGCTCCATCCCTACGTTCCTTTCATAAAAGCACAGCCAGTCCCAAGGCTCTCACTGGGACATTTAAAGAAAATGGAAGGAAATATTTCATTGTTCTGTTTGCTTCCAAAATCATATTAGATAAGATAAAAGGATTTTGTATCCATTTCTGTTCTGTTTCCCTTCAGTTGAAGAGCCCGGGTAACGCTACTAAACTGGACCAGTGTCCACCAGGCAGCCAGATGTCAGGCAGGCCAGTCTGACTACTGAAAATGGCGTTCTCCGGAGACACTTCATGCAACACATAAACAAAAGTGAGATGTCATCTCCAGGAAACCCAGTGGGATGCTAATGAGTTTTCAAAGATAAAAGGAAAGTAATCTCATGCTCGGCTGTCATTTTATTTTGGAATATACCAGTTACTTAATTTTGTCACAATGCTGTCAAGTCAAACAACACATTCCTCTCTTACCTTTAGTGCTGTCTCTTTTCCAAGGCAAATGAAACTACTCTGGAAGCACCCAGAGTCTTAAGACATATCAGGAACCAATAAAGAACATTCACAAGAGCTCTAGGGGAATCCCATTTTCTTCTCATGACCTCTATGATCTTTGGAGATTTGCCTGTCACATGAACTTGTTTATTTTCTTGCAGAGCACTTATCTCAATTTGTAATTATCTTTACTCATTCGTTTATTTGTTATCTGTTTCTCTCATAGAATCTTTACATTCTATAAGAAGAGAGGTTTTATCTGTCTTAGTCACTGTTATGTCCCAACCTAACAATGTCCAGCATGCAGTAAATACTCAATAAATATGTGTTAAATGTCTGCTGAAATGCTGAGGATGAGCTGTGTTCTGCTGTAATAACAAACATCCCCCAGATCTCAATGGTTTACACAACAAAGGCTCATTTCTTGATTATTGTTTGTATCCAACAGGAGTTAAGAGGAGAGAATATGTCCATCATTGTAGTTTAAGGACCCAGGTTGACTGAGGCTCTACCTAGTCACAAGTGTTCACGGTACCAAGGCAGTAAAAGAGGACAGTGCGTTGTCTCATCCTGGCAATTGCTTCTGCCCAGAGGTGCCATGTATGGCCACATATCACTGGCCATAGCAAATCACGCGGCCACACCTAACTTTCAAGGGAAGGAGGGAAGTGGATATGATGTGCATTGGAAGCCTATGGAGAATTAAATAGCAAATCTAGAATCGTGCTGGCTTTTTAAAAATGTTTTTTAATGTTTATTTATTTTTGAGAGAGAGACAGAGATAGAAACAGAATATAAACAGGGGAGGGGCAGAGAGAAAGGGAGACAGAACCAGAACCAGACTTCAGGCTCTGAGCCGTCAGCACAGAGCCCATTGTGGGGCTCGAACTCATAAGTCTTTGAGCCGTGAGATCATGACCTGAGCTGAAGTCGGCCACTCAACCAACTGAGCCACCCAGGTGCTCCTGTCCTGTTATAAAGGGTTTCCTTTGGCCCCTTCCTCCATGTCTGGGCAAGGCTGCAATTAGAAGAACGTAACAGGAAGCAGCAGATGTATTAAAGATCAAACTAACAACAGACATTACATATATCATACCAAAAAGCTTTTCAAAATGAGTAATTGAGTGATATTACCAAAAGAGCCTTTATAAAAAGAAAATATGTCTTAATTGCCCAATCAAGAGGAAATACCAGTATTCATTATGTCATTTACCTTAGGAACAAACTAAATGATTGAGGTACATTTGGTAGTCATGCTCTTTGTAACCAAAACCTTCTTAGGGACTGATAACCAATTGTAGGAAAATGTGCAACAGTTTGACGCCATGTTTTCAGATGACCAAAAAAAAAAAAAAAAAATCATTGAAATCCCATTCACACATTTATTTTTTTTTCTACCCCCCTACATGTGAACAAAAGCAATTAACTGGCAGCAGCATTTCGGCCCACTAAGGCACATCCTGCACTACCGTGGAAGGCCTAACCCATGTACAGAACTTTCTCTAGAGTGTCTCTTGGTATTTCCTGCCGATATAAACGTGATTTCATTCCTGCTAGACGGTACTGTTTTTTTTTTTTTTTTATCTCCACCGTCAGTCTCTTACAGTGAGATAACCTCCAGTTATGACTCTCCCTCCAAATGAATTCCCAAGTTGCCATGGTAACTAACACCTTCCTCCAAACTGTCAATATGTTTCCCAATCTTAAAGGCAGCCCTCTTGATCTACTGCCAGAAGTTACCAGTCTTCTCTTGCAAGAGAAAGCAGCTTCCTTCTCGCCAAATCTATAAATGAGCCCCTTTAGAGGGACCCTCTGCTAATAATATTACCAGCTTACCAACTATTAGAGCCTACTTTGTATCTCTTATCTCATTTAATCATTTTTTCAACTCTGTTCAGTAGATATCATTCTCTTCATTTTGCAGATTAAAGTAATTATAAATCAGACGTTATAGAACTAGGCAAGATGCATAACTAGGATTTGAACACAAAATTCTCTGACCATACTATCTGAGGCATCCTCCTGTGGCACAAGCCTTTTTGCAGCTCAGAGGAGCACTCAACTGTCTCCTGTCTCATTATCTTGGCTTATCTCTGTTCGTTTTTGTTTTTTTTTCCCCCAAAAGGACTTCCTACATTTCAAGACAATTTAGTTTGCTTTCATATTAACACGACACTACTCCAAATCCAGTGGCACTTTAAGATGTGTTAATGCTGGTTAAACATTAAGAAAGAAAAGACTTCATTCTTCTGCTCTTGTCTCCTGCGTTCCTAGGGTTTTGGTGGGGATGAACGAGATAATGGGTGTTAAGTGTTTTGTACTCAGAATGAAGGTACGAGATCAATACCCAGTTGATGTTAAGGCGCCCCCAATGTGACCAGGTGCCAAGGAATGTCCGTAGTGTGGAAGTGCAGCCAAGTCTCCTGGATTGGCTTCCTTTAGTCCCTTTGAAAGCCCCTCCCTCACCACGTGACAGACATCCTTACTATTCTCCTTTAAACACAAATCGAGGGGCATACAAAGCAAGCACTGTACTTACTTCATAAATGATCTATCCCCTCCCCCATGCCCAACACACAGGCAGACTATGTTAGCCTTGTAAATAAGAGCAGAACACTTACCATCCCACAGCTATTTTTCCAGTCTGCCTTACTTTAACCACTCACCTGGCATAAACTGTTACTCTCCTGGCCAGCAGCTATTTGTAAAGCTGGTCGGCCTCCCTATTTTCACACCAAAGATAGTATTTCTCTAGTAGACAGGGGAGTATTCTAAATAAGACAATTAGCAAGTCCCCTAGAATTTCCACCCACTCCACAGAGGCACACAAACAAGAGAATTAACTCAATTTGTTGTCTATGATAAACAGGAGACTCTACCCACCAGAGCCCAGAGGCTGGCGTGGAATGACTCATTACAAGTAGTAATGGCTACAATGGCCCAGTTCCCTATTTTATAATGCCACGTGCTGAAATTTGAAAGGCACTCCTCCCCACCCCCCATCTTCCCTTGCATATTTCTGCACATCAATCCATTAAGAATCTGAAGTGTAATTTATCTTATTCACTATTATCCTGTTAAATTGCTCTACAGCTGCCATGGCAGTAATTGCAGTGATCAGTGATTCAGACTTCTTGAGCAAAGGGCCTTAAAGTAGATTTCATTATTAAGACTTCCAAAGGTTTTATTATTAAAATAAACCTGAGATGGAGCAGTGTGCCTCCATGGGGCAGTCATACTAATGATTCTTGAGTTATGAAGGGATGTCGGTCCCATCCTCAATGCTCCACTCATGAATACCAGTAATTGGGAATTTATCAACCAATAAAACCAACCAGCATTCTAAGAATGAAGAAGAATAATTTCACTTTAAGTGGCATATGCAGTGCTGTAGAACCCCTTAAAAAGCTTTCTTTGTTCACTGAGGTATTGCTTGTTAACAGCAAATACGGGAAGCAACTCAAGGGTCCATTTGAAGGGGCTGGCTCAATAAACCAGAAGGGCAGCCATCCACAGGATGGAATACTACACAGCTCTGATAAAAGAAGGAGGATGCTGTCTCTTCACCAACACGGAACCATCCCCAGAATTCACCGTTAAGGGCAAAAAGCAAGTTACAGAATGGGTTATATAATGTGGAGCCTTTTGGATAAAAGAGACTAGTGGGAGGAATAAAAACATATATTCATATTTGTTTGTATTTACATAGAGCAACTCTAGATAGTTATATAAGAACCTATTGAGAGGCTTATCCTAAGGGGTAGAGGGTCTTTGGAGCAGGCCAGGCTGAGATAGAAGTAATACTTCTCAATAATTTTTTCATGTTTTTAAAAAATTTTTTAATGTTCTTTATTTATTTCTGAAAGAGAGAGCGTGAGCATGGGAGGGTCAGAGAGAGAGGGAGACACAGAATCCGAAGCAGGCTCCGGGCTCTGAGATAGCTGTCAGCACAGAGCCCGAGGCGGGACTCGAACCCACGAACCATGAGATCATGACCTGACCCGAAGTCGGATGCTTAACCGACTGAACCACCCAGGCGTCCCTTTCGTGTTTTTTAATTAATCTTTACAACCTGCTTCATTTGGTGGTGGAGTTTGGGGGACTCTATCACCTTCACTTTGGGTACCAAGTGATCAGGCTTCAGACTTCTTACCTTGGCCTGCTAGAAGTCCCTAACCTCAGGACAGTAATACATTAGGTCAGAAAAGTGTCAAAACTTATTATTTGACTGTTTCCTTAGGGAAGGAGAAACTGATCAACATAAGGGCATATAAAATCTGAACAGTATACGTAAGACTGGGTTAACCCAGCCTTCTAAAAATCTGCAAACGGCAGAAATGCATACTACGCTAAAAATAGTGGTGGTATGAGAGGACAGGTAGAAAGCAGCCCTCCTTCTCTTCTCCCTTTACAGTTTTGATTTTATCCTTGGGGTTTCATAATGGACATTTGTGAAAATGGAAGATTTACATCCATGTCTAGGATTACAACTCTCTTAAGGCCACTTTCAACACAAGTGCTTTTTTATAAATCATTTGTGTGGTCCCCTTTCCCCAGACAAGAGCAAGGGAGAGAGAATAGGGGCACGTGGGAGGTGGATCTAGCTCTGTGAGTTAAGATGATGAGTACCTGGTGAATAACACTAAGGCAACTGTCTGACCCCAGTTTCAGAGAGTTCTCTCCCCAACAAATCCAAGGACAACTAAGATTCTCCTACCGATCCATACCCTCAAGTAGATAAATGCAGGTGTGAATCAGCTGCAGATTTAAAAGGCCAGTGTTAGCAGGGAGTCTGGTAAGGAAGAGTCCCCAGAGCTGCCCCAGTCACCCCACTGGGAGAAACAGGATGGCATCCAGAAGGGTGGGCGAAGCAAGCCCTCCCCAGAGCCTACCAGCCTCCCCAGAATGAATAGCCTCTAGTCATGAAACAACCAGCTAACCAATGCAAACTGTCCAGACAACTAGTTCAGATTTGCCTCCGGCCTAGATCCAAATCTGGATAGGAAATAAATGCCCTGTGAGATCTATCCCGCACTCTTCCCGGGAGAGCCTGCACGAGCTGATCACTTCAAAATTCCTGTCCCCATCAGTCCAGCCTCATGTCACAGAGCTCCAGACGCATTTCAACTACCCTTTAGAAATCTCTACCTGGACGATCCATGTCCAAAGATCCTTCTCCCTGGCAACATATGCTCCTTCTAGCTCTACTCTCCCTGTCTCGGTTAACGGCATTGCCAGGCATCAAAATACCTGAACTAGAAATCTAACACTCCTGCTTGCCCCTACTTCTATCCATCTCGTCAAAGATAAGGTGTACTGACTTTCTACCTCCTTAATATCTCTCAAAGCCTGGCTTCCTCTTCATTTTCACTGTCTCTGCCTTATTCAGTGTCTCATCATTCATTCAACAATATTTAATGTGTATAGATCATAGCTAGGTCCTTTTAAACAGAAGACAAATGGTATGATCCCAGCTTTCTGGTGTTGAGCATCTGGTTCTTATCTAGACTATTCAGATATACTCTTGTCTCCTACCATTCTCCATATAGCACCCAGAGTGTCTCCTTGAAAATTAAATAGATCATTTAATTCGGAGGTCAGCAAACTTTTTCCGTAAAGGGCCGGCAAGTAAATATTTAAGGCTTCCGGGCCATATGTTGTCTGTCACAACCACTTAACTCTACTCTTCTAATGGAAAAACAGCCACAGGCAATATGTAAACCAATGGGCCTGATTGTGTTCCAATATGCTTTATTTACAAAAACAGGCAGCAAGCCAGATTTGACCCATGGGCCATAGTTTGCCAACCCCTGATTTAATTAGTTGCAGTGCTTCTCACTCCTTTGGAATTAACCCAAATTCCTTCCATGGCCCACAGCCCTCCAACCCCAGCTTAATACCACTTGCCCTCTTTCCTCCAGCCACTCTGTCCTTCTTTGTGGCACTTGAATGCTATGCCAAGTATGTCCCCATCTCAAGGTCCCTGCACTTGCCGTTCTCCCATTAGGACCACTCCTCCCCAAATCTTCCTGGAGCTGCCTCGGTATGAATAGCATTTGCTCACAGACTGTCACTAAAACTACCCCAAGAGGTCATCACCCACCCTAGTGCCCATTCTAACTCCCAAGGCTCTATTTATTTTCTTCAAACTACTTATCCCCATCATTTGTTGCATGTATATTGTCTGTCTACCCAACCTCACATGACCTGAGAATGTAATCTCCCTGAAGTTAGAGACTGCCTGACTTGTTCACCCCTGGGTTCCCAGCACCTAGGACCGTACCTGGCAATAAGCAGGAGCTCACTAAATATCTGCTGTCTGACCCGCTACTACCGCTAAGTCACTGGTATACTCCCTGCCACTAGTAACCTTTCTAAAATACAAATGGGACCATATTACCCCCTCTGCTTACAATAATCTCATGGCCCCCCACTGGCTTTTGGGTACAAATGCACATTATGTGGCAAGGCTACTCTAGCTCTTATCACACCTTCTGATGCTCTCCCATTAGACTGTGGGCTCTAGGCAGCAAGGACCATGTCTTGTTCATCTTTTGACCTCAGGTACCCCGCATAGTGTCAGGAACAATGTAGGTGCTCCATAAATGTTGAACGAAAGTAATCAACAGGGACACAACAACTAGCCCAATGCTAAATTAGGATTGATAACTCAATTCTAATAAATACCAATAGTCAATAAATACCAAATTTCAAGCCAAAGAAGTAAAATTTTGCTTTCCTTTCTTTCTTTGTAAGTAACTTGGACAGGGGCTATGCTTATTATTCTGAACCTGTCTTTAGATTTTGTCCCAATTTCTACCCAGCAGGCAGCCACTCACCACTCTCTAAAAGAAGAGTGGGAGGAGAGAGGGAGGGAAGTAAAGCAAATCTCTCTATGCCCTTCTTCTGTGAGAAGCTCTGGTGAGCAGTTAGGAAAAAAAGACATGGCATGGGCTAAGATGCAACTTAGGGAATTCTCCATGGATTCCAAATGTCCACATTGTCTCTGTCATCTATTAGCAAAAAATACTTCTGTTTTGCTGTCTAAAATAACCCAAGGTATTCGGGGAATTTCTGCAGAACTGCCTTACCAATAAAATGGAAATTGTTACTTCCAGAAGAATTTCCATTAGCCCTTTGAAATCCTTCAACATTCATTAAGGCCAAGGAGTTTGCACCTAATTCAGTCTGATGGGCGTGAGAATAGTCTTTCTAGGGAATACTGACTCCCAAATCATTCGACTGGGACATAGGGGGTGAATTTATTACTCAAAATCAAAGGGAAATGAAAAGAGGCCAACCCAGAATGTTATAGCTCTCTTTCTCAGGTAGGGGATTGAGCTTGGAGATCATGTCATTCCCTCTGCATGGCCTCCTTACTTAGCGTCTTGGATGCAGCTGGCTGGGTTCTCTTCTAATGTAATAGATTCTGTTTCAGCAGAGCTTATGCTAAGCTATCTCCAGACTCCAAAAATGATAGGCTATAAATTACTGGGTCCACCATTTGATATAATGAAGTGCAAGTTAGTGCAGTCCTGAGTGATCGCTCTGCATCCAAAGTAAATCTGGCTGACGAACTGGAGGAAGCACAGAGCAGAGCCAGGTCTGGGATGACTTGACTCTGATCCTAGCTCTTCACCACTCACCTATAGATAGATCCAATCACAAAACCCAAGTCGGAGATGGGGGGAACCAGGTTTCCGGTTTTTTCAACCCTAATGTCTACTTTTCTTCCACGTTTATAATCTCTATGTAAAGAAGCTAAGCAGGCTAAACTAAAATAATTAAATGATTAAACCTTATACACAGAACCTCCAGAGATCCACAAAACTGCTCTCGAGATAGTTACACAGTCAACCTTGAGGGTGACTAATTGACTTGTCTCTGAAGTAAGTACCTGCAATTTGTCAGATTTGGGACCATTCAAAATTCTGGTCAAGGATGCGCCAATATGGGAGCCAAGTTCCAACCATTCGGATGCTTGTCTGCCAAGTCTGTTCACAAGGCCATCTTCTCATGTTGTTCTGTTTAATGAAATGGTAGCCAGTGACCTATCTTTAAAGTCCTCTGTCAGTGGTACAGAGCCAGAGCACATTACTTCCTGGCAGGAAATCAAGAGGGTGACCTATGAAACACCACTCTGAAGATGCTGAAACCCAGGGACTAGAAGAGGAAAGAGAAGGCTGAGAGTAAGTCAGCCAGGTACGTACTATGCCAACAACACAATAACCCCCTGCCCCACCCCGCCCAATCCTAGCTGGGTTGCTACTAACCTGATGGGATAGACCTATAGGTTCTCATCTGAAATAGAACCTCCTGAGCTGGTTCTTCATCAATAAATCTTTAAAGACCAGATACGATTTTGATGAGGAGAAGGAAAGTTTCAGGTAAATGGAACACTCGAAACTGGTGGAACACCGGGCCCAAAGTGCAGAAGTTAAGCTGAGCCCAGAGAGAACCCTGCCTACAGGGTATGAGGCATGGCTACTATTCTAGTCAGGGGAGCTGGCCCCAGTGAGGCCAGCTTGGCAGTCCAAGATACAGCATACGCCGGGCTGGCAAAATTCAGGGGGAATGGAAGTAAATGTGTCAGAACCAGGGGTAGGGCACAAGATTCCCAGAACCTTTACCAGAGTGAGGCAGAACTCCACAGTGGCTGATGATTGATCTATTAATTCCCAGCCAGAGTCTCAAACTGACTGGGAGCAGGACAGCAGGCTGTAAGCCTAGACAGAGGGATAGTCTGTGGCCGGCGCAGGGGGAGGGGTTGACAAAAGTAATTCTATCTTAGAGCCCAGACTGTGTTCTCTACTAAAGGGAATCAAGACCCCCAAAGAAATGGCTGATTCCACATCTGCTGCAGAATATAGAGCCTGGAACATTCTGTTCTGCCAGAAAGCAAGAAAGTTATCAAAGTTAAATGGGGTCATGTCAGAAGAACATGGGAGTCAGCTTAAAGGGATGCCTATTGACCAAAGATGAGAGAGGGTAGCATCCAAAGCAGTTAATAAATAATGACTGCAATGGGTTGAACCACATCAAGTACACAATAAATCTATGACTTCATAATGATATTCAGGTAAAAAAAATTATTGGGAATTAAGTATTTATCCAGCCTTTCCTGTATAACAGTCAATGTCCAGGGGGTATGGAAAACATTAAACAAATTTGGCGATATTATCTACTTCATCTGGGTGTTGGGTAAAGGGAAGTTCATTATTTCTTTTGTGCATATGTAACAGCCCCACCATGACCAAAACACGGGCAATAGAGAACTTGAGCCAAGCGGCTTAGTGTTTAGGCAAGACCTCTGTCTATAAGACAGACTAGGATAGAAGGGGCAATTTTAGCCCTGATAAGTTGAGCCAAGTGGAAGGATATACCGAGATGCCAAGTTGCAGAAGCACCATGGTGCCCAGCACGTGACCTGGAATCCCGGGTCCCAGGTTGGTTGGTGGCATGGTTTACCCAGTGGTGGATCTGAGGCTGCTTAAAGAACTTACTTTTCGGTCCTAACTGCCTTAGGAACTGAAAAGTCTTGAAAATGGAAGCTTTATACAAGTTCAACTGAGAAGAGCTGAGGGAATTTAAGGCACGAGGAAGGTGGCAATGGCTAGCCCAGAAGAATGCAAAGAATAAGGGTAAAAGTCAAAATGGATTACTTTATCTAAAGCAACAAAAATAGACCTCCTCACTCCCTGGACTCACCCTTACCTGCATTTCAAGAGGACCCCTGCACCACCAAGGGCAGAAGAATTAAGGCCACGGCGTTCTCCCCACAGTCCCCCTGTGAGCATCCAGACAGGAGCCAGCTTCAGCGCTCAGAATGCCCCGCCCTAACCACCGCTCAAGCAACCAGCTGGGAAAGCATTCAGAAAACCCGCATCCTGACACACCACTGCCAAACAACTTAAGCAGCAGAGAAACGGCCCATCTAAACAGCGATGCTGACTGCCAGGAAAGTTTTGTAGGGACAATGAGCAGAGGAAAAGCAGATCCCTTGGGGTACCCTAAGATCCAGTCTCTTAGCTTCAGCACTTTCAAATGCAGAATCCATTCACCTCTGGGGCCCATGGAACTCCACAGGCAGGTTGTCTCCTTCCATCCCCTCAAAGATAAATGAGCCGGCGAGCTGGCCAGAAAACCACTCAGGGCATTACTCTTTAAAGAATTCTTATAGGGTCAAAGAGGAATGGGTCTACAGGCTGTGTGTATTCCCCACAGATGCTGGGGAGGATGTCAGAATCCCTTTCCAGATGTGTTTAACACTTTGTGGTCACCTGTACTGCTGTCACTGAGAATCAGTGCTTTGCTAAGGCCGACTCCAGCTCCTGGCTCTGGTTACCCTTAGCTGAGGCTGTCATCTATACTGTGTGCCCTTACAAAGAGTCCTAAAAACAGCTCTTCATCTGTTCTTCCAAGACAAGTAATGTCTGCCAAAGAAACAGGGAGGCGGGGGAAAGGTTGAGGGAGGAAATACAATTAACTTCCTATCAAGATAGCAAGAAAAAGAAAAAGCTAGGAAAAGAATATGCGGGTTCACATTTATTTCCAAAGCTGGGTTAATATCCTTTCACTTTTGTCTACATGAACAGGTAATTGAAAACTGTTGCTGACAAAAAGAGAAAAAGAAGCAGGCCCAAATCCCAAAGTATAACTTTTAACATAGAAAACAAGAATTGGTGAGAATTCCATTTCCTGGTTACCGACCCCTCCCCCAACCTGCCACCCACGCCCCTGCCTCTAAGGATCAGAGCATTCTGTAGCTGACAACAAAACCCACGTCTGAATCCAGTGCAATTTCCAACAACCCAAACCTTCAGGCTGAGTTCTCCTGACTTTGAGATTGCTCCTCTAGCTCTTTGGTAAGAGAATGTACATAATCAAGAGTAGAGCCTCTCTGGCCTCCCTAGTTGTATGAATTCAACTACTCGAGGTCCACTTTGTACACATCTCGGGCTCCCATGAGTGATTGTGACTCAGATCTAAGAATCCCCCAAATCCCAGAGGGCTAACGGGTAACCTTACAAAATCTGAAGGTGTAAAAGGGAGAATTCAGTGGTGCTCGGAAGCTCCACCAGCCTAGCCTGCAAAGAAAAAAATCTACAAATAGAGTAACTCATGGATCCTAATTCTAGGTTTTAGTGTTTTGCTGGATGTCTCAGGGCACAACCTTAACCTTTCTGGCCTTTATTATTTTGCCCACTGAATGTAAGAAAACTAAGCCAAAGCAAATTTTGTAATCAAACCAAAATGAAACCCTCCAGGTAGTGTGACTACCATACTCGGGATACTAATCTTCCTTTGACCCAAAAATGACTGCCTGGAAATCAGCATCCCCAGTGCACATTTCATATCGAAACTGGAAATATGCTGAAGTAAATCAAGAAAGTCTAGAGCTTCCGTTTGAGGAAAACTAGATGTAGCAAAAACATGGGCTTTTTGCATAACTGGTACTGTCAAAGAGGCCACGTGGAGTAGAATTAAATATGACAAACCCTTCATGTATGATCAAAGTGCCTCCTAACCTCAGATCAAGGCACCTTATATCACAAAACAGATGGCAAGAAATTAATAAATGTAAGTCTTTTCTCTGCTATCCCAATTACAGCCCTGTCAGTTCACAAACATGTTCTAGCGAACACTGGAGGAGTTTTTCTCTCTTTAAGAGTCCTCTCTCACTTCACCCTACTTAACAAAAGACCACACGCACTTAAAAAGGGGATGGAGGCAGGCCAGCTTCAGGACACATGCTGCACGGGGGAACTGACTGTCCCAAAGAGAGGGCTCTACACCCCTCTGACAAGTCCACAATAGACTAGCTAGACACAAGTGCCTGAAATAAGGAAGTCCATCAAGAAAATGAACAGTTGGCGAGATCGAGGCCTAAAGGGCTTGCAGCTGGTCTGGCCATTCATCAAAAACTCTGAATTTAAATGGAAGACACGTTCTGGCTGTGACATGTAATAAAACAACTAGAGCGGCAAAGGATCTTGATGTTGGTTTCCTTTCCACCCTATGCTCTCCTGCCAATGGAAGAGTGAGCGTGCCTGGGGTGTTCCTGGCACATCTGGGGTAGTTCCCACTCACACTGGTCAGCCTTTGGAATTTTCCACCTATTACAGGGTCACCATCCATCTAACATAACCCAGAATATCCAGACAAAAGCTCAGCTCCTTTTTGTAGTCTGGAGAGAAACCATCAAATCTGAAAGCCTGTGAACTCTCTCAGCCAGACGAGACTAGATATAGTAAAGATAATGGAACCAGATGCCAAAGGCCTAATTTCAGATTGACCCCTAGCCAGCTTTATGCTTCTGGATAACTCCTCTATCTCCTCTAGACTCTTATTCTCGCATCAGTAAGAGAGAAGTGGGCCTAATGGTCTCCCAGATTCCTTCTAATTCAGTCAGAGGTGGGGAGGAGTAGAAGGTAAGGTTAGAGAGGCAGAAGGGCCTGATCATTTAGAGAATGGAAAACCACTAGTGGGTTTGAACAGAGGAGTAACACGATCACAGTTCCATCTGAGAAAGACGGCTCTAGCGATTGTGTTGCGAACACTCCAAAGAAGGCAACAGTGAACACAAGAGACCAGACAGGAGGTTGCTGAGATGATTCTGGTAAGAGGTGATGGCAGACAGGCCCAGGGGTAGCAGCTGTGGGGGGCAATGAAGGACAGAGTCTGGGACATACTCTGAAGTAGGGTCAACAGGACCCTAGGGGACAGGATCTTGGGAGAATCTTGGAACTATTACAGAATCTAATAAAGTCAAATGACACTAATATCCGGCATCCGCTGTGACATCCAGGGATTTTGGGAGTTTGTTCACATCTGTCATCTACTGTCTCATACACTACATGACACATAATGGGTATGTGGAAAGTGTTGAATGAATAAATGAATGTGGAATTAAATATATTCTGTAGCCAAAAGGTCCGCAGCTTCATCCATTGTCAGCAGACAAAAAGCATGTGGTACTAGACGGATTTTACTAACAATAGATCCCCTTCTCCTGGGTGAACCTTTTTTTGTAAAAAGCTCCCCTTTATAACTCACTTCATAGGAGTGAGTAGAAAAGCCCACCAAAAACTTCACATACGATAGCCAAACATCCAAACAACTTGGCCATTTCCCTAAGGGACCATGTGTATTCACCAAGTTTCACACCACCTCAACAACTCCCATCTAAAACACAGGGAGAAACATTTCATGAGTAATCTCATGTTTTTATGAATACTGAGTCATGAGGGTAACGAGAAAGGTGTAATTATGAATAATAATATTATTACAACAAGCAAAGCAAACACAAGCGAAATCTGTACTATTCCTATAGGACAAGTAAGTGCGCTACCCTTGACCGTGTTCCCCTACTTCTGTGGGGCTCAGTTCAGGAATTTGTACATTTTTCCACCCTCATAGCACTGTGCTGCAAAAGGTGACAGTCCCAACTACAGAGGCTTCTCTGTCAAGGTGAGAGACCTTGAAAGTCCCAAGGTTCTTAACCCCCAGGGACCGACAGTGTGCAAAATAAAGGAGCAGAGAATTCATCAACAGGAAGAAATAATGACAAAGGTGTTTTATAAACCACATTCTGGCAGCAGATTTCTTGATTAAGGCATGGATCATCTTGAAAGGCTAAATTAAAACCCAACATTAATCAGGCAGTAGGTATGAAAAACATCTTATTTACCAAATGAGGGAGGAAAACAAGGGAAAAAGATAAGACACATAAAAGTGGTTGAGGCCAAATTACATTGTAAGGGAAGCTGCGACATTTGGGAGACCAAGCCCTGGACGGATTTGTCAGCTGAGTTGGAAATCATTTGATGTGACCTCAGACTAATTATTTAACTTCTGTGCCTCTGTCTCCCATCTGTGCCTGAGTCTCCCAGTCACTGTAGAGGACAGCAAATGATTTCAGCCCCCTCCTGTCTTAACAGGGATGTTATGAAGCTGAGATCATGTCTCTGGAAGCTCCAGGGGTTTCCTGGAGAAAGACACTCCACGAACAGAAGACAATGTCTTTAGTAAGATAATTAAGGGGTCAGACTGCTGTTAGAAACAGCCTGACAGACAGTATGCTGGCTCCCAGCACCATGCCTCTGGAGCTGGGCGACCAAAATACTGCATAGAATGCCAAGCCTCTTTGCAGATAATGTCAGGAGCCCTATGTGTGAACCAAATCTCACATACATAATAGCTATATTCAGACGTTTAATAAACATTCAGAGATGCTTTTATTTTTTTTTTCTTTTCTTTTTTTTACAAATAGTTTATTGTCAAATTAGTTTCCACATAACACTCAGTGCTCATCCTCAGAGATGCTTTTAAATCCCCAGTATCTCCTTGACATGACCACACTGTTGCCTATTAGGAGATGGCGTGCAAGGTATGAAGTAGTGAAGGCCTGTGATCGTGAACCCCCAGGCAAGTCCTGACCCTCAATTACTCCCTCTGTATAATGGGGCTAACATTACTGAGGATCAAATGAAGGAACATGTGAAATGTCACTGGTGCGGCCCGGGGCTCACAAAAGGAGCCAAATAAATGCTAAAGCCCTTCCCCCTCCCGGAGCTCTGCTCAGTAAATAACAAGTGCCATCAATCCTTTAATCACAGACCCAGAGAAAAATGAAACAGGAAAGGGTTCACCCATAAATATCTTATCTGCCTTTATTCTCTTATGACCTCTCGACTGGAGCCGAGTAAACAGGCTGACCTTCCATTAGGGTCACAATGTGGGATGTCCCAGGTAAGCCCAGCTCATAAACTCCAATTAGGAGGAGACTGGCTTTTCACGGACCGTCCCAGACCTGGCCTACTCAGTGACAGAAGCAGATCCAGTCCTTTGTCTCTGCTTCTCAAAAAATCCATTACCAGGCACACATGGCTCCAGTGGGATGTCAGGTCATAGGCTTTCTATTCCGGTGATTGTGCTCTAAGAATAGAGCTTCCAAACACAGGGCAAATGGACTCACAAGGGCTGTGTGCATCTACTGTCCAAGTCACCATGTGAGGACTATTTAAAGCACAAGGTCAGCAAGCCCCCTCTGAATGGGAGACCGAGAAGGGGAAACCAGCAGGGTGTGTTCTTAACAGAGTCCTACAACTTATAAATATACTGTAATGTACAGAGCCCCAGTTTGGTCCCAGAACCCATCCTTACCAGTGAGCTCAGACACTTCACTTGGCTCCTTGTCAACCCTGAGTAAGGAATGTCAAGTTCGTTTTACAAATGGAAGAGTGGAAAGCTCAGAGGGACAGATGTATACACGGCTAAGCATGCTGCTAATAACAGAAACGGCTAAAGCTGAGGTATGCCTCCACATGCCAGGCCCCTACTTGGCATTCCGCTAACCTCACAAGCTCCCTGCAGGTAGCCACTTATTTTGTGCATATTTGCCATTAAGAACACTGTGGTCCTGAGATATTATGCAATTTACTCAAAACGGTGCACCTCACGCAGCCAGGACCTGAACCCAGGTCTCTCTGGAGACCATAGCTTGTGGTTTGGGGTTTTGTTAGTTTGTATTTACTCCATTTTGCCTCTCTTGGGTTCTCTCTGCTAACTTAAGAACCCAAGGAGCCTATAATCCAAAAATACACTCTAAAGGATGTATATCACCTTACTCTAAACATTACATCTCATGCCTTGTTACTGATGTCCAATTCTCTTTTGCCCGATTTGGTGGGCAAAGAGAATTAAGTAGTCCAAGGCCAAGAGCCATGTCTTTTGGGACAAAAACCAGACCATAATTCCAATCAACTAGACAAATTCCACAGCAGAGGAACCTTGACTGAAGATCAGGAGACCTTTGGCCTCCAATAAAGACTCACCATTTCTCCTTCTCCTGTCCCGACCCCCCTTCACTCAGATGGCTTCACATACTCCGGATCTACACAGAAAATGACTCAACACCCTGCCATCACTAAACCACAAAAGTTCTTTGGGGCCCCATCCATATGAAGATTTTATTCTGTGGAGCCATTTTCCTGCCCAGCCTCCCTGCTACGTCAAACTGTCAAATGTCCCAGAACACATCCAAAGTGACATCTCTGGGACTTACCATGTTCAACAGAATGGATCACGATTTGTCGGCTCTGGGGCAAGATTAATTCTCTAGGCCTCTTGCCTCCATGGCTCTTGCAGAAAATTATCTTCATTGGAATCTTTGGTGCCACTGAAATCACTGACAGCAGTTGGGGGGAAAGTCACACACAAAAATTCAGTAGCAAATATAAGCCAGAAAAAGTAAATGCGACACAGTCCAAACCAAACTGGGCAGGTTCTCACAATCCCTGGAAAATGATTTTACCTGAAGTCTGTACAACTCATTAAACTCAGCACTGAGAGGGGAGGGTCTATGGATCTACAGGGGCTGTTGGCAGTAGTAACTCGTGTGCTTTTCCAAGCCAGGTCTCCAGGGCCTGACTCTGACACGGTTACCACTTCCATGGAGAAGCTGACAATAATTGTTTTCTCCCTCCCACCTCCCCATTGGATGAAGATAGCTAACTGGCATTTGTCTATCTAAGGAGACTATTGCAGCAGTGACATAGCATGACAGCTGGAAAATACAGGGACCTCACATAGTCAAAGCACATAGTAACCATGAACGGGAATGTGCTATTAACGAGGTTGGCAGTTGTCTGCCGTCCACGTTCTCCCTGTATTCATTTCGCTCAAATATCAATCAGATCAGGAGAGGGGTACAAGAAGAATGTGAGGTTCCTATGCATCACGCTCTAGGGAGAAAAATTCTGACTTCTAGCAGGAGTGCCCTGGCTGCAATGTCTTTTGGGGCTGGCTGAAGGGACTAGTCATTCTGAGTAAGAAAGAAAGAAAGGAAATGAGATTTTTTCCCCCATTTACAGAAATGAGGAAGTATACTGGTTTATATACAGACCCCATCCCTTTCAGACAGTCTGCTTGCAGGTAATGCCATGATCGCAGGCTCTCCTTGAAGAAATCTCATCTCCTATCAGGCTCTAATTAAAGATCCGCCCTTTGGGGCACCTGGCTGGCTCAGTCAGAAGAACATGCGAGTCTTGATATCTGGGTCATGAGTCCAAGCCTCAGGTTGGGTAGAACTTACTTAAAAATACATAAATAAAAATAAAATATATTTTTTAAAAAGTGTAACTTATCAGAAATAAATAAGTAAAAACATGTCCTTTGTAAATGTTGACTTAGAGCTGTTGTCAGTGTTAGACCATAAGCATATATGATGGGGGCTGGATGTATATCACCTTACTATACCCGGCCTCAGTAACTGGATAAAAACGATCACTCCATTATAGTGACAGTGACAACACATAGCCCAGCTAATACCATTACCATCTCAATCCTGTGGGAAAATCCTACCTGGAAACATTCCTCGCTATCAATCACATGATCAGACAGGGAAGGTGGGTGACTGGTCCAACTTCCAGACATTGATATATTCAAATCAGTCAGTAGCCACTGAGCAACTAGAAAGCGATCGGCACTCTACCATGGCTATAATAGATGTCACACATTTCTATTCCTAGTCTTTCACTTTCAAAAGCAAATCAGCTTCAACCCCACCATGAAAGACTGAACAACAAATCAAAGAATTCTTGAACTGCTGAAGAAGCTTTAGTCGAGTCAGCCAAGGCACCCCTCTCTTTCTCGGGAGCGAAACCACTCAGAATGAAAGCAGCTGTTCCATCTACCGCGGACATCCAGATCATCCCTGCGGAAGAAGCAGAACAGGTGGGAAGTCTGCTTCCCCAGGCTTGGTCTACTCTTTCCCTCCATATCCACCACCCTCCCCCCTCTTTTTAAGTTTATTTATTTTGAGAGAGCAAGATCAGGGGAGAGGTAGAGAGAGATGGAGAAAGAGAGAATCCTAAGCAGGTTCTGCACTATCCATGCAGAACCAGATATGGGGCTCAAACTCCAGAACAAGAGATCATGATCTGAGCCGAAATCAAGAACCAGATGCTTAACCAACTAAGCCACCCAGGAGCCTCTCCATATCCCCTTGAAAAAGAGAGCCACCCCCCACCCCCTCAGCCTGAGACACAGAGAGTGTAAAATGTTCCATCACAAGACGAAGGTCTAGAGGATACCAGCAGCTGTCACAAGTTTCCCTATGACTTGAAGCCTCTTGGCTCTAGCCTGGGGCAGCTGGAGTCCACATCCAGAAGCACCTTGTGTCCTGTTCCTCTCTGCTAGAGCCCCAGCTAAGAATAGCACCCCATTCAGGCTGCTGTGTACTCACTCATCCTTTTCACTTGCTGTTTTCTCTTCCATATGCACAAAAACTTGTTCTTGTACATTCTCCAAGGTAAATGAAAATATTGTTAAATTAAGCACAGAGAAAAAGTTTTATTCCCTGTCCAGTCTACAGAAAAGGCACTGCCTGGAGGAATTCTACTCCACGGCTGAGTGTCGCAGAAATCGCTGGTGCACAGCCTTCCTCTCTAAAGCTCCAAACGTTCAGAAATGCTAATCCACTAGAGGTATGTTTAGGATACCCAGTACCTGCCCAGAACCTCACCTCTGTGCATGTCCTAAATGTAAAGAAGAACAGAAGACCATAAAAATGGTCTCCTTTTATTAGTGTGAGCCATCTGAAATAACCTACCAAATGACAATTACATGAGATTTAATCTAATAGGATCCTTAAAAGCATTATCAGACATTTTGCTGAAGAAAGAGTGCAAACTCCATCATTTCCTGGGTGGCTCCACCCCAAGGCCACTTCCCATTAGTCCTTAGTAACAAAAACATTTGGCAAGAAAGTTAAAACCTATGGAGCACCTTGTAAGACAGGAGGCCTGGCCTTGGTAATAAACATCCTTTTACTCACTCGTGCCACATCTGTATGCATATGCATATCCATTCCTAGCCCTCAAGAGCTCACAGAGGAACAAGCAAGTCAACGGGCAAATATGACACAGCATGGAAAATGCTACTCTATGGACAAGCTTGCTTACAACAATTCTTACACTGACTCTGCCTGGCTGTTTGTACATGGGCCTCATCAATCAGATAATGCAACACTCGGGGCCAGGAACCATGTTCTCTTTGTCCTTGAATCTCCAGCATTAACAGAGTTTATGTATAGAAGTTGGTGCTCAGTGGTATTTGTTGAATGACTAAATGACCTTTAGAGGTCAAGTGAGCTCTATAAGACAAAGTGAGTATGCAGTGTTTCTGTTATGAACTTTAAGGTTCTTATATTTCAGACCAGACTGCTAATTATAGCACTAGACAGAGAACAGGAGGCTTCTGACTATAGAACTAGAAAGAAAAGCAGAAAAAAAGGGGGGGAGGAGAGCACTATTCTTTATAATCAAAATAAGTCTGAAATTACAGACTAAAGTCAGCTCCTAGCTGGGAGTGTAGCAACATCTTTTTCTCTCTCAGTTTAACATCTTTTGATTTCAATGGATTTTCCTTACTTTACACGTATAAGACCATCAAGGGCAAAGGAAATGAAAGGTGTTTTGCGAACTAAAGCAAAGAGGACAAACCGAAACTACTTTCCCACTTTGTCTTTTGGGAAAGGAGTGCCCACTGGAGGTGCAGGGGAAGTGGTATTATTCCCTCTGGGGTTGGGGTGCCTTTTATGGGTTCAGAAAAAGCCGAGAAAAAAAACCCCTCATATGGGCCCCAAAATAGGTAAATATATGTTGAATTAAAGGATCCAGAGCAGGGGAGACATTAGGCCGGCTGCCAGGCAGTCACAGTTGAAGGAGGTAAAATACACACACAAACACAATGTCTGCAAAACCCCTCCCAGACTTAAAAAAAAAAAAACAAAAGTCACTTGCATCACCTTTTACACTTATAAAGCAATCATTTCTAAAAGAAACAGCAGGAAGAAAACTAGACTCAAAAAAATTCTTCTTTCAGAGTTGAGTATTTTGATGTTGGCTGAAGAAATCTTTGCCTCTCGTCACATAATCAAAGCTGTGGAAAAGGGCAGCATAGATCTCTTCCTGAGACGAAATATTAGATTGACTTCTAAAGGAGAGAGACTGGCCTGAGCCCCATGCTGCTTTGGAAGTAGGGGGAGTCTTTATCCTAATGAATTGGTCTCATCAATTTCACTGCACATTTGATCCTAAGACCCTTTGTAGGCCTAATGACACAGGGAGACTCTTAAGTGAGGCTGTCCCCAGGGTGGCCCACTCCACCACAGCCACCAGCAGACAGGAAAAGGCCATTGGGGAGAATCTTATTTTATTATGTAAATCACAGGAAGCCACATTTAGCATCTTCTCCCCTGCACAGCATCCCTTTCAATCCACTGGCCACCAGCAGCAGAGGAGGAAGTCTGTCAACATAAGTGAAAAGGACAGGGCTGTCCACTCCCGTTGGACAGCCAGGGTCCTCCACAAGCATCTAGCTGAATGCTCACAGTTAGGTTTCTCTTTTTGTCTCTTCAACCCATTTCAGTCCATTACCTCCAAGGAATGTAAATGGCAACATAAATGGCAGAGGGTTGAAGTCACAAAAGCCCTGTGGGGAAAGAGAGTATAGACTTTAAGTCAGATTTGGAATCCCGAGTCTCAGCTCCTAGGATCTATGTGACCTCAGGCATGTGACTTAATTTCTCTAAGCGTCAATCTCCCCTCCATAAAAATGAAGATAATAATATTAATATCCACCTTCCAAGGCTCTTGTGAGGATTATGTTTTTTGGGAGCTGCTAAGGCCAGTGGTTTTGTGAGGGCTGTTTGACTTCACTCTGGTCAAATATGAAACTGAACAATGATCCAGATAAGGCCCAGGCATGGACAATTTCTGCTTGTGTGCATGGCTATGATGCTGGCATTTCAGGGAGCCAGCTCTATGAGTTTAAGGCCAAAGTGGAGGATCCTTCCACCATGATGGACACAGCACATTCCCATGGACATGACCCACACCACTCCAAAATTCTCTCCCTACTCTAGAATTCCTGAGTTAGCCAACTTTATCCAGCTCAGGATAAAACCCATAGGCTGCCAAGACCAGTCAATGTCTTTCTTTTCAAAGAACATAAAGTAATCCAAGAAGGACCCAGAGAATTCATTCTAACATGAAATCAGTCTTGCTATTAAATAAAATCACCCTCTTCAATCAAAATCTACAGTCTTGTCAAGACATCTGTCAAAAATTATAACTGCTGCAGACAAGCAGAAAAAAACGGCCACACAGCAGCATAAAATCCCTTTGGCTGAAAAGTACATCAAGAATTCTTTCACTGAACTTCTAGGCCAGAGTGTCTGTATTAATTTAAAGCTGCGAACCACAAAATTAGCTACTGTTTTTCTTTTGCGAAGGGGGATTAGAGAAGGTGACTTGTAAATACTCTCTTCTTTCAACCTACAAAACAGGGATGAGTCTGATGTGCAGACTTAGCCCTGCAGAGAAACTGTTTGCCAGCTCATGCATGTTTTTTTGTTTGCTGTTGTTGCTGCTGTTCCCCACCCTCCTGACCAAGAGACCCACAGACTAATGTTGTTTTTTGTTTGTTTGTTTGTTTTTAGATTCATTTCTGTCTGTGAGTGAATTCATAAAGACAAAGTCTGTGGTATCTGCTGGATCCCCAAAGGGTAGAAAGACAAAAGACCACAACTCTCTCTTAACTTCACCTCAGAAACAATCTCATGGCAACAGCTCAGAAAACTACTTCCGGCATCACTGCTCCAAAACGGAGCCCCTCTGCCCTCTGCCCAGCTCCCAGCCCAGGCCCTGGGGACCCACACTGCTGTTTATATTGGCACCTGCAAGCAACTTGTTCACATACATCCAGACTACTGGAACAAGAGAGTTCAGAAGGGCCCTCCAACAAGTGAGGGAGCAAGTGACCAGGGAGGAAAGTGTCAGGCAAGATCTGATGTCCCGCAGTAGCTCGTTTTCACTGTCACTTTGGCTTTACCGCACCACCTGCCAGAAGCTATTCAAACACCGAGCAACTCTGGTTCCCAGAAAGCCAAAAGTAAGGGTCAGTTTCTCCCTCCAGGCAGCCTCTTTAGACTCAAGGGCTCCTTTTACCCTGTCTAGAGAGACCCATAATCCCTAAAGAAGCCACGCTCTGAAAACAAACTGTACTCGTTACTCAACTCTTCAATGATTAGGCCTTCTCCCACATCCTTGCTGGCCTCCAAACATTCCTCATCTGTAAGAAGGAATGATAACACAACATGCTTTGTTGTGTCTTCTTCCAGAGTAGTGGAGATTAACTGAGAAACACACGCTTAGCACAGTGCCTAACACATAGTAGTAGTCAGTAAGTTAGTTATTATTGAGATTACTTTTATTCTTCTAAAAATGAGGTATAGTTATTATTAAGAAAGTATCTTCCTTTAAAAAAGAAAAGAGAAAAAGAAAAAGAAAGAGGAAAGGAAAAGGAAAGAAAAAAGAAAAGAAATCTTCGTAAAAGGCATGTTATTCTAACCAAGTATAAACATTCCACAGTCAATTTTCAGTTTCTCGCACAAACAGAAAAAACAGGTATATGACAAAAAAATCCTAAACAATAGGGGCACCTGGGTGGCTCAGTTGGTTAAGCACCAACATCAACTCAGGTCATGATCTCAGGGCTGGTGAGTTCGAGCCCCGCAGCAGACTCTGTGCTGACAGCTCAGAGCCTGGAACCTGCTTCGGAATATGTGTCCCCCAATCCCGCCCCTCCCCTGCTCTGCATGCTATGTTTCTCTCTCAAATATAAATGAACATTTTTTTAAAATCCTAAGCAATAGGCATTCTTAAGATTCTTATTTAGAATTTGAATACATTAGGTGAAGTGGTTACACACGCAGATCCACTTATCAAGAAAGAGTTGTCTGGCACCAACTATGTGTAGAGCACTGCACTATGTATAACATACACACACACACACACACACACACACACACACACACACAGAGGTTTTTAACACTTCTGAGCACCTATATGGGTCAGGCACTATCTTAGGCACTAGAGATTCACAGATAAATAAGACATGGCCTTCACCTACTCTACACTGCGCTGACTGGGCTGCTGGCAGCCCCTTGCCTTGTGTGTCCATCCCGTCAGCCAGGCTGGGGGCTCCCCCGGGGCCCGTAGTCTGTTCATAACAGACATACTCATAATCTTAATCATATATTAAATTATTACATAAACTGATTAAATAGGAGTACAAAAAGGTATTTCTATGAAAAATAAGTTAAATGCTTTGGAAAAACTTGATGAAGACAAGTTGCCAAAAACAAATTGTTGATAAATTAATTAGGTGTGGGCGAGACAATGGTAAAACACTGTAGTGGTGGAGCTTAAAAAATCTGGAACCAGTATGCATTTTATTTCTGAAATGTATTTAAGAACCCACTTCACTTAAAGAAAGTAAAACTGGGGGGCGCCTGGGTGGCTTAGTCGGTTAAGCGTCCGACTTTCACTTAGGTCATGATCTCGCGGTTCGTGGGTTCGAGCCCCGCGTCAGGCTCTGTGCTGACTGCCAGCTCAGAGCCTGGAGCCTGCTTCAGATTCTGTGTCTCCCTCTCTCTCTGACCCTCCCCTGCTCACGCTGTCTCTCTCTCTCTCCTAGAAATAAATAAAACATTAAAAAAAATTAAAAAAAAAAAGAAAGTAAAACTGGAAATCACAGATAATGTGTTAAGGGTGTACTTTTTGAATGAAAGTCAACAGAACTCCACTCAGAAGACCCACACCAGAAGAAATAGCCCTGGCCCACATCAAGAGACCTATGAATGTATATACATTTATATATTCTTAAGTTAAAATGCTTAGGGATTGTATCTACCTTCTTCTTTTTTTTTTTTTTTTTTTAAGATTCTCTGCTTTAACTGACTTTCAGGATTGACTGACCAACAACGGGTCCAGTTGGCCCACATAAGAAAGTGTTCCCTCTATATATGCCAGTTTCCCTTAGATTGATAGCAAAATGACTTTATATTCCCTTGGTCCAATCTAACTAGGTAACAGAGAAAGCCGGCCTGGGATTTTATAGAAAGGACCTGTTAAATACCTCTCATATGGAAACCGTGCGGGTAGAACACGGAATTTTAGCCATTTTTCCAGAGACCAAGATGCTAATTCTTGTTAAGCATGAGCCACACATATTACTCACAGCCTGAAGCATAGCCCAAGAGATGAGGGTTGCCCCCAGTGCCACCTCGGCTTTGGCCAGGGGTCTGGACACAGCCCATTGGCTGATTCAACATCTGATGTTCCAACCTGGCATGGAGAAAATGCCTCACGTGACGCTTTATTGAAAGAAAAGGCACAGGTACCAACTATCAAGGAGTCTCAAGGCGTGAGCTCCCTTGCCAAGACCCTTGATCACCAGTCTAACACGCTTCTGTTTATTTGCATAGAACGCTAGATTTCTATGCCACATGACAATTCCAGGCACTGAAACTGAAGCAGCATCATTAGCTTCTCACTGGAGCTTTATGCCATCAAGATGCAATCTGTCAAGGGAGACTGCACAGGGCCTCATGTCAAGTGCAGTCTGCAGCTCAGAAAGCAAGTGGAAAGGGAGGCTTCAGCGGAGTTTCAGTTACCTGACAATATTCTTTAAAAAGAGATTTAACATGTAGAGGATTCCATTGATGGAGAGAAAAATACCAACCCTCCCCTTTTTTTTTTCTTTAAAAACAAGAGATTGGTATGAGAGGAGGGAAAAGAAGTGGGGGAGCCTTTGTATATTGAGAGCTGAGTTTATTTTTACTCTCTCTGCCAACAGAGGCAAGGTAATTCTATAAGCATCATTTAACTTTCTCCCTAGAAACAAAACAGAGTAAGACAGTTAATGCTTTGCATTCTCCATCTCCAATTCCAACTCCAGCATCACTTGTTTTTCCCCTAGAAAATTAAATTGAGTCTCACAGAATGGCACCCAAACGTGTGATTTCAAAGGCAGATCCCAAAACTGATAGGATCCTCAGTGAGAGCATGAGCTATTTTCCATTTCAATTCAGAGTCAGAAAATCTGTGGGTCGCATTTTCTTCATTAGGGACAAGCCTGGATAACCTCTAGGGTTTCTCTCCTTTCCAAAGGAATTAAAAAAAAAAAAAGAGTTTCAATTACAGCTGTTGAATTTTAAGTCAGGTATCGGCAAGAAATTCCTAATTTGAGAGCTGTCAATCAGCGGAACAGGTTCCAAAATAGGTTGTGGAATCTTCTTCCCTAAAGACAGTTAAAAATAGCCCAGGCAGCCATCTGTCTTGCTAGGGTGCAGCCCTTCTAGAAGGCGGGTGACAAAACAAAACCCTGCTTCCCTCACAGGAGAGAAGTGATGAGCTCCGGATGGAAACAGGGGAGGAAAGAAGCCCATTTGGGCCCAGGTAGAGCTGCGGATGAGGCAGTGGTGACTTCCTGCGGCAAGGGAAGCCCAGGGCTGCCGAGAGGAAAATACTAGGGGGGCAGGACAGGAAATAACCACACAGCTCAGCGCCCTCTGGGGAGAGCTGAGCCAATCTGCTTCCTACTTGTGGCAGCTCCATTTGGGCCTGGAGACCGGGAGCTCAGCCACAGAACCTTGGGGAGGGTGTTAACTCCCCTCCCCAGTTCCCAAAAGGGGGTATACATGAAGCCAAAGTGGAAGATGGGAACTGTCAGATAAATCCAAGATCTTCCCAGGTCACCAAGAGCACACATGGAGCACCTCCAAAAAGTTTTCTTTTAAAATACAGCCCTTTTGTTTCGTGGCCATCTGTCATCCTACCCACTTCCTGCATTTCTTTCATTGCTACAGAAAGCTCTCTTGGGGCATGAAACGGAACGAAACCTTCATGGACTTTTAAAAACCTAACTCCAATGGGAAATGCCAAGAGACAGCATTGGTACAGCCTGTAACCTCTGCAAAATTGCAATTGCCCCTCTCCCTGCAGACGCGAGCAGGCCTTTGACTGCCACCTCCCTCCCCCCCCGCCTCCCCCGCCCCAACCCTGTGCAACCACCACAAATGTCCGCACTTGGGGCTTTCAACTAAGTCTTTGTTCCCAACACTGTGTCTTCCCACAGCACACTGGAGTCAGCCACGTGGCGCTGTCAACATGGGCCTTTGGGTAACCAGCTTTGTCGGTAGACAAAACACAGGAAGCCCAGTGTTTCTAAGCCCATACAGGGCAAGGGGCCCCTGCAAAGGAAAAGAGGAGGGCAGCGACCAGGGACTGACTGAGCTGAGGTAGGCAGCACACTTAAGATGGAGGAGAGGGATGGCCACCAGCTGTTGAGAGCCAGGCGTGAGGGAGTACAAGGCAAAACCTGTGCCTGAGGCTCAATTCTTCAAAAAAGAATTTTCTCTGGCTGGGGTTGCCAGCTAAGGGGAAACTTGAAGCTCAAGCATGTAGCCTGGTGATTTTTCTCCCCCTTCGGCAAAGCCAATGAAATTTGCAAAGATAACTGGAAGAAAATCAAAACTGCAGGGCCCCAGATTTAAGATGAGCTTTTGCAGAAGAGAAACCCGAGTCTGTTCTGTCCTTGAAGCTGTCCTAGGTCAGATGAGATAAGGCTTTTACCCTAACAGAAGGTACCAGACTTATTGAGAAGAACAAGGAGATAATGGACATGAAAGGGCCCTGTAAGTTCACATAGCCCAAAACAAATGAATGAGATTATTATCAATGCTAAGAGCATCTGGGCTGTCATCAGACTGAGTGGCTAAATGGGAGCAATGTCACCTAGAAAAGCAGAGACCACATTCTGGGCCATCTCCTGTGGCCACTCTAGGAGCACAGCTAGGGCACCATCTTCTTCTATCCTGCTGGTCTTGGGGCAAAGCCACCTATGAAAAGAATCAGGCTCCCTCCCTTCTTTTGCTGGATGCTACATGATACCTGGCCAGAAACCTCAACCATCTGGAATGTGCTGGACACTGTGGTCGAAATCCAGAACTTGGGAACAGCATATTGGGAAGTGTCTCTCCACAGAATCTAACAGGTGCAAAGGGATGGCTCTACCCAGGACCCGCCCTATGAAATCCAGGGTTTGCTCCTTTTTCAGAGCTGGAGTCTTCAATACCTTCAGGATTCATTCATCAGATATGGGGTTTGGACTGCTTAAGACCTTAGGGAATTGCAACTAAGCAGCAGAGAGCCAGTTTCCAAGGAGAAGACTGAGCAGATAATGCAGGAATAGGGCTTCCTCTAGAGGTCGTCCCCTCCACCAGCCCATTGCCTAGCACCTACCCTTTGCAGACTACAGGGAAGCCAGTACAGACAGGTAAGCAGGTGTCCTGTTCTTTGAGCTCTGCTGGCAAGGAGAACCCATATGATCTTTCTATAGCCTGGAGCTGGTAAAAGAAGGGAAGGAAGAAACTAACAATGGAGTAACCAACCCACCAGCTTCCCATTCATTCTCATAACTCAACACGGCAAGGCTGGCTGGCTGCTTGCCAGCCAGTATTCTCCCTAAAAGGATAGAGCTGAAAAGGCTGTCAAATCAGAGTGTGGGACAATAAAAGAGTACTAGACTAGACATCAAAAGATCTTGGCGGGGGGGGGGAGATTAATTAATGCAAAGGAACAGGAAGGAACTTTGGGGGTATAGAAATGTTCAATACACTGAATATGATTGTGGTTACACAGTACGTACATGGTCAGAACTCACTGGACTGTAAGTTTAAAAATGGGTGCACTTTAGGGGCACCTGGGTGGCTCAGTCAGTTAAGCATCTGACTCATGATCTTAGCTTAGGTCTTGATCTCAGGATCGTGAGTTCAGGCCCCACATTATGCTACATACTGGGCGTGAAGCCTACTTTAAAAAATAAATTAAAAAATAATAAAAATAAATAAAATGTGTGCATTTTATAGTATATAAATTATATCTCAAAAAAGTTTGATAGATTGAAAATCTTCATTCTAAATTCTATTCTGTCTTTGTTAACTGTGTGACCTTGGACAAGTCATTTAGTCTACCTAATGCTTCAGTTTTCCCATATGTTAAACAGGGTTAATAATTATTGCCCTGCTTACTTCACATGATTTTTAAGGTCAAATGACATCATATATATGAATTCACATCACAAAGTACAAGATACTAAACAAATATGAGGCACTTGTAATTAATGTTTATTCTACAACATGTGGGACATCCCTCACTGTACATTTCCTGATAATCTTAAGTCATGAAGGGGAAATTCTGTTTTATATAATTGCTGATGATTCAGAAATTTTTCCCGTGGAAAACCTTGACCTGAGAATTCTTTCTGCTTGCTTCTGGCTATCTGCTTGCCTACCTCTTCACTATGTAAATGAAATTTATTGTGGGTGCATAGGCCCTTCTGGCTCCCACAGATAAGTACCCCAACATGGAAGCACAGACTCCGGACACTGCTGCTTGACCAGAATGTGGGCGCCACCACTGATACCATTCTGAAACTGTGGACTCTTCCCTTCCTGGGGAAACTCGTGAGTTGGCATTTTATGCACTGCCACAGAGAGCTCCTCGTAGAAGGACAAAATGGAGAGAAACACAGAAGCCTGGGCAGTTAGTACAAATCTACCCAGCTGGGAGGATTAGCTAAAAGGGGCTGAGATGATCTAATCCAACTACTTCATTTAAATAAACTAAGAAACTAATTCCCTGACAAGCCAGGAGTTCAAAGGCACACAAAATTGTTAGGTAGGTTCCGATGTAGATGCTTCAACCTCTCCACCCACCCCATCCCCCG
Source organism: Hyaena hyaena (assembly GCF_003009895.1). Lineage (NCBI taxonomy): Eukaryota > Metazoa > Chordata > Mammalia > Carnivora > Hyaenidae > Hyaena > Hyaena hyaena. Next base: position 5,711,072 of record NW_024080660.1, on the reverse strand, counting down.
CCCATATATAATCACTTTCCCTAAGACCCTCTCCTTTCCCCAGTGACATCTAGGAGCCTTAGACCCTTATCAAAAGCTCTAATTGCAGGGGACTGGGGGATGGGGGGGGGCTGGGTGGCTCAGTAGGTTAAGTGTCCAACTTTTGATTTCAGCTCAACTCACAGTTCATGAGTTCGAGCCTTGTGTTGAGCTCTGTGCTGAGAGTGTGGAGACTGCTTGGGATTCTGTCTCCCTCTGTCTCTGCTTCTCTCCCGCAAAAGTAAATAAACTTTAAAAAAAAATACTCTAATGGGAAAAAAATGTGATCACACACTAATGTATAAATAAACAAACAGCGCTTTTGAGTAAGGTGAGGGAAGAGACCGTTTTTAAACCGGTCAAGCTAATAGTGAAAGAGAGGTCATCAGCCTAACCTCACACAGGGGCCCTGACAAGAGCCCCCAAATCACACCCAACAGCTGGTTTTCTACCCAGCCTTAGGCGAATAGAGAACTAAAGCTTGAAACTCTTCCAGGTCAGTTCAAGTGGGCTTACAAAGAAGTTCAAGTGGGCCTGCAGAGCTCAGGTCTTATCTGCAAGCCTGCCTATCGTCCTCTAGAGCCTGCGCCTCGTAAGCGGGAACACTGTCCCACGGAAAGGTGTGTCCCACGTCTTGCCTAAATGGAAATCAGAGCTCCACACACGCCCTGGCATTCTTGCTTGCAAATGCTCCTTTCCAATCCATATCTTAAGAATACCATTCACTCTGGTTTCACCTGGCGGAGAGAGAAAACAATTCTTACATCGGTCCACTTTTCACCCAGTCAAAGCCACCATCATCTCTCTCACTTGATTCCCGCCAAGAGTCTTGTAACTGGCACCCTTCCTTCCATTTTTTACTGTTAACATCTATTTTCCCCACGGTGAGCAGTGTGATCTGTAAAAAGAACAAATCTGGGACCCTGGGTGGCTCAATTGGTTAAGTGTCTGACTCTGGGTTTCGGCTCGGGTCATTATCTCCTGGTTCATGAGTTTGAGCCCCGCATGGGGCTGTGGTCTGACAGTGCAGAGACTGCTTGGGATTCTGTCGCCCTCTTTCTCTGCCCCTCCTCCACTTGCTCTCTACTTCTAGAGAGAAAGAGAGAGAGAGAGAGAGAGAGAGAGAGAGAAAGAAAGAAAGAAAGAAAGAAAGAAAGAAAGAAAGAAAGAAAGAAAGAAAGAAAGAAGGGAGAAAATCCAATGTGTTACTCCCCTGCTCAAAGTCCTCCGGGGGCACCTGGAACCACATGCAGAGTGAGCGCCATGCTCTCTAGGCATTGTGTGGCCTGACGCTGCCTGCCTGTTCCCCCTCACTCCAGACCCTCCCCCGCTGCTCTCTGCCTCGTGGTCACACAGACCTTCTTTCTGTTCCTCGGGCACGCACAGCTCTGTGCACCTTCAGACCTTAGCACCTGCTGCCCCCTGTGCCCCCAGACCTGCCGTTGGCTGGCTCTTTCTCCCCACCCCATGGCCAGCTCAGATGTCGCCTCCAGCAGGCCTTCCCTGGCCGCAGCTGGGCTAGGCAAGCCCCACCTCTGCCTGCCACTCTGAGCATACCACCTTAGCTTTATTTCCTTCACAACACTTCACTTACTGAATTTAACTGATCCATGGGTCTACCATGTATTTCTCCCACCAGGATCAGAGCTCTGTGAATGCAGAGTTGCTCATCTTGTTGATAACTCTATCGCCAGCACCAGGCCGGAGCCTGGCACGTAGTGGACCTGCATCGCTACATGTCGAGGACATGAATGAAAAAATGAAGGAATAAATATTTTCTATACAAATTGAACTGACTGTGTTTTAAGGAAAGGCCGAGCCCTCTGGTAAGCCCCATGGAGACGGTGTCGTAGGTCCTGCCTGCCCTCACAAGAAACGCCAACAATGGCATATGCTTCACTAACAGGGAAATGTAGGTAGAAGATGGAACGTGAGATCATGTGCCTCCATCAGGCATTTCCCTAATTAATCATCGACACTCATAGCCGAAGATCCCCATAGCACCAACTCTAGCATCGATCTGAAGGAAACCTATTCATTTCAGCTGACAAAAACATGCTGTCATTTTCATTTCCATGACAAAGCATGCCAATGTAGCAGAAATATTTTGATTGATTGAACATCTTTCTTGCAATTCAAGTGGCAATTGATCAGCTCACCAAGGGACAAATAGTCCAACAACTCAAGTCAAAAGCAGGAAGTCTTTTCTTTCATTACTTACAAGACATAAGAAAGGCACTGAGAATTCAGGAAATTACTAATATTTAAAATTTTCTTTTAGGAGACACTAAACCGTGACACTGTCACCCATTTTGTTTGGAACAAGGAAAGATACCTACATGCGTGTGTGTGTGTATGTACGTGTGTGTGCGCACACATGTATCTATAAATTAGACAACAAGCAACCAGAAGCACTGTAATAGCCCACTGTACTGCCTGCAGAACATCAACCCCAAGGCCAGTAAGGCATCTTCATCCAACACCACCTTGGTTCCTGGCCCCACAGACACCAAATGAAATAATAGAACTGAAAGCACTCTGAGTCTCTGAAAACAAGCTATAGGAATATTTTAAGGAGGGGAAAAAAAAAAGCACCCACAAATACAGTCTCTAAGAGGAGGGAAAAAAGGATGTTGCATAAAGAGAGAGTCAAGGTGTTAATTGTTGAAGAGTCCTTCAGGTTGAAGAGAGCCGTCCTCTGCGTCCGGAGGCCACCCAGCTCTGCTTTTCAAGGATTGGCAGTGATCAGACTCCCTCTGCAATAGGCTGTTTACTCAGTGGCCCTTCTGACAGCCAAAATGCTCGGAGCTGCTCAGGTGCTCAGGCTTGGGCTGGGCCAAGCAGGTTTCTACCACACCCAGGTTTCAGCTTTGGTAGAAAATGAAAATGGCCAAAGAGTTTTAATGAGTTGTTAATGATTTAAGTATGCACAGTGATATGCTTGCAAGATAAGACAGAAGGAATCTAACCAAGAATACAGTCAACTTCTATGAATGCAGTTCTGCAAGCCCCCCAACCCCTCAGCCTCCCCCCCATAAAATTAGGAAGCTTCCAAAAAAGAGCTAAGGCTGGAAGATCCTACGCCTCGATACCCTCTCTGAAGAAGCCCACTCATCCCCTTCCTAAAAAAGCACTCTATTCTTTTCTCTAAACTCTCCTGAACAGAGTATTCAATAGCCTTCCTTTGTATTTTCAGCTTATTGCTCCGCAAACACCTGGCTTCTGCCTGAGGTCAACTGCTTACTGAGGACAGGACTAAACTTGAGTTGTTTCTTGTAGACAAAAGTACAATGGCGGCCGTTAAGACCACCTACTTGAAAGAAAACTAGTTTTAAGCTGATGAATAAACTCCATGCTTACATGTTCTCACACTTGGTACATATTTCTAAAACATCCCAGTAGTTGTACCTAAGTGGCTCAGTTGGTTAAGCGTCTGACTTTGGCTCAAGTCATGATCTCGCAGTTTGTGAGTTCGAGCCCCACGTTGGGCTCTGTGCTGACAGCTCTGAGCCTGGAGCCTGTTTCAGATTCTGTGTCTCCCTCTCTCTCTGCCCCTCGCCTGCTCACAATTTGTCTCTCTCTTTCAAAAATAAACATTAAAAAAAAAAAGTTTAAAACATCCTAGTAAGATAAGAGGTGGGAAAATGGTTCCCTTGGTTAACTGAGAAGGAAATGAAATGAAAAAAAGAAAAAAAAAAAAGTCCTGCTAGGTATACACAGGCCATTCTTCTGCACATTTTTGCAAGCAGATTTTATTTTCTTCACTCAAATTTATCCAATTTTGGAGTTTGCAATACCAAAGTAGATCTATAAGGCCCTTCAATAGTCCATTCTCAGCTCTAAAAGAAATTTTGTTTAACATTAAGTCAAGACACTTAGATTGCTATAAATAAGAATGATTCTAGGTCATGAGTAAGATGGCTTTTCAAACAATCAAGAACGGCATGTCATAATCACCTGCTAGATGTCCAGCACTATGTTAAACACCAGTGATGGGCACCAAAGGAGTGTAAAATGAGTTCCTGTCATCTCCACCTACAATCTAGAGACAGCTCTCAATTAATTTACCAACAGATGACGTTACATAATAAGGCTATTTGCAATTTCAAACACATTTCACCATAAAAGGCATGCTATGGTGTTTCAGTTCTCAGGTGGGTAGGAAACCAATTTAGCCTGTAATGTAATTGAAATACTGAGTATGTGCAAATGAAACCTGATGTGGAAAGCTGGGGTAACACTAGAATTATCTAACGTGAGTGTGGTGCTTTGTTAACTACCGAGTTTCGCACATACATAAACTTCACCATGATACTGTGGATAGGTGGTGTTTGGTAGGCTGTGGTAATATTTCCAACGTCTGAGGAAACTGAGGCACAGAAAGCCCAGAAACTGCTTCCAAGTCACAGGGCTACTGTGGCAACAGAACCCTAAGGCAGCAGGACTCTAACTCTTCCAATTCCAAATCCCGCTAGCACAAAACTCAATGAGAAATAGGTGTGGAGTGTTTTGTTTGCCTTTGGCGTTCAAGACTGGTGCCTGAGAAAAAGAGGAAATTTCATTTGGGAAAGATGAGGAGGTAAATGGAAACTTTTAGTGCTTCAGAAGGAGGCTTAGGGGCACTTTAGAAGCTTTTGACATTGACAGCACTGGTGCTTTATTGCTTTCATTTCCCTGCAAGCCTCTTGGAGGGGCTGTTCCCCTCTTTCAGGTTGTCTTCACCTTTTCAAGTTCACCTGCAAGGCTTAAGGTATGTTGGAGGAGGGTGTTCGATTTGGGTTTTAATTCATGAACGGGAACACGCCATCCAGGAGGGTTTGAGAAGAATTTCCTGATAGCTGGGTAAGGGCTGGAAAAGAGAAAGGAAAAATGATGGTGAAGGCGAGGAGCGTGTGTATGAGAAAGATTGCCTGACTGGGAATCAGCCGAATTGCAAACCTAGAAAGAAAAGCACAGGGGGGTGGGGACTGAGGGAGGCCACTGTTCTATTAAAGAGTCCGTGAGGACCAGCATTGAGTTAGCCCTTGCCACTGCGTCATGAGGCCAAGGCAGATGAAGGAGGAGGCGGCCCTAGCCATGACCCAGCTCTGCATAAATACGGTCTCTTCCCTCGGGGAGCACCGACAGTCGAGAAGACATCTACAACATTAGCAGATGGCAACACGAATAATCACACATCTATGACTTCCACAAAAATCCCTCTCTACGTGAATAAAAGTGCAAAGTGTTTCATTCATTCATTCATTCATCCAATAATCCACTGAACATTTACTATGTGCCAAGCACCACACTAGGTGTCAGAAAAACAAAAGTAAACAGGGACAGTCCCTGCCTTCAAGGAGCTCACGGTTTAGCAGGCGAGAAAGATGTACACATCAATAAGTGCAAATGGTCAATGGGTATGAATTTCTTTAGTTTGATACTGACTACGGCAATGGCACAGTAGGCTTCCAGCATAAACAGAGCCCAGTACGTTCTGCAACATGCGCTACTTGGCAGACTTGCTATTTGTCGTTTACCCATCCGTATACAGAGGCTCCCACTAACACTTAGGCCAAATCTATGTTATTAATCACATATTTGCTGGCTAAGTCACTTTCCTGATGCCTACCCTGCCCAAATCACTGTTTTGTTGCCAAGGGGGAAGAATGTGTGCATGTAAATCTCGCCCAAATTGTGTAAGAGCAACCTGAACTTGGGGTGGCACTGAAAAGGCTCACCAAAGCATGGCATGTCCTTTCAAGTACAGCCCAGAAAGCAACAGGTGATTCACTTCAACAAACATCCTTGCGTCAACGTTATGTAGGTCAAGTCCCATTAAACAAACTCCAAGAGAATGTCCACCTTCTTCTGTCACAGCAAATAAAATCTTAGTTTATATTTGTTTGGGCTGTGTAATTTACAAAGCATTTATGAAATGATTGTTTCATTTAATCAACACAGCAACCCCTAGTTATAAGTACTATATGGTCATCTTTTATCTGAAGAAGCTGAGGCCGGGAGAGGTTAGGGAACTACGCAGGGCCATGCAGTTAATGGCAAGCGTCAGGGCTGCATTTGGCACTCAAGCCTTCCCACCTCCAGTTGGATGTTTCGTTCTACCAAACCGTGCCTTAAAATTCCCAAGACAACCACCTATGCTCTCTGTTACTTAGAAAGAAAAAAAAAAAAAAAAAAGGTGGGGGGGGTTGGTGCCTGGGTGGCTCAGTCAGTGGAGCATCCGACTTCGGCTCAGGTCATGATCTCGCAGTTTGTGGGTTCAAGCCCCGCGTCGGGCTCTGTGCTGACAGCCAGCTCAGAGCCTGGAGCCTCTTTCAGATTCTGTGTCTCCCTCTCTCTCTGACCTTCCCCCACTCATGCTTTGCCTCTCTCTGTCTCAAAAACAAACATTTTTTATAAATTAAAAATAAATAAAAAGGAGGACAATAACTTCCAGAGTCTCCTTGGATCCAACACATTGGATGAAAGTAAATCACAGGCCATCCTGTTTAGAATAGAAGTAACACAAAAAATCCAAAGCCGTTGGATGGAGGTGATGACCGAAAACATTCAGTTCCACTGGCAATACCTAAAATATATATTTGCCTATAAATAGCTTTAGCTTGATCCCCTCCCTCAACAAATCCCACATCACAATGTCCAATCAAACTCTATCTGAGAACCATCTTGCCATCCCAAAGTGATTCAAATTAAGGCGATTAGCCACTCCTGCCTCCACACCTCGAAACAGCACCAGCACCACCCGGTCCTGTTCTGCTGAACTCAGCCTCTCCCACACTCCCTGGGATGCTTTTAAAATAACTTGTTCATTAGCTAGTTCTTTGTCAACCATGGGAGCTAGGGGGGTGGTGGGGGCGTGCGGTGGAGGGGAGGGGAGTAGAGGGGGGCTTGGATTGACTTTTCTGTAATTCGCAGGCTGAGTCTCCGACTGACCAAGTCTCAGAGAGGGAGACATGTTCATCAGCAGAGCAGAGAGGCTCAGGACTCAGATTTTTCCTTTCCTGGTTTAGCCAGTGCTCTCCCCTACAGGGTGTGGGAAAAGAAAATGCTATGAATTCCCAAACCCAAACACCAAATCCCCTGGAAGGGGGGAACATTTCTCCAGCTGAAATGTAAGAGAGCTGCAAACGAGGTCAGGTATTTGGCGTGTACGCGAGGTGTCACCGATTTCACAGTTGCTGTGCAACATTCCCAATTTAGAAGAAAGGAAAATGACAGATTTAATGAAGGGGGGAAGCGGGGATGGGATGGCACTGTCACTTACCTGATGAAATTCCTCCTTGAATGGAACTGTCATCTCAAATTCAGGAGTCTAAAATCACCCTCATTCCCTGGCCAAGTGCAACATCTTTCATTCTGTCATTGCCACCATCATTGTCCCTGTGTTCCCAGCTCAGAATGCCGGGCGTACCGACTCCCACCTCGCCCCTGGCTCCCACACCCATCTCTGCGGCTCAGCACCCCGTCCCCTCGTGACTATTGTGTGGCCAAGCGTGTACCAAGGGTAAAGGAACAAGCTGATTTGGGAGTCAAACCCAGTGGTGACCTGGGCCTTAGTCACCACTCTACCACAGGTCACCAGTCACCTTGGATTAAGGGCCTGCACAAAGCTTTCTAGTTCAGTTACTGGAGACTCATGCTTCCCTCACTTGTGGCTCTAAAAATTGGTCACATTTAGCAACGTATTGGCAGCACCCACCACGGGGGCCCGGCACACACCAGTGTATGCTGTGTGGGCAGGGGCAGGCCTCCCTGGCCAGTCTGGCACAACCGAGGAGCCTCTCTGAAACACAGCTTCATCAGGGCACTCTTCAGTCCGACTGCCCCCCTGTTCTCCACTGCCTCAGCGCAGAGCCAGAGACTCCGCAACAAGGTCATCCAAAACCATCCAGCCCCATCCTGCTCCTCTGCTCCGGCCAGAGTCTGCTCACTCACTCAGCAAACGTTCACAGGGTGCCGAGGACACGCAGACACAGAGCTGGACACCGGGAAGGTGAAATGAAAGGCTGCCTGGCAGGGAGCTTGGGTCTGAGGAAAGGGGCTGGAGGCAGGAGTGAGGAGGGATAAAACCATCCTTGTATTACGGTGTAGGAAGTGATGCAGGAGCGGCGGCCGCTGTGGGGGCTGTGGGAACTCGGCTGAGGGAGGCACACACACTGCCTCTGTTCTCCCCTCCCACTCTGGAGTTGGCCAAAGCCTACTCCGTAAGTCAAGGTCTTATTCACTGTGGCCCACACCTCTCCATCTCTGAATTCCTTAAGTTCTTATCAACATTACTCATTTGCAGTCATCCACTGGCTGATGTCACTTCTTGTATTGCCTTGGGTTAGTTGTTGTGTTTTTTTTTTTAATTGTTACTTTTCATATACGTTGGCTGTTTTTCTCCACCGGTTTATAAGATTGCAGAGGATATAGACCAGACTCTAGTTACCTCTAAATCTGTCACAGAACCTATATAACAATTATTTGTGGCAGAGGAGATATATTTGGAACCACTGACAATACATTCATTTAATGGTGACAAACACATGCTCCCTTCACTCCTAGGTCCTGGCTTCCGCAGGTGGTATCGATGTGTCCAACCCAAGATGAGAGAGAAGACCCCCGGGTGTCTCTGGAAACTTTTCAAAACATAATTCACTAAAATTGTAATTTCTAACCTTAGGAAAATGTCTGTCAGTGAAAAAAGTTCTCATCCCAGGTGGTACAGGGTTAACCCCACTATAGCATCATGGAGGGCACATCTTGTCCACAGGTACTTGCGGACTCGACATAGACACAAATGTGACACTACAAATCAATGGGGAAAAAGAAGGACCCTTTCAGTAAGAGAAACTAGAACAGTTAGCCATATGGAATATAAAATAAAGTTAGGTCCCCACCTCATACCAGTGACAAAAATAAACGCTTCATTTACTCAACACAGAGATGGGAGAAGAAAACCTTTAGAAAAAAAATACAGGTGAATATTCTTGTAATTTCAGGATAGAAAAGGTTGTGTGGGGGGCGGGGGGGAAAGGGAAAGAAAGAAAGAAAAGTCCAAACAACAAAACAGAAGCTAGATAGATGCAACTTACAACAAAATTTCTTCAACATAGAGAATCTGATAAAAAGTGAAAAGATAAGGCAACCCTGGGACAGGTATGTACAACCCGTATCACCAACAAAGGATGGGTAACCAGGATATAAAAGGAACAGCTACTCAGCAATAATAAGAAAAAGAAAAACAACCTCAAGGAGCCTCTTCTAGATTGCAGTTCAAGAACTGCTCTGGGTAAGGCCCCGGCTCATATTCTCCCAGAGCTTAAAGGACAGAAACACAGTGAGGTGACGTCTCCTCCCACCTATATATGTTTATATTTTATTATCATTTATAACATGTGTTATCAGATATCTCGATTTATCTATACAACAACACTGGGATGGAGGCAAAACATATAGTGTAACATTTTATTGACAAGGAGATCAAGACTCAAGAAGGCAGATGATAACTTCAGGGAAACATACAGCACTTCTGAGTTAGAAGCAAAACCTAGCTTTTCCACCTTTTAATCCATAATCTTTTCATTTAAAAAAAAACAACACACAAAACTGGGGCACCTGGGTGGCTCAGCCAGTTAAGCGACCAACTCCTGGTTTCGGCTCAGGTCATGATCTCACAATTTGTGGGTTCAAGCCCCGTGTTGGGCTCTGTGCTGACAGAGCCTGCTTGGGGCTTGCTCTCTCTCTCTCTCCTTCTCCCTGCTCTCCCCTGCACCCTGCACAAAAATAAATAAACATTAAACACACACACACACACACACACACACACACAGAGTCAAAACTGCCTCTACTTTTAGGAACACCTGGGTGGTGCAATCATTTAAGCATCTGACTTCAGCTCAGGTCATGATCTTGCCATTTGTGGGTTCAAGCCCCTCATCGGGCTCTGTGCTGACAGCTCAGAGCGTGGAGCCTGTTTCAGATTCTGTCTCCCTCCCTCTCTGCCCTTCCCCTGCTTATGCTCTGTCTCTCTCTGTCTCTCAAAAATAAATAAACATTAAACAAAATTTTTAACTGCCTCTACTTTTAAAAAAAAATACATGTTCAGACAAAAATCTGTATATGAATGTTCACAGCAGCTTTATTCATAATCACCCCAAACTAGAAATACCCCAACTGTCCTTCAATCGGTAAACGGTTAGTAAACCAACGTACACCCCCATTATGGGACACTATTCAGTAATAAAAAGGAAGGAACTAATGATACACGCAACAACCTGGACAGATTGCCAGAGAATTATGCTGAGTGAGAAAAAGCCAATCCTAAAAGGCTACATGCTGTATGATTCCACGTATAAGATATTCTGGAAATGACAAGACTATAGACATGAGAAGAGATTGGTGGCTCCAGGAGTTAAGGACTAAGGATTAAGGTAGGTGAGGTGAGAGGATAATGGAGGGACAAAACCATAAAAGGTCAATATGATGGGTGCTTGAGTGGCTTAGTCAGTTAAGTGTCCGACTTCTTGATTTCAACTCAGGTCATGCTCTCACAGTTGTAAGACAGAGCCCTATGCCAGGCTCTGCGCTGGGTGTGGAGGCTGCTTAAGATTCTCTCTCTCCCTTCCCTCTGCCCTTCTCCCATGTATTCTCTCTCAAAATAAATAAACAAACAAACAAAATAAAATAAAATAAATAACGGTCAACATGAGGGATGCTGGTAGTAAAGGGGCTTCTCAGTATTTTGATTGTATCAGTGTCAAGATCCTGGTTGTGACATTGTACTATAGTTCTGAAAGATTCTAACCATCCAGGGAAACTAAGTAAAGGGTATGTGTAATCTATTATTTCTTCCAATTGCATGTGAATGAGTAATTGTCTCAAAGTAAATGAAATTTTTCAAAAAGGACCAAAACATTTGAAAAGGCCTAAAATCCCCCTGCCCTGTTGTCGCACCATTCAGTGGTTAGATTAGATTAAGAGACTGCCAGGTGTGCTGTAAACACTAGGCGCACTCACCATCTTCCACCTCAACCAGCCTCATGTCCCTCCCTCACTGTCAGACCCTTCTCTCCTCTGAGTGAGGTCCTTCACTGCACCTGTGCAGTCTGCCCATCTCTTTGAATATGCTGATGCTCCCTGAAAGCGGAAAACTTGCTCTGTATCTCTGTATGCCTACGACCTAGCCCAAAGCCAAGCATATCGTAGGTGCTAAATAAAGGGATGCTCGCTTAAACTGGTTCATGATTTCTGTGTTTAATACAAAGGATCCCAACACTGGGAGAAGTGAGTAGGGGAGGAGACTGGGAAGAAGAACACCCCAGAAGTCTGGGCCAACGCCTCAAGAGCATTGGTAATTTACCTCTTCCTTCCCCAAGCCTGGGAACCCAAAAGAAGCAAAGGTCTGTACAGGGGGTGTGGCAGCAGTAGCGAAAATATGAGTTCAATTCATCAAGCCTACTTTTTCTACCCTGTTTCAAGCTCTACAAATGAAGGAATTGACCATTTATAGCCTGGGTCACTGGAGCACCATGGGAAGGTAGGCTGTGGTGTACTCTTCTGGAAAAGATTTTAAAGGTTAGCTGACAGCCCTTTTCCAGAAATGATTAGTCTGAAGAATTGCCCGAGGGCAGAAGGATGTACTAAATGATCTGTCAAGATCTCTCAGAAACCTCACACTCTCTGCCTGGGCAAACATATTTGGTTCATGGGGTGGGGAAGGGGTTCCCACACCCTAAAAACCATGCTAGCTCCTTACTCCTCCTCCAAATAGTTTTTGAGCAAAGAAAGGAAGCAAGACGGAGAACAAAATCAAAACAAAAAAGCGGGTGCTTTGCCGCTCCTAATGTTATCGGATAATTTTTCAAATTCTTACTCAATTACATATCACACTCTTATCTGCAATCTCCACGGGCCAAAGAGGCCTGCTTCCACATCATGCCACTGAGCCTACAGAACACAAATGTCCCTCCCAAGTAATCCCAGCTCTCATAAACATGAGATCATTTTACATTAAGCTGTGTGTGTGTGTGTGTCTGTGTGTGTGTGTGTCTGTGTGTGTGTGAGAAAGAGAGACAGAGAGAGAGAGATAGAGAGCGTGTGTGTGCATGCGCGCATCCGCATACACGCTTGTGCCTGTGAGTGCCTGGTCTTCTAGGAGCAGTAAGGAGGAGATATGTGAGGCCACGGAAGGTTAAAAACTTGGGAGGTTTCTGTTTCTACCTAGATAATGATTAACTCTTTTTGCTGCTGACTTCAGAAGAGCTGGCATTTCTGGACCAGCAGTGTTGCTTCCCGGTCAAGAGAGCAAATAAGAGCTCACACGCACACATCTACTCTTAGAAAGAAGTGGCACCAATCGCTTTCAGGCTTTGGCAGTGGGGGTGCTACTGAAGTTTCAGGGGCTACGAGGTGTTTTCAAATTGTGTTGTTACTGGCCTTAAAATATCAAGACCACGAACCTCATGAATCAAAGCAGCCGGCACCACCTACCCGAAACGCTTCGATGTTTCGTTGAAATTTGCTGACAGCAAAGAGTTGAGATAACTTATATCACCTGAAATCACTGAATAAATAAGAGAGATCAAGAGATACAACACAACTGACTCCAACAACGACTAACACACAAAGCCTATTATGCCGTTTAAAGATGAAACTTGAAACCAGGAGTAGGAGAGATGAGTAGGAAGAATCTACGGTATCCATTCTCTGGTTTCTATCCTTCCCTCGGGACAAAAATTAACATGGAAACTCCATGCGGCACTTCACTCTATAATGGCCGGTGTTAGGCCACAGGTCCTAAGAACAATGAAGCAAAGAACCAGTAATCCATCTTTCTACTTTCCAGCTGAGCAGATGGGAATACCAAAGGTGGAAGGCCTTGTCCAACGTTATGCAGCTGGCCCTCCATTACCCTTCAACCGTCCCTGCCTCCCTACGAATGATCTTTTGCACATGCTGTCGTTATCATTAATAGTCCTCGTTTAAAAACAACACACTGTTTCTTAGTCTATTCATTAGGGGAAAAGAAAACAAACACAAATGTGAAAACACTTCAACTCCGCGTTACAGCATACCTCATCACAGTCCACACACGAATCCCTGAGTCGACAGAGGGCCTGACACATGAAGAGGGGTGTAAGACGCAAGAGGCCATCCTACAGCCAGGAGAGCCTGAAGTCACTTCCCCCGCGGCCCAGATGTCTAGATCAACCCTACTCCCATTCCACACATCCACAGCCTCCCCCTTGTCCATCCCAGCCCTGATGTCAGGGATTAAAAGCCTCTCACTTCCCTATTTCTTAAATTGTAACGAAAGACAATCACCCAACTTCCTTTTTCTTTGTTTCTTGTCATTCAAGCACTGCACACAGCAATGTACATGCCTGTGATACCAAGGCTCACACAAGCTCCCCCTCTGGCCCACCAACATGGTCCAGGAAGGCCATCCACACCAGTGACAGCACAGAACGTTCTCACTCTGTATGTAAGCCTCTGAGCTCACGGGAAGTCCAAGGTTTAATATATTTATCCTGATTAAAGCAGTTATTGTCCCTAGTAATCTGGTCACAGGTCCACCGCCAGGCCAGGAGTCACCATCCCTTCCTCCCCCTTGATGTCCCAAGTGCGAGGCACATCTTCCTATGTGCACCTGACCTGAACACATATCACTTCAACTGCCCTCCAGGCCAGCTGCTGCTTGGCCACCCCCTGTGTCCCCTCATTGCCGCATCCGTGTGCAGCAGCCAGGCAGACACAGCAAGCTCTGACACTGGGGAGAGTGAAGTTCAGAGACTGTAATGGTTTTTCGTTCTCACGAGTGTGCCCGCTTCAGAGGGGTAAAACTGCCATCTTCATTATCTTAAATAAGCAGGAATAATAACCATGAAAGCTGGAAGGGCATTAGAAATTTTCTAATTCAAGCCCTAATTTCCTAGGTGAGAAAAACCAAGGCCGAGGGAGGTCAAGTAGGTGTGTACCAGGAAGACATTCAGAACACTGTTCAAACTCTTTGCACATCATGATACTAGGAAATGAGATCAACTAAAACAGTGCTAAGTCAGCCTGGGTTCATACGGTCTCCATCACGTACCAGCTGTGTGCATTGGAGTAAGTTATTTAGCCTCCCTGCACCTCATCTGAGAAGTGGGGATCATAAAAACAGCTACCTTGTGGGGCTGTTGGGAGATTCATGAGTTAATATATGTAAAGCGCTTAGAGCTTAAATGTAAGAAGCACTCGGTAAATGCCTGGCACCACCATCATCATCGTTAGCCAGGACCAAGAACTGTTGTTCCCAGTTTACAAACAAGGACACCGGGGATCTTGAGACCTGAGGTGAGTTACCCCCAAAATCACAGTGGTAAATGGCAAAGCCAAACTAAAACCCAAGCTTCATGCCTCCAAATGGCATTCTTTCCCTGGGAACCATTTCTCGCACGTAGAATCCTGTAGTTCAATTTGTTATGGCCCAAAAGGCATATTGCTCCAAAACAGGTACCTCAGCCAGGATGCCTCCCCAAAGAGCAGCCTACTCATCTGACAAAATCTGGCTCAATACCCTCCACCCCAGTCAATCAATCAATAAAAACACAACAGAAAGACCAGTGGAAAGGGAACAGATCTCTAAAGGATTCCAATGTTTGGAGAAACTGTTGCCAATTCTGCAGAAACAGGATGTATTTCTTAGAGCTTATGGCATGGCGTGTCTTGGCCAGCTCATGCTCTTGGATCCCTTTGTTTTCTGTGCCTTGTCTTCCTGCTGAGCCCTGGCCACCCAGACTCCCGTGGCTGGTGAGGTCACCTTCTCCAGGGAGCTTAGACTCTACCCACCAAGCTCTGATTTGAGATACAGGATCTGGGGTCAGACAGCAAAGACAAGGTCCCAACTTTTATAATGTCTTTTGGGTCACCTGTCCCCCGATTAGTGCATTTTTAGAAGAAAAGTTCATTTTAAAAGACTGCCTTCTCCGTAGCAGATGGCATCCTAAAATACCCACAGAAATGGAGGAGGTGCACTCCCAGCTGTTTTCCCTTCCTCACGAAGATATATTTCAAGTTCAGAACCACTCATTCACAATGTATAAATAAGGTCAAGGCTACTGAATACCAAATGACTTGAAAAACGAGAAAGGAGAGTCTCCCTGTTTGTCCCTTTCCTCCCCACTTTCTGCAGATCATACAGTGGCTTTGAAGGAGCTGAAAGCTCTCTCCAAACCCGTACTTCAAGAAAGTATCACAACAGTCCCTTTACTAAGTCTACTCATTTTGTTTTTTAATTTTTTTAAATGTTTTTATTTATTTCTGAGAGAGAGAGATACAGCGTGAGCAGTGGAGGGTCAGAGAAAGAGGGAGATAAAGAATCCGAAGCAGGCTCCAGGCTCTGAGCTAGCTGTCAGCACAGAGCGCAACGCGGGGCTCGAACCCACGAACCATGAGATCATGACCTGAGCCAAAGCCAGAAGCTTAATTGACTGAGCCACCCAGGCGCTCCTACTCAGTTTTAAAATAGACCTCAACTAGGGGTGCCTGGGTGGCTCAGTTGGTTAAGTCTCTGACTTTAGCTCAGGTCATGATCTCATGGTCCATGAGGTTGAGCCCTGCAAGTTCAAGCCCCGTGTTGGGCTCTGTGCTGTCAGCTCTGAGCCTGAAGCCTGCTTCCAATTCTGTCTCCCTCTCAGTCTCTGCCCCTCCCCCACTCATGCTCTGTCTCTCTATCTCTGTCTCTTAAAAATGAATAAACATTAAAAAATTTTTTAATTTAAAAAATAATAAAATAGGCCTCAATTTTCTCAACTTTAGACTTCAAATATCTGTTTTGTTTAAAATGATGAATAAATTCTGGACAAACGTAGAACTTGTTTTGCTTTAATCACGGAAACACTTTTGTTTTACACTCTGGAATTTCAGAGTTAATATTTTTCTTGGTTTCCAAGGAAAGAGACATGATTGAAGAAATTTGATCAACTCAATTATAGCTCTAGTGCAGTGATTTTAAAGAGGGTAGAGGGGGTAGTAAATAGGGGAAAACACCCCCCCACTGAGAAGCCTCCACATGCCATTCGGTGTGTACTTGTCCTTGCATAATGGCAATATTCACCATGTTTGATCCACTTTGAATTTCAAATAACATTAACATAAGGAGAAGGCTTTTTATTGGAGTAAGGGGAGAAACACAGAAGCATGGCACGGTCACATCCAATCTCAACTCAGAAAACATTCAGTTCTATTTATGAGCATTTTTTAGTGCTTCTTTGTGCCAGAAGCTGGACACATGGAAGTGAATAAAAGAGAAGTCTGTTCCCAAGGTGCTCAGTGAGCTGTAAATAAAAAGATGTAAACAAAGAGATTACAATGTAATATAATGAATGCAGTAATACAAGTAAGCACCAGGACACTGCTGAGGAAATGCTAAGGGTGTGTTGATTAACAGGGTGCAGAAAGCAATGGGAGACGCTGAGGAATTCCACTTGGGATCCTGCACAGGATCACCGTGCAGGGAGATGGGACAAGCAGGGATGACTTCCTGGAGGTGGTGTCATCTGAGCTGGCTTTTAAAGGATGACTGAGTCGTCCAGGTTCAAGGAAAGGGATCCATTCCAAAGAGAGGACATAGCATGCATAAAGCAAGAAGGATGTAATAATATAATATGGCAAGAAAACTAGAGACAAATCAGCTTTGTGATGGTATAAAATGCGAGCGGTGTAAGGGAGAAGTGATGGGTGTAATCAGTCTCCTATGCTATGATCTTAGCATAATAGTGTTTTTAAAAAAGTCACCTTGGTGATATTGTATAAGATGATGTCAAGGTCAAACTAAGAGCCTATTTTTAAAAAATTCGCAGTTGGGGTGCCTGGGTGGCTCATTTGGTTAAGCAACTGACTCTTGGTTTGGGCTCAGATCATGATCTCACAACTTGTGGGTTTGAGTCCCACATCGGGTTATGTGGTGATACCACGGAGCCTGCTTGGGATTCTGTCTCCCTCTCTCTCTGCCCCTCCCCGCTCATGCTACCTGTCTCAAAAACAAATAAATAAATATTTTTAAAAAATTATTTGCAGTATTTATGCACTCATTATTATATTCCATAATAAGAGCCACCATGTAGGCTACAATACATTCCCAGACACGCTCCTATCTGAAGCGTGCCCCACAGTAAGAGCTACTTCTTTAGCACTTACTGTTTGCCATACACCTGACACACATTAACAGTAAACCAGCCAGGTATGTCTTGTTATCTCTTCATTACAGGAGAGGATGCTTAGAGGAGAAGTTGAGTAACCCAAGCAAGGCCATAGGGCAAGGAGGTGATGTTGACAAGGTTCCCACTGAGGGTTGGCTCCAAAGCCTGGGTTCTTGGCATTGCACTACACACCTTCACAACATTCCCACTGAAGGCTAGAAGAAGAGAGAAGGCCGAAAGACACACATTTAGAACTTAAGGAAGTACAAGTTGAATGCCACAGTGTGGTGTGTGTCAATCAGACAGAAGGATCGTTTCTAGTCAGAGTGACCAAGGAAGGCACCCAGTATGCAAGTGAGATTTCAGTAGGTGAAGCTGGGGGGCCGGGCAAGGAGAGAGGGCACCCCAGAAACAGCACTCAGGCTCAGACTCTGGTCGACAGCCGAGGTTCTAACTTCCGTCCCATCCTTCCCCTGCGGCAGCCCCTGGGCAAGCCACCGAATCACCTGCCCTCATTTTATTCATCAGCAAAATGGGATAACAGCAATATATTCCTCCTAGAGCTGGTGCGAGGATTAGGAATAATCTATGTCAAGCATTTAGCATAACACATACTACACAGTAAGCCGCAAACTGCAAAACATTAGCTAACAGTAGATGTGTTTAAACAATGGCAAACAGTCCAGATAGGCCTCCAGTCCTCTTACAGTAAAACGAGAAATAGGGTTGAAAGGATAAAATTGAGACTGATTGAGGACCAAGTTAATGTTCACCTGGGAAGTTGGTCTCTTTTCAGCAGGGAATCAATCATGAGAGGAAATAAGCCATATTCATAGCGTTCTGAGCAGATCTCCCAGGGAGCCCCCAGCCCCTCCCCTTGGCATCTGGCTCACTTGTGACTCCTTCAGAAGTTGTGTGAGGCCCTAGGGACTGGTTCAAGCAAGGACTTTGGGAAACAGAGATACTGTCACCTGTCAATGCCCACCGTGTCCAAGATTTTTCCCTTTTCTCTCTCCCTATCCTGTGTCTTCTCCCCTAAACACATAGTAATGGCTGAGGCACAATTATTAACCCAACTTCTCTCGGAGACTGTCTTTATTCATTAAGGCTAAATAACATTTCCAGGAACCAATCTGGGTCACTTGGATCATCATTTATTTATTAATATTTTAAACTTGGTGATACCTAGCTTTTACTTATTTTTAAGTTAATGTCATTTCTATACTGTGGTTATTATATTACTCATGTAAAAATTTTTTTATAGTTTATTTCTGAGACAGAAAGAGACAGAGCATGAGTCGGGGAGGGGCAGAGAGAGAGGGAGACACAGAATCCGAAACAGGTTATAGGCTCTGAGCTGTCAGCACAGAGCCTGATGCACGGCTCGAACCCACAAACCGTGAGATCTGACCTGAGCCAAAGTCGGATGCTTAACCGACTGAGCCACCCAGGTGCCCCTATATTACTCATTTAACCACATATTACAATGAAGACACTCTTGGTGATAATGGTTATGCTCACTTCTCTTGATTGTGCTGGTTTCATGGGTATACAACAGATACCAAAACTTATCCAATGGACCCCTCAAACATGTATGGTTTATCACATGTCCATTAAACCTTAAAGCTGTTAAAAATATAATACGATAAAAGTTTAGTAATTCTAATGTAATATTAAAACATAAAAAATTGTTATCCATATATAATATTCATATTATGAGCATAAATACATATTCAGAATATGAAAATATGAACCTGTATATTTAAATCTTAACTCTAAAGATTTATCAGGACAGGTGATTATATAGAAATGTATATACAGGCTTATAAATACTTAGGTATAGAGGACATGGTTTTTAAATAGAGATGCATCATACTGTTCCTAGCAGCAGTATTTGCAATAGCTAAAAGGTAGACACCACCCAAGTGTCCACAGAAAGATGAACAGATAAACAGAATGTGCCGGACATATGCAAAGGCCTTAAAAAGGAAGAAAAATCTGACAAACGAAATGCTACAACATGGATGAGCCTTGAGGACATTATGCCAAGTGAAAGAAGCCAGTCATGAAAGGGCAAACACGGTATGATTCCACTTATCTGTGGTACCTAAAGCAGTCAGAAACACAGGGTGGGGGTGAGAGGGTACATTTAATGGGTACAGAGTTCCAACTCTGCAAAATACAAAGAGTTCTAGAAATGGACAGTGGTGCTGATTTGCCCAATGGGAATGTTCTAACTGCCCCTGCACTGTACACAGAAGAATGGTTCACATGGTAAATTTTATGTTGTGTGTATTCTCCCACAATCAGAGAGATGAAACTTCCTACACATTATTGTAAAATCAGTAAAGGTGTTATTTTGTAATTCTTAAAAAAATGTTTTCAAGTGCTCTCATTATTTATATTTAAATCAAACAACTTCTGAGGTAACTTTCCCAAAAGGCCAATTCTATAGCTGACACCAAGTTAAAACTGTTGACTTGAATTTTATTACCGGTAGAAATCTGCATATTGACTTCTTTTTCCCTACAACCTGACATAATGCTTTCTTAACAAAGCTGTTGGTGGCCTAGGGTATAGGATAAGCATGATCCCTGTGAAGAAAACTTCTCTTCCGGCAGAAGAACTCTCTAAGTACC
Source organism: Hyaena hyaena (assembly GCF_003009895.1). Taxonomy (NCBI): domain Eukaryota; kingdom Metazoa; phylum Chordata; class Mammalia; order Carnivora; family Hyaenidae; genus Hyaena; species Hyaena hyaena. The sequence goes on along the minus strand of NW_024080660.1, from coordinate 5,691,250 downwards.
ACTGGCGGCCCATGTTTATCTGGAGTGATATGGGAGTATATGAGTCAAGAGCTGGGCACCTGCTGATTTGAAAAGGGTGTGGACCCTACATATCAGGGCCAGGTCTGACCGTAAACTTCGTAGCAGAGCAATGACTGGGCCTTGTCCTGGCTTTCAACCTGTGTGGTGCATGATGATGTGGCCATCACTGCCAGATGGGCTTCTCCAAAGATATTTCTGTTCTCATTCCCTAAGACGATGCCTGAAATTGCAAAAGGGCTCCCCACACACGTGTCTCACCCCCGCTGCTTTGCCCAGGGCTTTCCATGGCACCCCCAGCTCCTTGCCCACCACCTTCCTCCAGAGCTTTCAACTCTGAGATACAGAGTACTTCCTTTTTCCAAGGGCTTTATTTTCTTCCAGGAGCTCAGCTTACTGCAGAGTCCTATTTTCCCTGAGCAAGGGAAGAGAAGCCTTCGATCACCTCGCAGGAAGAGGAGAGCATCTGCTTGGGGATTCCATGAAGATGTTTTACTGCAGCTTTTCACAAACTGATTATATTTAAAGCTCCCTTGGGGAGTGGGGGGTTGGGAGGAAAGAAGCTTTGGAGAAGACCTTCGTTGGCATGAGTGGAGAACTGCTCAGGCCTCCCAGGGGAATAAGCTTGTTTAAATACCAGCAATCCACATTCCCAAGTGTGTATGCACACGCAGTATGTGTAGTTTTAAATTTCATCTCCTGCCCTGAAAGGGTCCTAAAAGGGTTAAACTGTTGCAGGCAAAGGCCTGGGGCTTTTCTATCAAAATGTTCCAGATGGAAATTACAGAATTTCATGTTTCAGCTCTGTGGTGCACACATACTGCTCTTCTAAGACATTAGGGGAAAAAAAAAAAAAAGGACAAGACCCCCAATGTTCTCAAGAAAGAAAATTTCACTGCTCAGTACACAGTGCCACTCTGTTTCAGAGGATTCTGGAATATTTGCATTAACTGTCAATCTCAAGCTGTCTGAGGCACTATAGAAACTCAAGGTATGGAGAGGGGAAAGGACAGGGGCCCCTGAATAAGGAAAGGACAATAGCTAGTAGCCGGGAGACTCGGCAGTGATGTGAAGCCACCCAAATATCACCCAGATTATCACCTCCACTAACCATGCCTTGCACTTGACCACCTTTTGCTGCTCCAATCCCAAAAGAAGCTAACAGGCTCAGGCCAAAAGGCCTCAGGCTATGACCATGGACCAGACCAGGGTTGTCAAGAATTTCCAGAGATTCACGTATATGAAAGTGTTTCACTAATTAGAAAGAGCCATGTAAAAGCATGAAGAATATTATTGCTTTCGAGTCAGACATTGAGAGGCATGAACTTTCAAAGGAATCTGAACACCCACAAACCAGAAACAATGATGGTTTTTAAGAAGGCAGCTACTCGACGGGCTGACTAAGGAGGCACACCCCTTATAAAACCAGGCTGGGGTAAGGTTGGGGGCGCAGCTTCAGAAGCCCTTCAGGGCACATGCAAGCAGGTGGTTTAAAGGGAGGCCAAAGGCACAGGATAGACAAGGTCCCACAGAGTCCATTGAGAATCCATTTAATTCAAGCATTCTGACTGAAAGGCAAAAACCCAGAATTCTGATCAGAGACAAACGGGATGACAGTGGCCAATACTTAGACAGTTTAGCTGTTCGTTTTACAGAAAGGGAAACTGAGGTCCATAGGGTTTAAGTGATCCAAGATACCTTTCACCACTGCTGAAAGAATGAACCTAAACCAGACTCCTGTTTCATTCCCAGACTTGGCTCCTATCATTTAACAGCTGGCACTCGGGGAGGGAACGGGCAGGGTAGCCTTATGGTCAGCCCAATGCTCACTGACAGAGGACTAGACCGTGCTACCAGCGAGTGCTTAAAAGTGCCAGGTACCATGCTAAATAGTTTTTATATAGTATCTCACTGACTCCTCATGACTACCTTCGGAAACATATACTACTTTGCCTATTTTCCAGTTAGGAAACTAAGGCTCAGATAAGTAACAGAACTTGCCCAAGGTGAGCAAGTGACCGAACTGAGATTCTAAACCTGAGTCCCTTGAACTCAAAAAGCTGTGCTCTTAGCCACCAGACCAAAAGAGCAATTTTCTTTTTTATCTTGGCATCTGTAAGAGAACACCAACAGCACCCCAGACTCATGTAACACATTAAAAAACTGAAATTCTGACCAAAGGCTTCTACCTAGTGGGGGAGCAGAGCCAACATAGAAACCCGGGTCCTTTGTCTCCAATCTCTAAGCTCTTTGCACGAAGAACCCAGGTTCTAGAACGGAAGCTCAACAAAGGAGGGGTCTTTGTCTTGTCCACTGTGGTACCGCCAGTCCCTAGAACACACAAAAAGCACTAAAGAAACAGCTGATAAATAAAGGAATGGAGTCAGGCTACCAGGGTTTGGCGGGATGACCTTGGGAAGGCTTCTTACCCTCTCTAAACCTGTTTCTTCACGGAGTGAATGTAGGGGTGAGATAATATCTACCTCCCCGGTTGATGTGTGAATTAAACCAGACAATTCAGGTAAAGCACTTGGCACAGGCTAGAACATCACGAGCTCCCAAAATGTAATCTATTATTATTCCTATTGCTACTATTATCCGTTGACAGATTTGGCTTCTTAAGGATTTCTTTTTTCCTACTCTGTCGGATGACGTTTCATATTAAATAGGAATAGAATAAAATAGAGAATTGGAAGTCAGTAACCTGCTTCTAGTTTTAGAACTACCACCACCTAGCTGTGTGACCTTGGACAAGCCTCTTAATTTCTCTGTACTCTTCTCAGCTATAAAATGAGGGACTAAATCATTTAAATCAGCTTTTTATCAGGCACCTTCTCCGAGTAAGACGTCATGCTCAGCCACCTATAAAATTCTATGATCCTGAAGGGTATCAATGGAAAATATCAGAGCAAAGCAAGACTGTCTCCTGCTTGCAGCAAGGTTGATGAGAAACCCCAAATAGCCAACTGCATTACATCATCTCAATGAGCAATGTTTGTAAATACACAAGTGTTTAATTTTGAAACACTCGTGAGTAATCTTTTACCAATAGGAATCCTCAGACAAGGTTCTATTAACACCTATCATCCCTGAACCTTTCAAAAAATAAACACGTAAAATCACTTTGCACCTTAGTCAAATGGCGTGCTTCTGGAGAGAAATCGGGAAAGTCAAAGTTATTAACACTGCCTATGGCAACAGTTAAGAATAGGATACGTGAAAAAATAGAATGACATATCTGGTTAAAATGGCAAGGGGAGTTCTAGGAGCAGAATACAGTGCATCTGTACAGGACACAGAGGCCAGTGGCCTATTGTTTACAAAAACAGGCCCAGATTATGAACAGTGACAAGAGGCCAAGACCTCAATTATAACTCACAACCACACCTCTCCCAATCCCTGTTCAACTGAAGCTATCAATCAATCAACTCCCCAATCTCTGTAATAAACCCACCAATATTTGCAGCCCAGTGGATAGAAGGTCCCTCAGGGCACCTCCAGCAATGACCAAGCTGATGACATTAAAAAGACCCTACAGGCAAAATGGGGACTTCAAACTACATTCCAACCTTCCAGGAGATAAGGCAGCTGCCCATTTCAAGCTCTACACTATCCCCACCCCGGGCAATCATTAGAAAGGAGACATGGCCCTTCCCAAGTCCTCTATGATAGGAAAAGGTCTCCTTGCATTGGTGCAGGGAAAGAAGGAGGGGCCCCTCCCTCTGTACTCTGAAACAAAGGAAAACCCAGAGCTCCAACCATGTGGTGTAACATTCAAGGCCACCCACCTCTCCCACTCCCCAGCTGAAGTCTCAATGGACTAGAGCACATGGCTCTTTCCAGTGACTGGCCAGGAAGGAACAGTGCCCTGCACAAACACATCCTGGGGTGCTTTAACAGGCAGGGGCCCCTCTTATGGGGATGACTGCTTGAAAAAGGTTATCTGGGAAGAGGTTCTGATTCATGTGCCAGGTCAGCTAGTCAACCAGATGTGCAGACAGGGTCACTCGGTTTCTCCAGGTCCACATTTTGCTTTACCCTTCACATTTTGGCAGACGGAAGTGGGCCTTTAAAAGCATGCTTTCTGGAGCAGAGGGTGACCACACAGAAGGGTTAAACAATTATGTCTTCCCATTCTCCAGAACCAGCACCACCCAGCAACCCTAACATCTCAACTCCATTCATGTTTAGGTGAGGGCGGAGGCGGGGTGTGAAATGACCTTATTCTTTCTGTTCTCCCATCTCTTGACTGAATGCAGGGCAACCAGAGACCAGATAGGTACAAGGTGCACCCAAGGTGGCTACAGACTTTGTGTCTGATGCCATGGCAAATGTCACCTTTTGATATAGTGCAGCAGGAAAAAAAAAAAAACCCCGCGGGGCGGGGGGGGGGCTCCTCAAATGGTATACCTCCTCAAGGTTGCCTTTCTCTACGAGGACTCCTCTTCAACCTTGGAAATAAATTCCCAAACACCTGTCAGATTTCAGTTGTCCTTCAAGGAAACCTGACCCAGACACCCAGAGGCAAATTGCCGCCTTTCTCTCTCCAAGAACCTCCCGCCCCTCCCCCATCCTATCTAGCCTGGGGGGAAAGGCCGCCAAAATAAGGGCCAGCCCTAGAGGAACAAACCCAAAGCCCACTCTGAAAATTCCTTTCCAGAGCCCTTGGCCCCTGGCACAGCCCATCCCTCGGAGGCTCAAACCCACCTTTGGAAACCACCTCTGGGCTCAGCCTGCCCCCACCTGCTCCACCCAAAGAAATGAACATCCTGCACATCAGGGTGGAAATACATGCCTCAATGGTCCACGGAGCTTATGCATTATGCTATTTTTCAAAGCCCTTACCTTTGACCTGAGTATCGTACTCTGCTATGATCTCCTTATCCTTTTTGAATTTGGCCGGAGACGTCATGTTTTCCTTCTTTCTTCCAAATTCAAATTGTGAATTGATAGATCCACGGGAAAAATCCAACCACCGAAATCAATACCTCCAAGACCGCTTCTCCCAAGGGCAGAAGGGGCCCCCCGCGGTGGTCTCCAGCGCTCCGGGGAGCGCGGGCTGCGGGCTCAGCAGAAGGCTACGGCGGGCACATGCAGACGGTGGGCGCTGGGGCCGGGCGCGGCGGCGGCTGGTTCCTGTGCTAGAGCCCGAGCCGCAGCCTCAGCATTAGCCGGGAGAACTGCAGCGCCCGGAGGCTGGCCTGGGGTCTGACATCAACGACACAGGCAGGGAGTGGAAGTCCTTCCGCACAACATGGTGTGGGGGTGCGGGGGTGTGGACGCGCCCAGCTGTGTCCCCGGGAGGGAGTGGGTGCGTAAAAGGGTGCCGGGGGAGGGCTGGGCGTGCTTCGCGGTTTTTTGTTGCACAGGCTCGAAGATGCTGCAAATCAAATCCCAAACGGGAGCCGCAGCAGCGCAGACTGGATCGGAAGTCGTTTGCTCCGGTTCACTTGCCTGTAAATGCAGGGAAAAGGGGAGGGGGCGATCAGCCCCGGCGCAGATCCTAATCAAGGCGGGGGTGGGGTAGGGGATGTCGTTCCAAGCCCGGCCTGGGCCCATTCATCTCGGCCAAACGCCGCCCGGCCCACAGAGCCCGGCGCGGCGAGGTGCGGAGGAAGGAAGCTCCCTCCGGATTTTGTTTTAAGGCTGGAAGAAAACACTTTGGAGCAGCCGCCTGCGCGGGCTTCGGGTGGGGACTGCGGCGGGAAAGCGGGGCTCCGGGCGGGGACTGCGGCACCTCGGCGGCCTCCGAGCCCCGCCAGCGCTGGGCAGCGGCCAGCCGAAGGGAGCACTCTCGGCAGTGGCTCCGACGCGTCCCCTGACCCACGGCTGGGGCAACTCCCGGGACATCAAAAGGGATCAAAGCCAGGGAGGGACAAGCCACCCGGGCACAACTTTTCTTCCCCTCCCGCCCCTCCTCCCAGTTGTTTTGTTTTTGGTTACTAGCTTCTCTTGGCAGCAAAATGTTGAGGGGGGTGAGACCTGCAGGAAAAAGCCTGCTCCGCACGGGTTACATCCAGGAAAACAATGTGGTCGGCAGAAGCAGGAAACGGGTTAGAGGCGAGGGTCTGAGTCGGGAAAACCCAGGGGCGGGGGACGGAAGGCAGCCGCCGCCTCCCGCAAGTCATGGACGAGAGTGACTCTTAAATGACACCCCCAATATTTTTTGTCACCCATGCCCAGAGATCCCCAGACCCAGGCTGGGGGCGGGGGGGGGGGGAGGAGTGGCGAAGGGCGTCGAGAGGGTCGGTAGGGTCGCAGTCCCGACCCTTCGCACCAGGAGGTGCCTGAGGAAATCCTGCCCTGGCCCAGGCCCGGGAGGCGGGAGGGAAGCAGCGGGAGCGCAGAGTCGGGAGTCCAGCTCCCCACCGTGCGGCACCGGCGACCCTCCCTCCTAGGTCGCCCCTTTCCGTCTCCGCGTCAGGAGGAGGGCGGTGGGGGGGCTGGGGGGAGGGTTCCCGCTGGTGTCTCCCACTTCCCGCGCGGGAGGAAGAGGGAGCCCGGGCGGCGTGGTGGTTCAGGCGGGCAGGAAGCGGGGAGGGGGGTGTGAGGTGGGGTCCAGAGGCTGCATGGGAGCCGGGGATAGATAACCCGAGCTTCTGCACACGTTTGCTGGCGGGGAGAGGGCAAAGGGAGGATTACCTCGGGGAAGGCGTGAGGGGTGATGAGGGGACTACCGTGGCCACGATGTTACCTTGAACGTAAGGATATTAGCAACTTGGGGGATCCGCCATGGGTCTAGGAACGCGAGTGCTTGAAAGGCACCATTGCAGGAGGGCCGGGGGCTGGGACAGGCAAAAAGCCCCGGAAGCAGCGCGGAACAACCATCCTCTGGGTCCTGGGCTGTAACCCGGCTGTCTGCCAGGGCTTGGAGACAGGGGAAGAGGATAAGCCGATGGTTACGGGCGATGCCAACGACGGTTGCCCAAAGGTAGACCCAGGCTGCCTGTGTGCAGAGCACTTCGGGAGGGGGCTGGGTGCCTGCTGCGCGGCGGCATAGTCCCAGGGCAGAGCCCGAAACTGTGCGGTGAAGGGCAGAGAGACGCAGTCTTGAGAAGTATTATGGGCTGTACTGGAAGATTTGGAGAGGGTCGAGGGGGAGGGGGGTCTGAGTGATTCCGGGCGGCACGGCTAGGCGATGCCGCAAGCAGCATCCGCGCCCTCTCCTTCCCGCCCCAGCCCGGGTTTGTTCAGTCAGGGCTCCAGCCCTGCGGCCGGGAAGAGGACAGGGGAGAGGGAAGGAGCCTTTACCTGGCTCTGACGCGACGGGTCTCAGGCCCCCAGCTCCGCTTCCCACTCAGAGATCTCCTCCCCTCTTCCCTGCCACCCGCTTCTACGCAGATCGGTCCCCCTAGTCCCCTGAGGAGCCTCCGCCAACTCCGCAGGACCCCGCCGGGAAGCAGAGCCCACCCCCTTACCAATCGCCGCCCGTTTTCTATCGACCGATGGGGCCTGTAACCAATAGGAATGGCTGATCCCGAAAGAACAGGAATGAAGAGGAGGAGCTGGAGAAACTTTAGAGGTGTGACTAACACCACCGAGGCGTGGTCATAGAGTAAGCTCCTCCCAGGGCTGCCGAGCCCTAAAGTAGAATTAATGGGCGGGGTTAAGATGGAACCAACAGCCAAACACAAACTCTTGAGAGAAAGCACTACCAATTGGACCGGGGTAGGGAGGAGGGGCGTTGCGGAGAATTTTAGCCAATAGAGAGTAGAGACCAGTAGGGACTGTAGAAAGTCTTCCAATTAGAAGCATGAAGGGCGTGCCTTGCCTCTTTCACTGGGGCAAGAGCAGGGTTTGCCCAAGCCCCCCCGGGGCCGGCCAATGGGAGCGGAGGCAGAGCCAAGCTCGGCCAACCAGAGAGCCGATTTCATCTCGGCACCGTTACTGAGGCGGGGCGTACGGCCTCCGGGCCACTAAGATCTCAGCAGGGGAGGGCTCCCGAGTCTTCCAATGCGGGACGCCGGCGAACTCTGGTTCTCCCAATCGGTGCGCCGCGCCGGCAATTCAAACTGACAGCCGGTTGGAAAGGCAGAGAGAGCGGAAGAGGGAGCAAAAAACGACGCGTTCGGTGATAGAGACCCCAGCGCCGACTGAGCCCCCAAAGCGAGCTCTGCCCCTTCCCATCAACACCACCGCGCGCTCCGGAGCAGCCGCTCCGGGGGAGACCTAAGGGGACAGCAGGGGGGCACGAGGGAGAGCTGAGGAGCGGGGACCACGAGAAGCGGCGCGAGAGCCAGCCTGCACGCTGAGGGCTGGGGGCGGCCAGGACCGAAGTGAAGCGGGGACTCACCAGCGAGCGGAGCGCAGGAGGGTCCTGGGAGGACTGAGGAGAACCGGGGTTTGTCCGGGTGGGAAAGGAAAGCTGAGGGGATTTCTGGATCCTGGGAAGAGGAGAAAGATTTCCAAAGAGGAGGCGTGGGTCGGGACCCTTGGCCGGTGATCAGAGGGCGAGGAATTGAAGCGCTCCGAGGGAGGGGCTTAGGAGAGGCGCTTTTACGGAAGGACACAGCCGGAGAAAGCTTGGGAATTGCTACAGGGGCGGGGGCTGAAGAGGAGAGGAGCCTTTTAGACGCGAGACTGGGGAGCCTGTAGAGAGGTACCCCAGGCCCTTTGCAGCTCGCCCCACCTCAAACCCCACTGCCTCCCCCGAAAGTTAAAAGGAAAGCCACCTTTGCTGCTTCGCCCTGTTCCGACTCAATAAATATTACTTTCACCCTCCCACGGGAAACCAGGAAAGAACTCATTTCCTTCCCAGTTTCAGGGCTTAGAAAAGGTCGAGGGCTCGCAATTTGATTTCTGGCCTGGGGGAATCAAACAAGGAAAGGTACTGCTCGTGCTTCCTTTTTCAAAACCCCGCACCGCATCCTTTCCGGGACGCCATGTCTACCAGCAGTTGTAGTTTCGAGGACCGGTGCGTGTCCATCCTGTGTTGCAAATTCTGTAAACAAGTGCTCAGCTCGAGGGGAATGAAGGCTGTTTTGCTGGCTGATACTGAAATAGACCTTTTCTCTACAGACATCCCTCCTACCAAGTAAGTCATGCTAGTGGCGGGCAACGGTAGCCTTTAACTAAATGGGAAAAGTGTATGGTTTGGACCTCTGGGAGTCAACAAGGAGGTTATCATTTTGGTGTTGCAGCCACTCCCAACAGTCTGATGATCCCCTTGGAGTATAACTAAGTGGGCAGACTGTCTGGACAAAGTCTGTGGTTTAGCCAGAGTGGTCAGTCCTGATGTAATGTTTCTAGTTCAATTATAGTCATGTGACCACATCCCTTAAATTGGATATCTGGCCCTGTGTCCCGCCCAACCATCCTAACTCACTGGATCAAGTCCACGACCTAGACCCTAGTCTCTAGGCAAATTCGGGCAAGATTTTCTGTACTGTTAGAAGAGTTAAGTTTTGTATTTTCATCCATACGGTTTTAGGCCAAAAATATTCATAATTTTCTGCCATTACTTGGAATTTGGCAGGCTGAATCAGATCCATTCTCCGTATAATTCAGTGTTCTTTTCTCAATAATCTCTCATAATAAGAGAGAAATAGATTTTTAGGTGATGAAATAGACTTAGCCCCAAAACAATCCTTGCCAGCTATTTCAGATACTATGCATTTGTTTGCATCATTAAATCCTCTTAAATTCTGTTTTCAGACACTTAAGAATTTGCTACCTATTTGGAAAAGTAACCGTCTTATTTTACTCAAATGTACCTTTTTCTAACTCTAAGAGGTATTTTCTCTTTCCATAGGCAGCATATATATGCCCTTATGTAATTTTCAAGATTTAGGCCAACAATCATAATACTTTAAAATGAACTTTGTGATGATAGAAATGTTGAAAATATTTTTGAAATATATGCTTAAAGCGTCAACTCTTCCTTTATTGAAATCTTTTCTGAAGTGGTTTAAGTGTAGAGATGCCTAGTGGCAAAGCCAACAGCTCTCATTTATTGCAAAGATATTGGGTTAATATTTTAAGTATCTGTGTGTGTGTGTGCGTGTGCGCGTGCACGCGCGCACATGTGTGTTACAAAAAAAAACCCCACTAGACAATAAATCTAGAACCTACTATCGCACAGGTTCTATGATTTCTTTTTTGTCTAGAACTTTTTCTTTTTAGTAGCACACACAGAGATGCACACATGCAGACAATTTTTTTAAAAAAATTTAATGTTTATTTAGTTTTGACAGACAGAAAGAGAGGGAGCACAAGTGACAGAGGGGGAGAAAAAGAGGGAGACACAGAATCTGAAACAGGCTGTCAGCACAGAGCCAGGGCTCAAACCCACAAACCAGGAGATCATGACTTGAGCTGAAGTCGGACCCTCAACCTACTGAGCCACCAGGCACCCCCGAAAATATTAACCCATTCATCTTTGCAATAGAGGTGGTAGGCAATAAGATGAGGGCTCAGATCCTGAGTTGTTAGAGGTTAGACCAGAATCTACAATAGAACTAGGTTTTTCTGATTGTCTATTCTTCATAGGGGTTATAATAGTAATGGAGTAACATACTAAGATGTGTGTGAATTAATGAACACAAGATTTTTTAAGTAGAATTTTGTATGTTTATGGTAAGCTCACAAGTATTAACTGACTTACAAAATATACTATCATTCTACTTTAGAGAGTCTCTTTCAGCTCTTTGGGTCTACAAAATTCATGCTAAATCACAACCAAAAATACAAGGATACAGAAAAATTGGAACCCTGTGCACTATTGGTAGGAATGTAAAGTGGTGGTGCTGCTATGGAAAATAGCATGGAAGTTCCTAAAAAAATTGAAAATAGAATTACCATATGATCCAGGAATCCCACTTATGGGTGTATATATGTATCTGAGTGTGTGTTTATATTTGGATATATATCCAAAAGAATTCAGTGCAAGATTTAAAAGATATATTTGGACACTTGCGTTCTTAGCAGCATTATTCCCAAAAACTAAGAGATGGAAGCAATGCAGTGTTTGTTAACAGATGAATGAATAAACAAAATGCAGCGTATGCATGCAATAAACTATTATCAGCCTTATAAAGGAAAGCTATCCTGCCACATGCTACAACATGGATGGACCTTGAGAACATTATACTAAATGAAATAAGGCAGTCACAAAAAAGACAAATACCATATGCATTCACTTATATGTGCTATATAAAGTAGTCAAATTAATAGAAACAGAAAGTAGATAGTGGTTGCTGAGGGAAGAGGAAAATGGAGAGTTGTTTAAAGGGTGTAGAGTTTCCGTTTTGTGATATAAAGAAGGTATGGAGATTCATTGCACAACAATGTGAATACACTCAAGACTTCTGAACTGTATGCTTAAAATGATTGAGTAAATGTTATGTTATATGTGTGTTTTACAACATTTTTTTTAAAAAGCACCTTTGACTATTTCTGCACATTTCCCTCTCCAGTGCAGTGGACTTCATTGGAAGATGCTATTTCACTGAAATCTGCAAGTGTAAACTGAAAGACATCGCATGTTTAAAATGGTAATTTGTGGCAAGATTCTAGATGGCCCTGCATTGGCAAGATGGATGTTAACACCACAGCACAGAGAAAGGTTCACTGGGCTGCATCGAGCACTGGTTATAACCCATGCAATGAGCCATTGAAAAACCATTTGTTACTTAGAGTTTTTTTTTAAAAGGGTCTTGTGGCACATTTGTATATGATTTTATAATTTTTCAAAGTGCCTTGACAAATATCTGCTTTAATTTCCAAAAGAAGTCAATGTAGTTTGGGAAGATAAAACAGTTACAATTGTAAAAATCAGGTTTGAGCCTTGGCCCTACCCTTAACTCTGTATGTGATCTTGAGTAAATTCCTTAAACCTCCAAATCCCTGAACCTCTGTTTCCTTGTTTAATTTACAGCTTAAGAAGATAGACACAATCTTCTAACTTAAGAAGATAGAAATTTAAATATCTTTTGTGTTTACCTTATAGAGTGTTGTGAAGATTAAATTAATTATGAATGTTAAAAGACTTGATAGACTATAAATTACAACACAGATGAAAACTATTATTATCTTTTGAGAGGTAGACAGGCTTAAGTATTATTTGTCCCATTTTAGAGAAAAGAAATTTGAGATTTTCTTTTTACATTTAAATGGGGTTTGGATTACAAATTATAATCCTAATAATTTAAATTCTTATGTGCTAATGATGATTTAAATTCATTCTTTCATTCACTCAAACTATACTAGTATGTGCTAGTCATTGATATGGAGGCTGGAAACAGCAATAAATAAAACAAAGCCGCTGGCTTTTGGACATTATATTCTAGTGGGAAGATGATTGGTCAGTAAGATATTTAAATAAATAAGATATTGAATAGGGTGGAAGGTACTCCAAAGGAAATAATAATAATAATAAGTGATAGAGAATAATAGAGGCTGGGAGAGTGGGTAAGAGCTATCTGAGATAGCATGGTCCAGGAAGACTTCTTATGAGAAAAGTGACATTGGAGTTAAATCCAAAAGGATGAGAAGGAGCACAAGAGAAAATGTTCTAGGTGCAGGGAATAGCAAGTGCAGAAAACTCAAGGCAAGAGGAAGCTTAACGTGGTCATGGAATAAAAAGATGATGGCCAGCGTGGCTGAAACGTTGGGAACATCAAGGGAGAGTAGTGTGAGTAGACTGAGATGCAGTCAGAATCCAGAGAATCTAGAGGAACGCTGTCCAATAGAAATCTACAAGCCACATATGTAATTTAAAATCTACAAAAAAAAAATAAAAATAAAGAAAATCTTCTAATAACCACATTTTAAAAAGTATGAAGAGACAAGTGAAATTAACTTAAATTGTATATTTTACTTAACCCATACAACCAAAATATTGTTTCAACATGTAACCAACATAAAAAATTATTAATGAAATATTATACATTCTCTTTTTTAGTCTTTGAAATCCAGCGTATGTTTTATATTTACAGCACAGTTCAGTCTAGCCAAACTTTAAGTGCTCAACAGCCACACTTTGGATAGCACAGATCTAGACCTTGGTATGAAGGGATTTTTTTTGTTTTGAGTTTTGGCCAATGGGAAGCCACAGAAGGGGCCTTAGCAGGGGAGCAAAATGGTCTGATGTGTCCCTACTAGAATGTTAGCTCCATGAGAATAAGGACTTTGTCCACTGCTGTATTCCCAGCACCTGGAACAGTACCTGACACATAGTAATAGATGCTTGATAAACATGAATTGAATGAGTAAATGAATGAATGAATACGGATGATGATTACAGCCATAGAATTTACTCTTGCAATATAGTCCTACAAATAACTGTCAGTCCCGGTCCAAGAACCACTTGCTTTCGTGTGTTTGCCTTTCAAGCAGATTATCATTCGAAGACATATTTTAGGTAGGCTGGTACCTTTTTTAGTATTTTTTTTTATAGGGCCTCACAAAACTGACTGACTCCCACATCTCACAGGGTGGGAACAGCTATAATAAGAATTTTTACAACCCAAGGTATAAGTATTTCATGTTATCATTAAACAAAAAAGTACTAGCTAACACCTTTCTTGTATGTTTACTCTATTTAATAGTGACCATATAGGTAAAAAAATCTGTGGAAGAGTGAGTACTTATAATCAGATGGGTAATCTTGAAGAGTAAAAAAACTTTTGCAACTTTCTCTAGAAGCTATGGATTTGCTTTATTTCTGAATTCCTTCACAAACACTAAAACTAAAATTAGAGCAGCCAGCTTGTGTTTGGTTTACAGGGGCTCATGCTGTCTTCCTACTCCTCCATCTGTTGAAACAGTTTTTAGGAGCTGGCATAGAACTAGAACATAGAAAAACCCAAATTGCCACAGTCCTGGGGATAGCAAACACCTTTTTACCCACCAATCTGGGTTTATCTAATATATTTCTGTCAACACAACACCTCAATTCTGGGTGTTTTACGGAACACATCACAAGGTTACAGCATGGCGTCTAGAAGCTATCTTCTGAAAGGAGAATGGGTAAAGTAACACCAGCAAGGAAGTGGAGAATGTGTTAGTATTTGACAGTAGCACTGTCAGATTTGACATTACCAGAGTAACCCCCACCCCAAAGATCTAGCAATGGAGGTTGTTAGGAGGAAATGAGGACTCTATATGGTCTACCTATTAACATTAGCACATAAAAATGTTTATATGGCCAGTTATTATGTGGTGTCTGAGTATATTTACTCTTCTTTCTTAGTGGGAACATTGTAGGCTATCATGTGATTGTTCCCTGTTGTTCCTGCCTTCTTTCCTGCAACAATGGACACTTCTGGATGTTTCACAGCCAGGCAGTTTATGATATTAACAGACTAGACGCTACCGGTAAGAAACAATTGACTCAGAAATTCCCCTAATATTTATTTGTCTATCAAAACCTCAGTGAAACTCCCAATAGATTGTTTGAAGATTCCTTCTGAAACCCTCTTACCTGGGTTGAAAGTGTGAAACTTTAATCCTTTTATGCCAAATATTCAGTTAGGGAAACTACTAGCCAAAATTCCTTGCCACTTCTACTTCATTGTTGCCTACAAGAGCTTCAAACTTGGCTCTTATCGGTCTTTTTAAATTAATATTTAGTTGCTCTAAGTTGTTGCATTGATACATATTATAACTCCAGAGAATTTTGGAAGATTTTAGATTTGACGGTCAATTGTGTATGTGTGCATGTGTGTGTGTGTGTGTGTGTGCATATGTGTGTGTAAGAAAGCGGGGGGGCTGGGGGAGGGAGGCTGGGCCAGTGGGGACCTGGGAGGGAGGATGACTAGGTAACCTCTGTATTTGGTGATGTTGCTCCAGGAAAAAAAAAAGACATTTTGACATCTATATTAATAAATTATGATGGAATTTTATTCAAGGGAAATATTTGATGCCATTATGTTATACTAATTATTTAGTAGGAAAATATACAACCGATTCTTTTTTTAAATATATATTTATTTATTTTGGGAGAGTGTAAGTGGGGGGGGGTGGTCAGAGAGAGGAGGACAGAGGATCTGAAGCAGGCTTTGCACTGACAGGCTGACCGCACAGAGCCCAATGTGGGGCTTGAACTCCCCAACCAGATGTTCTACCGACTGAGCCACCCAAGTGCCGCTACAACCAATCCTTAAAGGATATTTACAGAATACATTTTATATTGTCTGCAGCCATTTGGTTTTGTTGTGGCATATGTGTTTCTCTGTCTCGTACCTATTTACACAACAAACCAGGTTGACTTTTAGTGGGACTTTTTTTAGTGGGAACTGAAGTTTGCAGAACTTTATAGAACAAATTTTTTAAAATTTTTTTTAATGTTTTATTTATTTCTAGGAGAGAGAGAGACAGCGTGAGCAGGGGAGGGTCAGAGAGAGAGAGAGAGAGAGAGTCACAGACTCTGAAACAGGCTCCAGGCTCCGAGCTGGCAGTCAGCACAGAGCCCGACACGGGGCTCGAACCCACGAACCGCGAGATCATGACCTAAGCGAAAGTCGGACGCTTAACCGACTAAGCCACCCAGGCGCCCCAGTTTATAGAACAAATTTAAAGAATTCTACTATCCAAGTTGGCACTAACACCCTCAGGTTTTTAAATACATGTTTCAATCTTCTTCATAACTTAAAATTCATTCCTCTTCTTAAGGGTGATTTGTCTTCACAGACTGAAGATCATGAATTGTAAGCTAGGTTCTGAGGGTCTTTAAACCTTCCAATTATACCTGGGTTTTTATAGACTCTGATTTTTTAAAATCACCTGGCATTCAATTATAGCTCTCAACCCATCATTTAGGGGTCTTCATTTCAGACTCTGGGATGTGAAGCAGGCCATTTTTGAGGACAGACGTATCTAAACGCCCCTGAGATACAGGCTCCTAACTTAGGCCTCCAGTTTTATATTTGTGTTGATCATGGGACACATTAAAGGAAGTTTCTGCTTTGATACTATTTTTCTTGCTTCATAGAATTCAAAACACAGGGTGGAGATTTTTCCATTTTGATTTACTTTTTAATATTGGTCAATTTTTCAAAGATAAAAGCCCAGCATTCTTCCATTCACATTGAATCTAATCCATGAGAAACAGGTGTATCACAGGATTTCCTTCCTCCCTTCTTAACAGAGAAAGGAAGGTGCTCCTTCTGTCAGATCCAATCTCTTAGTTTATTTTTTCTCCTTTGAACCAATTGTGCCGAGCTACTCAGGTCTCTGAGTACTCACTCCAAGAATATCAAACTTCCTTTGTAACCCTAATATTGTGACTAAAAGCAAGACTTTCTAGATGCTTGGTATAAAACAGGGTCTCTCATGATGCTAAGACTGTCCTTGAATCACCTGAGTTGGCCGCATCAAGGGACACATACACAAACTTTATGAAATTCTAGAATGTTTAAATGGAAAGGGCCCCAAGTCTGTGTTCTAGGCTTCATGTGTCCACCTGATTTCCCAAAACTTTCCTGAGGATGCTTGAGGAACCTCAGTTCAAATTCTCTGGGATTGGCAAGAGCCCTCAAAGGCAAATAGACTTCATCTCTCCATTTGCCTTTATGGTTCTAATTATCCCTTGGACTTTGACCTAGTAACTCATTATTCTGTTAGCCCATCAAAGCCATATTACCAGCAACAGAATACTGTTCTTTCTTGAGGGGGTGGAGGGGAGCACAATATAATTGTCTATTCTAGACAATGCAAACATACAAAAAAATTACAGAAAATAACATGATAGACTTCTGTATCCCCCTGCCAGCATGAAATAGATGCTAACTTCTTGCCTGATTAGATTCTAGTATCTCAACCAAGAGAGACAGTTGATTGTTTCCACTATGTCAACAATACCACAACGCACCTCCTTGTACAGTCTCCTTGAGCATCTGTACAAACCGGGCAGTTAGAGGAAGCAGTGAGTGATGGGCTCTATTTGCTATATGTGTGTGTGTATATATATATACATAAATATATATGTATATATTTTCTGTATACATATTTAATTCGCACAACAGGATACAGATAGAAAAAGAAATGAGCTAAAGCTATAGATGTGGATATAGGTAAAATTAAAAAACATAATGTTGAATGAAAAAAGCAAATTAGAAAAGATACCTATAATGCCATACTATAAGAAATGTAAATACGTTAAAAAATAATGTATATTGTGTGCACTTGCATACACTTGTAGTAAAGGTAGTAAGAACATCCATGGTTACTGGTAGTAGTTGAAGCAAAATTCAAACCAAATCTCCAAACCCTGGCTCATTCCCTTCCACCACCTGGTCACACTGACAACCTGATAACGTGAGATTTGCTTTCCTTGTTGGACTCCATTGGCTCCCCAAAGGCCAATTAATGTACTTTTCCCCAATTTAGTACTTTCAAGTTCTATATTATAGTACGTGCCCAGAATAAACCATGTCATTATCCTCTATCATGCATCTGTCATGTTCCTACTATATGCCTATGCTAGATTCTTCGATATGAACTCTGACTTTCCTTTCACTCTGAGGCTTTAGGTTGTTGGGGGTTTTTAAATGTTTATTTATTTCTGAGAAAGTCAGAGAGAAAACAAGTAGGGGAGAGGCAGAGAGGGAGAGGGAGACACAGAATACAAAGCAGGCTTCAGGCTCTGAGCTGTCAGTGCAGAGCCCCACATGGGGCTTGAACTCATGAACTGTGACATCATGACCTGAGCCAAAGTCAGACACTTAAGCCTCCCAGACACCCCTAGACTGTTGTTTTGTTTAATGTATCAGCAGCTACAATTGGGTCCTAAAGTTCTACATTGATAGCCTACGGACTAAAGCCCACCTGTAAGAAAGGATTGCAGTTCATATTATAAGTAGCTCTAAAGCCTTGCTGTTTTTAATCACAAAAAAGCCACCAGCTACTTTTGTGCTTGTTGAGGAGATGAAGAGACTTATTCAAGCCTTTTCCTTGTCCCCTACAAAGAGACACTTAATCTAAAATAATCTTGTGAGATCTCTATCCTTAAGAATCATGAAAATAAATTATCAATGTAGAATGATTATGGGATAATATAGCTAGAGGCAGGGTTTGAGGAAATGGACCCTGAGATCTTTTGGAGTTTGAAGATTCTAGAATTCAAGCCCTTACTTCAAACGGCTTAAAAAATGTTTACATCTTAGATGAATAGTATTAGATAACTTTTATCTACAGTACATTCTTTAATATCTTTTCTCTTTACTCTTAACACTATGGTTCCATGTCAGAATGTTAACATATAAAGTTTTCTATAGCATCTTCCGAGTTGTGATAGTAGCTAGTGCTAAGTAATTTTATGATCTTTTCTTTTCAGGTGTAAATTTCCTACTTTGGGGCAACTTGCCAGAAGTAGAAGAGAATACAGATGAAGACGCATTAGATATCTCAGTAGAAGAGTGGATTCGATGAACGGGATTATGATATGTATAATATTGACTCTTTCCTATTTAAACCATATATTAATGGATTGACTTGAAAAATATTAGTGAGGATTTACTACTGATTTCTCCTTTTTTGGACAAAAAAATGAGAATTTGTTCATTTATTTATTTGCTATCTCAGATGAATTACCTGAGTTTAGTTTGAGCTATGGTAGTTCTTTTCTTCTATGGCTTCTCCTTCCTCTTTCTCTCTGCATCCTTCACCCAGTATAGATGTATTCTTAAATTCAGATTGGAGATTATTTCATGTGTCACTCAACTACCTCACAATCTTGGGGAATTTTTCTTACAACTAGATACCAGATATCATTAATTTTACATTCTTGAATAAGGGGCATTCATATACATACTTGGGTATATATCAACCAAGTATAAACATGTGTATAACCATACATGCATATGGCAAGCTCAACAGGGAATTAAAGCTTAACAGGAATTTTTAAAAAAACCAAGCTGTTAGGTTTCCATAGGTACTAGTTATCCTGTGTCATATTGGTGAAAAATCCTTAAAATGCAGCAAGACTTTGTGAATCAGCAAATAGAGTAAATTAAACTTTAAAATATATGGACAAATTCTCTTAATTCCTCAGCATGATGTTAGATAAATGAACTTTATCAACAAAATTATCAATATATGCTGTTTTCCAATATGATTTATTTACCTTCTTCTAAAGTGATACAGTTATTGTGTTATGAAAGCAGATCAACTAAACCTCCATCTTTAAGTTATTCTATTCTCTAGGACTTTTTCTGTAACGAGCAGATTTTAAATGAGTAATCTCACTCCCACCCCTTAAATAGAAAAAAACTAAAGAATTGTTTTGCTTAATCCATTGTACGTTATAAAGAGAATTTTTGTTTTTGTTTTAAGCTGCATTCAGAGCCACACAGAAATAGGAAACTGGGATAGTATTGGATTGTGGTTTTAGGTATAGCTAAAATCAGTATATCGCCTTAGTAATATCTCAGCTCTAAACATTTTGTCAATAGTGATACCAAAACACACTGAGTTGTGGTTTTGTAAATAAAGTTTTATTGTAAAATCGACCAGCCTTCCTTTAATCTTTTATTATAGCCACTTTTCTTACCCAAAAATGTAAAGGTATGGAACACAGGAGCTAACATTTATTGAGTGCTTACTATGTACCAAATCCTGTTCTAAACTCTATACAGGGTGGCAGGATGGCTCAGTCGGCTAAGCATCTGACTCTTGGTTTCAGTTCAGGTCATGATCTCACGGTTCATTAGTTTGCACCCCACACTGGACTCTCCTGTCAGCACAGAGCCCCCTTCAGATCCTCTGTCCCTTTCTCTCTCTGCCCCTCCCCTACTTGTCTCTCAAAATAAATAAATAAACTTAAAAAAATTAACTCTTTACAGACTTAATTCATTTATTCCACCCAACAAACCCATGAGGTAGGTATTATTATTCCTTTTTTACTGATAAGACAGGTGAGGCATAGCAAGGTGAAGCAGCTTGTCCAAGGCCCATAACTGGTCAGAGATGTGGCCAGATTTAAACTCAGACAGACAGACTGACTTCAGAGCTCCTTTTTTTTTTTTTTTAAATGTTTATTTTTAGAGAGAGACAGAGACAGAGCATGAGTGGGGGAGGGGCAGAGAGAGAGGGAGACACAGAATCCGAAGCAGGCTCTATCTAGGCTCTGAGCTGTCAGCATGGAGCCCAATATGGGGCTCAAACTCACAAATGGTGAGATCATGACCTGAGCTGAAGTCGGATGCTTAACTGACTGAGCCACCCAGGCGCCCCAGCTCCTGCTCTTGATCTTTATGCTGTACCCCATATATACCTTCAGACATGAATCAGTTACAATTTTATTTAGCCAGGATACATGCTAGGTAACAACTACCCTAAGAGAGGGCCTCAGTGACTGATTTCAAGGTTGAACAAATTCATAATAGATCATAAGGTAGAAGTGACCTGTACGTATCAACAGAATCTTTTGCTGTAAACGAAGGTGAAAGATGTTTCAGGAATGCTATACCTGGAAAACTTTTCCAAACGTCTTTCACACTGACCAGCAGCACTGGGATGCTGTGGGTGAAGTGGGCCAAATGTGGACCAATTTGGTTTTGAATTTGGGTAGTTTTATTTTTCCTTTTACCTCCCTTAAAGACTTTTTAGAACAAGGTGGCATAATGAATAAGATTTAAAAAAAAGAAATTGATCCTACATCATATACTTCTTCAGTTAACTTGTTTAATTAAAGAAGAAACGTTTAATGCTAGGGGAGAGAAAGTGGTGAGTTTAAAATCCAACAGAGTTCACCTGGTTTCCCTTGTGCTCATACCTTCAAAGGCTGTGGTCGAGGGGCCCTTTGAAGAACAAAACCAAGACAGGGGTGCACTGATTAAAGTAAACCCCAAATGTGATCCCATTCTCCCAACTGGAGAATATTTAAAATTATACAGCTACCTTTTAGCTAACAGGGTTATAGGAAGGTCAGTTCTAAGCTGAAAATGGATTAATAATGTTTTATCTAAAGAAATATATTCATGACACCTTTTTGGACACTTTTTTAATAAAAGCAAATTTAATAAAAGCACTCTGATAAGACCAAAAGCAGAATCACATATGTAGATTTAGCAATAGTTCCTAGGCCTAGAAAATCCATTAATACGTTGGCCCTCTTCTAATATTTAATTCAATTCAACAAACCTGTGTTATGCTTCTATAGTTTTGCCAAGAATTGCACAATGATGGGCTTACACTGCTTCCTGGAGAACGCAGTGAGCTGGGGATTGGACAGTCCTGATGAATCTACCTACTGCATCAGCATAAGTGATTTAACAAATCCGTGCTCAAAGTTCAATGGCACCATAGATGAAAGAAAAATCTCCTGAGTAGTAGGAGAGAGTGGGAGTTGAGAAAGCTACAGACAAGAAATGATCACTTCACCAGGCTTTGAAGTACAGTTTGGGGTTTGCTGGCTGGGATGAGTTCTGGACCGAGAATAGTATAAACAAATGCACAGGAGTTTAAATGTATCTGGTCTATTTGGTAAATTATAAGCAGCCTCCTGCACCTTCCGAGATATGTGGTAAGCCTTAAATAGAAGATGAAGCTACCAAGGAAAGTTGAGATGATGCTACAAAGAATAGTCTACGCCGTGGTTAAATTTAGACTTCCTCCAATCACAATGTGGAGGGATTGAGGTTTTTAAACAGGAGAATAAAACGATCAGATTTAGGATGATAGCTCTGAGGGTGAAATGTAATCAAGCTTAGTTTTCCTAGTGTCCTTTCTTGGATGCATTTAACAACTTAACAGTGGAAATTATATTTATTGCCTTTACCCTAAGAACATACATAGATCATTAAGTTCCCTGATGCTCTTGACTTTCATGAAACCTCTGATCTGCAATGAGGCACCGCCTTTTTTCCCCTTCTTCCATCCTGTCATTCCTCAAGTTCAAGGAAGGGACAGGGAGTCATCAACTGACCCACTATGGCTTTTTTTTCTTCTCTATATTTTTTTCTCACGTGAGTTTCTCAACCTCAAACTCAGGCTCTGTTGAGGTATCTCCGGTGGGGCCTAATCTTAAAGCCATAATATTTTAAATAATCCTGGGCCCTGAAAGCCAGGTCTTTAAATATTAATAATCTAGGGAGAGTACTGTACCAAGAATTACTCTTTTGACCTCTGAGTCACACATGGCTGATAAAGAATAATCTATATTGTTTTTCCTTTGGTGAAGAGGAAGTGACCATACTCTAGAAATCATGATACATGAAACAACTAACTAATTAGAACCTAAATGGGGAGCGGGGAAAGTGAAAGAGAGTAAGGCTCAAACAGTCCTGCTTCAGTGATAAATTATTCGATGAAGGCTTTCCCTATTTTAACATTCATGCTTATAAAAGGAAATAGTTTCCTTTTCTGCTTTTTTTTTTTTTTTAACTTTAAAAGCAGCCTAAACCATAGTTTCTTTCTTGCCTGGTATTGAGCGTATGCCAAATCTACCCTAAACTGCACAGATGGAAAAAATTAGTCTATGTCTGTGGTACCTCTGGGGTTGAATATTTTTAGTACTTACATCTTTAGCTAAAGATTCTTTCTTCCAAACTCTCATAGAATCATTTTATTGTCATCCAATGGATAAACTTACTGAGATAAAAATTAATAACATCATGTGTTTGCATCTCCCTTTATAAATTATTGTGATCTTTCACATATACCTTAATGTAATCCTCAGAATAACCTCAGGAGATATTCCCATTCGACAAACTAAGAAAGAAAATCTTAGTCTCAACACCCACAGAGTTAAAAGAATTTAAACTTGAATGTGAATCTTCTAATCTTAGTTTAGGGTTCTTTCCTCCCTTGCTAGCTTACCCTAAACCCAAGGTCTATTTTTTCCCTCACTAGCTATAAAACTTAGGGCAAATTCTTTTTTTTTTTTTAATTTTTTAAATGTTTATTCATTTTTGAGAGAGAGACAGAGTGTGATTGGGGGAGGTACAGAGAGAGAGGGAGACACAGAATCTGAAGCAGGCTCCCAGATCTGAGCTGTCACCACAGAGTCCCACACGGGGCTTGAACTCACAGACCGTGAGATCATGATCTGTGCCAAAGTAGGTCGTTTAAACCACTGAGTCACCCAGGCACCCCATAAGACAAATTCTTTTTTACTTTCAGCCTAAAAGCCTAGCTATTGTCATTAATTAACCCATCCAACAAATATTTATTGAGTGCCTACTGTGGAAAAAATAGAAGCTGAGAACACAGAACTAAATTAGACAAAGCTCCTGCTGTCCTGCGAAACTAATATTCCTCTGAAGAGGAGGAAGAAAGTAAGGTGACCCTTTTGGAGGGTTTACTACATGGCAAGAACTATTCTAAGGGTTTCACATGTACCAACCCTAAGAAGTAAATCTGATTAATATACTCACCACACAGTTCAGGAAACTGAGATATAAAGAGGCTAAGGAACTGGCCCAACGTCACACAGCTAGTAACTGACATCATTCTGAGATTTGAAGGACTCAGAATTAATTACCTTAATGACCATGTTTCCTTTTTGGTTTTCACCGTAGTTGTCTTCCAACTAAAAACATCAAGTTTTCCATTAACAAGCTTCCTGCATACATCTCTCTCTATTAGACCTGAGTTGATTTGTTTGCGATTCTTTTAATTAAGATGGCGACAGCAGCATCTCTCTTCTCAGTAAGGAAGGGTCAGTGTGCCTGTACATGATAAGAATGCTAGTCTTATGTACTAGGGAAAAAGAAAAAAGAACTTATGCAAAATTCAATTTCCAAAAAAAACAAAAAACAAAAAAACAAAGAAACAAATTCAATTTCCAGCTTTGCTGCACTTCTATCTGGAAATGAAGTCTTTTTCGCTAATACGGATTTTATCTTCCAAGCAACAAATGTTCATTTAGGAGTATATACCTGTTCCTTAAAATTTTGTATGTCTCAAAAATAAAATAAAATTTTGTATGTCTCAAATATCTCATAATAAAAAAGTGAATTAAATGACAACCCTTTGCAAATTACTCTAGTTTCAGCCTTCCTTATAAGCTTGTATTTAAAATCTGTTTATATGGAATTTCAGATACAGCCTTACCTCAAATGAGCACTACTGAATCTTCGTAATGAAATTATGTATTCATTTTGAAGACAGCAAAAACAGGTATTAAATCCATATTCAAGTTTTGCCTTAACTTGTGTAAGAGTGGGATGGCAAATATCAAAAGATTAATTGGATCCACCAAATATGGGCACCATAGAAGTTTGCCCACCAGAACCCATCTCTACACCTCTATTCACACAACCCACTTCCTCTGGAAAAGGGCCCATGGTACAAGAAGGCAGATGGGAATGATTCACTTGGGGAAAGCTGTACCCAGAATATCAAAACAGTTTGCTTTCTGTCTCTATATCCTTGCCATAATTTTTCTACCCAAAGGAACCACCTGCTATTATAGCTATGACACCTGAAAAGCTTTTTGTATATTGCAGGAGATTGCTCATGTGTGGGTGGATTTTCAGGCTGTTCAGTGGTATTTAAAAAAAAGAGAGAGAAAGAAAGGGTTTTTAGGAGAAATATTCTCAGAGACTGGAATATTGCCTTGTTTTATCGAAATTGCTCTCTAGCCTTGTTCACAAATACCTTAAAACATTGAGCTACAGATGGAATTCAGTGGAAGACACACTGAGCTAATTTCCTTTGCATGATGTTACCCAGAGAAATCAAGCTGTCAGTATCCTGAAGAACAGCATTCAAAAAGAGACGGTGGCCAAAGCCATGGGAAGCAGGAAAGATGGAAGAGCTTACCCCTCAAGAACTTCTTCCCATCCTTCCAAAGTCATCTTTTTAAATAAGAATTTATTACCAAAAAAAGCAGGCCCAGTGTTTCTGATTCAAGATGGTTATACAATAACAGTAAAGGGGGCACTTACTAGGCTGAAAAAAGTCTTGAATTCTAAATCGTTCTCAATATTCCAGGATGTAACCATAAGGGGGAGTGATAGAGACAGGGTTTTAAAATACAGGATATCATTCTCTGGGCTAACTAGAGACAACCATCTCTAACTCATGCCTTTCCTTTATCAGGCTTTAGTTTGATCATTTAGCAAATATTTCATAAGCATCTCTTAGGTACAGATATTTGCAGTAGGTGCTGTAACAGTGAAGAAAACATTTTTTAAAGATCCTTCCTTTTGTGCTTTTCAACAGCATATAGGCGAAAAAGCTGAAAAGACATTTTCCAGGTCCTCTTGCAGCCCAAATTTCAGACACAATTTACTTGTTGCCAGTCATATGCACGCGCGCAGGCCTCAAATTCAGAACTAACTTAAGACAAAGGTGGTGACCACACGTGCACTATCCGTTCTGCTGAAGTGAAATGGCCGTGGTATGGCTCTGCAGCCACAGCTGATCTTGTGGTGATTTCCTGATGCCCGGATCATGGCTGAGGGGGTGTGTTTCTGGTGCTAGAAAGCGATTGATGGCCACCTGACCCTTAGCTTCTAGATGTGGAAGAAGTAGCCGTTCCTCTGGCAGGCCAGTTCTGCAGGATCATTCTGGGAGTTATTCCAGGAGGCTTTGCCTAGAGCCTACCTCTACAGCCCTCCAAAAGTTTTGCAAGCTCCAACTTCGCTGACATTTGTTATCTGTTGCTGTGTAATGAAGGCCCCTCAAAACTTAGCATGGCTGGGCCGCATATTCTGCTGACCTCATCCAGGATCACATATGTGGTTGCATTTAGCTGTCAGTTGTGCTAGGCTGGAAGGTTCTAGATGGCCTCCTTCATACATCTGGGAACTTGGCAGGGATGCCTAAAAGTTTGAGCCCTATCTCTCCACGTGGTCTAGCTGAGCTGCTCTACATGAAGGCTGCCTTCCAAGAGGGCAAAAATGGAAACTGCAAGAGCCTCTTATGGTTCAGTCTGGGGGTCACACAGCATCACCACTGCCTCATTCTATTGGTCAAAGTTAATCAGAGGGCAGGCTCATATTCCAAGGAAGGGAAAATTAGACCTCATTTCTTTTGGGAAGTTGTGGCAAAGTCATGCTGCCAAAGGGCGTGTGGATGGGAAGGAGTGTAGCATCAAGACACTATAAATGTATTAAATCTCTTTCTGCTTCAAACAGCTGGAACAGCTTCTGTTAGCTGCCATTGAACTCTGACTGCAATAGAAAGAAAGCAGACAGATCTGCTGCAGCAGCCCAGGGAGTAGAGGAAAACCTGGGGCGTAGTGTAACAGAGCCCATGGGACTCTTATGGGTGGGAGGGGAGTAGAAGGGAAAGTGAGGAAGATATCAAGCACAGAGTCAAAAATGACTCCAAGGTTTTGGCATGAGTCGTGGTGCTATTTACTGAGATGAGGTAGAACAAGTTCAGAGAGAAAAATTAAAGTGTTTGTTTTTGAACACGCCTATTAGACATCAATCTGGAGATTAGATATAGAATTCCGGAGCTTGGGGGAAGAGCTGTGGGCTGCAGATAAATTTGAGAGCTATTTGCATATAAAAACATTTAAACACATGAGGCTTGATGTAATCAAGGGAATGAGTGAAGATAGAGAAGAGTTTGAGCCTTGGAGCACAGGTTGTTGAGACAGGGAAGATGAGTAGAATCCATTTTAGTATAAAAAGGCGTCCCTGAAGGCACTTGTTAACCATGTGGACTCCAGGGTCCTTTCTACTCCCACCAATTCGGATTTGGGCCCATAAGGAGGCCTGGAAATCTATAGTGTTGACAAGCTCTGTGGGTCATTCTGAAATGGGTAATTTGGAAGTACTCTTTGAAAAACACAGAAATAGATGACAACTGTCTTCAGAAACCTTTATGGGTCCTTAAGTTCAAGGATACTTCTTTTCTTTCTTCCCACTTCCTCTTATCAGCCATGCATAAAAGACTTGTAAGATGGCGTACAGGGGAAGTTGGACCTTCTCTTGTTTTTAACCTCCTTTTATAGGCTGGGTGAAAGCAAACTGTAAAGTCCTGCAAGGAAAAGAAGAGGGTAAGGCCTAAACATAGTGTCTACCCTCCAAGAGGGGCAAAATCACCTTTAAATACCCAGTTTGATGCTCAATAGTAATATTTAACAAAGCAAAGTGCGCTGTCCGAGAGCAAGGTCAGTATTTCTTTGTCTACAATTACAAGTAGTATATGTCTTTTCAGATCTCAGGGAGGGAAGAGCAGTCCTATCCATCCCATGTTTCATGGCAGGTTTAGAGAAGATAAGATGAAAAGCAAATGCTTAGCAGCCTGCTATAGCATTTCCTCTCCTATCTATCAAAATTAATGCTGATTAGGCCTCTCTAAGGGAAAAATAACCATTACTATTTATACCGTCATTGATAGAAGACTGAATTCTTACTGACAGTGAACCTGTGTTTGTCAAATATAAAGATATAAATGTATTTCCACTTGGACCTAGTCTGGGACTGTGAATCAAATGTTGTTAGTGGTAAAAATTTCACGGACATATTCTCCCTTTTGCAATTCAGTGGTTGCAAGGGGGCCTGAAGCTGTCGGAGCCATGTGTGTGATAATGATTATATTGATTAAATGCCAATTATGCCTGGACACTTTTCAAAGGCCTCTGTTGGAGAGTTCAAACTGGGCTTTCTGTCTGACATTAGATCAGATCTCTGTAATTTTGGGTGATAGCTGCTTGGGGATCTCTAGCAATTACTTGTGTCATGTGCTTTAATCAACAGCATGCTTACTATTATAACAAGTCTCCACACCCAGTCTGAAGCATTACTCAGGCTCAATTCCCCAGCCCCCACCCCTCTCACATGAACCTGAGCTTCTGATCCATAGATGATTAAGTCATTCTGGTGAATCATCCTCATTGGGGTAGGGGGTAGCCTGCCAGCCAGGGCCAGACCTTCACTACCACCAAGTGCCTGTCTAAAGGGATGATGGATCCTATCAGCCCAGCCAGAGGTCAAGTTACCTGTTTCACTGTTCCACTAGGTATCAATCTTCTGGCGGGCATCCAACCAGCAATTAATTCATCTACTCAGCATATGCTTCCATTAGCCAACACGCAGAAAGGAACAATGCTTGCATATTGTACCCCAAGAAATTCTTTCCAACAAAGTTTTGGATCTAATCACCATCATAGGCTGATTTTGCCACCATCCTTGAAATAGCCCATAGGCTATGATAGAACATGATGAACTAAAGATTGAGCAAAAAGGGTCATGAAGTCACCAACTTGCTGTGTGACCTTAGGCATTTCATTTCAGAATGAGGGGGTCAAACAATATATTTTAAGATACCTTTTCCAGTTCTAGCATTCTATGGAGTAATTGTGTTTCTGGCAGAGAGCTTCTAATTTATTTGCCAGAGGCAATTGTATTAGTTTCCTAGAGTTGCCATAACAAGATGCCCCAAATGGTGTGGCTTAAGCAATAGAAATCTATTGTCTCATGGTTCTGGAAGTGAGAAGTTCAAAAGCAAGATGTTGAGAGTGTTGGTTCCTTCTGAGAGCTGGGAGGGAAGGATCTGTGCTAAGAATCTCTCCTTGGCTTGTAGATGGTCATCTTCATCCTTTCATGGTGTTCTTCGTTTATGCATGTTGGTCTCCAAATTTCCCCTTTTCATAAGGACATGAGTCATATTGAAATAGGGCCCACCCTCATGGCCTCATTTGTAAAGACCTTATTTCCAAAGGTCACATTCAGGTACTGGGGGTTAAGACTTCAACAAATGGATATTTGGGGGACACAGTTCAACTCATAACAGCAATTAAATATCAGCTATATATAAGAAATAAAGAATAATGACTTGACTGCTTTTAAGGCTGGTGACTGACACGGGTAGAGCAGGCTAGCAAATAAGTATAGAGTGAATTTATTTGGTATACTCTAATGATCTAAGTCTATACTGTATAGATTTTGTGTAAGAATCACCTCTGAATCCCTTTGTATCGGAAATTCTTAGTTTTGCCACACTTTATCATGTTCTTTCCTCTGTTTTTATAATTGAATGTGAAACTTCTCAAAAAAGTCTTATGACTATTTAGCCAATTATTGCTCAAAGGAGCCCCATGAGGATTAATAAGCCGGCAGGCCATTATTTAATTAAATGACCCTGTAGAGGTTTGATTGAGTTTGGCCATTGGGGGATATAATTATGAGTAGAATATGCTTTTCTGTGCTGATTTGAGCCTCCTGACCATATAATGCTACACACACACACACACAGACACACACACACACACACACACACACACAGGAAAGGAATGCACTAGATTCTGCTGACTCACAGCTACACATTTGGCTTAAATGAAAATACTTGAAAGGGCTCACTCAACATGAACAAGGACAGGTTGGAGTGGAACAGGGTATTGTCTATAACGAAACTGACGGAAGCCAGATTTATTAGTAAAAGCACATCCTTCTCTTCAGTGGTCTCTTTTCAGAGCCTCTCTAGCCTGGAAATCCACTAGGGGGAGCGAAGGACCAGGAATTAGCTGACTAGGAAGGCTCACAACAAACATGACCAGTATTGCAGCCATTTCTTTTCCTCTACGAAGGTTAGGGGAATATCGGGTTTTGGAACTGCTTAAGATCAAATGTTCCCTGCTCATTAACATGGATAGTAGCCCAAAGAATAAAGAAACTCAAATTTGCTGAGTTGGACATGATTGCTAAACACACAGGAGGCACACCCATCTTGGAGTCTTTCCTCATGGCTTGGCTCTCCACACATTTCCTTTCTGCTTTCATTGGTGGCAGATGGAATTTGGGGCAGAACTCTCACCCAGGCTCTTGCAGTGAAAAGATCCTATGTTTGGAGCATAAATCTTTTTCCTGCCTGCTCTAACCATCTTGAAATTGTGCTATCAACCTGGTTTCTATTTAAACATGGTCTCTTTGATTCCAGGCCCATGGATTCTAACCCTTCCTGCCTTTGATTCCAGTTGTGACTTTTCTGCACGTCTGGGCTGGTTAGATGAGCAGAGGCTGGGAACTTGCCTGATTTTTATTTGAGGACATTCAAGGTGTAAAGGAGGAATAACTTCATTTTACCTTCAGGTTTTATCCCTTCCACAAAGTGTACTCCATGTGCCTTTGCATTCAAACTAGGAGTATTAACTGTCCCACGCTGCAGTTCAAATCTGCTCCAATGGAAGACATCGTTTTATTGATTTCTTACAACCATCATTCCGGAACCACACAAGTTCAAACACCTGAAGATGGAAATGACAAGGAAGATGAATTCCAAATCCCAAAATATTCTGTTTTTTTATGACTATGACTTTGTGTCAAGATAATTTATTGAGATATGAATCTCTTGGTCTTCTTCTTATATTTCTCTCTTCCCCTTTTATCGAAGCAAGTTAGAGAGGCTCTAAGTAATTTCTCACCATAGAGATGTTTGGCAGAATGATCTTGCTGTCTTTAGATAAAACTTGAGCTCATCGAAGAGAGTATTCTCCCTGCCTTTGAAGGCTGTAGGGAAAGGGAAGGAGCAAATTTCCAGAAAATATAAAGATGCTTGCAGCTTGGGCATGAGAGTGGGCTGACAGCTGGCAGGGTCAGACAAGACTCCAAGACCTTGCACAGCCCTTGGAGCAGGGGAACCCTAGTAATGACTGAAAGTATATTTTCTGCCAGTAAAGCTAAATGCGGACCTAGAATTAGAAGTTGATTCAATGAAAATAAAGAAGTGAGATATTCTGTACGTTTCCCCCCTCAGCAATACACTGTGGAGGTCATTCTTTAATAAAGTCCCATTGTATGGATGTACTCTAGAGTACTCCCTCTTATCTAACCAACTTCCTTCATGGACCCGAAGGGTGTTTTTTAAGATGTTTATTTATTGGTTTATTTGTTTTTGCTCTCCCAAATAATTCTGCAATAAATATCTTCACACCTACATCGTTGAGCATATCTGGAATTCCTGTGGGATAAATACCTAGAAGTAGAATCATTGAAACCAAGGCTTTGTGCGCTGTAAAATTTGGTGGTAGATAGTGTCAAATTGCCCTCCATACAACAAAGGATACTCCCACAACCTCTATGTGCAAATGCTAACAGAGGAGGTTATTCACTTTTTTTTTTCCCAATAAACCAACCATCCTCTTATTTGTTTGCAGTTAAGAGTGAGCTTGAGCATATATTTATATTTTTAAAAATCTCATTTCTGTTTCCTTTTTGAGAAACAGTTCATTATCAAATGGACTATTCAGAAGTGAAATCAATACATCTGCTGGTTTTATGAAGATCCTTTTAGTCTCATCTCCAGAAAAAAATTCTTTTTCCATCATCACAGGCTACCTGGTGGGTCCATTCCACAAAACAGGTTTCCCCCACTATCTGAAAGTAGAGCTTCCCTACGAAACTTTCTGTAATCTGAAATTGTGTAAAACAAAGAGGTAATTATCATTAATTTATATGAATTTTTTTTTAGTATTTCCAGACCCCCAAAATAACCTGTTTTAGGCTCTTCTGATACTTTAGGACACATCTTGCTAACAAATGCGCAAAATAAAGAGATAAGGCACAGATGCTCATTGACAGTTCACAGCGCTGGGGGCTGGAGGCTGAGATGCCCATGTAGTTGAGGGGAGGGAGCTGGGTGAGGCAGCTCTCCCTGCTTGGGGTGCATGTTGCCTCTACAAAGGCTCACTTCTTTTGCATTTTTCATAAAAGCAAAAATCCTCTTTAGATTTTTTCATTTAGCCAAAACAAGTACTAATGTACGTCTTCACAAAGGTGAAGGTGTAACAGTGAACTTTCAAAAAACAGGAGATACCTGTATACTCTGAATCCCTGGTGGCTGTCCATCAATGCCACTGCTCCAGAGACGACAGGGGAAGACTTTTGTTTCTTTCAGGGTATTTGGTGGTGGAAGATGTCCAGGGATCAAAGGATAGAAATGATAAGATGCCTCCTTGGGTACGTTCCTAGAGGCTGTCACCTGCTCAGAGAATTTGGATAACCTAAAAGCAAAAGAGTTTGAATAAATCTTTTACATCGAAGACACGCCACTGAAAATGTTTAGAGGTGAGAGAAGCAGAAAAATCAAACTTTACAAAATGCCTGAATAATGTTTAAATGGTGTTCTTGTGCTCTTACACGGTTTACAGTTTTTCTGTGCAAGTAGCAAGTGAAATAAAAACGGATCGATCAGATGTCAGCAATTTATCAAAAGAACCTCAGGAAAACCATGAGCTCTGTTCTCTCGGCGGTTGTCTGGGAAGGAAGAGACTCCCGGAGAATTGCACTGTCGGAGCTCACAATAAGCCAAGGAAGAGGGGGGGAAATAAGCCAAGGAAGAGGGAGGAAAATGACCCAAAGGAGCTGTTTTGTCTGACACATACTGACTACCTATTTTCCAGGAAGGAAACATTGCTAACTAGGAAGCCAAATCCAAATTTAGAGATTTAATTAGTCTTCCATTTGAAGAGTACAATTGAAACAATTAGTGTCTACTCTAAGGGCACCCTAAGCATTGGCATACCTGTGTGTGTAATTTACCTAAAAAGTGAATTATTATTCCAACCGTGCATGGACAGAACCAAACATTTCAAGGATCATTTAGTTCATCAGTTTATGGATGCAAGAATCTAACATGAGAATCATCAAGTGGCTTCTCCAGGGCTTCACCGTGGACAGTGGGTATCATTGCTAAAACAGGAATAGGGGCTCCTCACTGTAGTTTAGTATATGGCTTATTTTCATCACCAAAACCAGTTATGTACCTATGCAAAGTTCCTATATCAGGTATATATTAATATACAAATCTGTAATAGTCTGTCTGCTCAGGCTGCTATAACAAAATAACATAGACTGGATGGCTAAACAACAGATATTTCTTTCTCACAGTTCTGGAGGCTGGAAGTCCAAGATCAAGGTGCCAACAGATTTGGCTCCTGGTAAGAGCTCTCCTCCTGACTTGTAGATGGCCACCTTCTAGCTATGTCCTCACATACTTGGGAAGAGCACCCTAGTTTTTCTTCTTTTCCTTGTAAGAAAGGAATCTTCACATGATGTCCCTATCCTCAGATCTCATCTAACCGTAATCACCTCCCAGAGGCTCCACTTGTAAATACCATTGCATTGAGTGTTAAGGTTTCAACATATGAATTGGGGAAGAAGACACAATTCAGTCCATAGCAATATAGATATAATTTTTATTGCCATTTGCCTCTTCCCACCAGGAAGTAAGTTCCAGGATAGTAGGGACCTAATTGTTTTATTAACCTTAGTATTCCCAACGTCTAAAATGGTCACACACCGTACCACCACTATATTCATTAACATTTGTCGAATGAAAGAATTTGTTGAGTGCCTACTATGGGCCAAGCATTGTTCTAAGCACTTTACATTAACACACAGAATCCTTACAAAAGCCTTATAAGATAGATACTATTATTCCCTCCATTGACCTGGTTTTACAGGAGACGGAGCCAAGTTTTGAAATAAGGCAGGTTGGCTCTGAAGCCCAGTGTCTCATCCATTACGCCATGAAGAGTGTATAACTCCCCCCGCACTCCACCAATGGGATGCCTATGGAGTTAAAAACTTGCCTGAATTTAAAGTACA
Source organism: Hyaena hyaena (assembly GCF_003009895.1). Taxonomy (NCBI): domain Eukaryota; kingdom Metazoa; phylum Chordata; class Mammalia; order Carnivora; family Hyaenidae; genus Hyaena; species Hyaena hyaena. The sequence continues at coordinate 5,657,786 of NW_024080660.1, read as the reverse complement.
ATGTTGACATCTTATCCTAATATTCCATCATTTCTAGAACTATTGTGACGATAACATCTACAACTCTATACTATAAAAACTGTGATTCTAGTGGGGGTGGTGTTTCCATTGCACTGTCGTTGGCCACGTTTATGTTGCAGGCATGCTTTGTGCTTCAGGCAGCCTACTCAATACTATCATTGGCCTAATTTCCCATTTTCGGGGTCTTGGATAGTTATTCGAAGCTTATTTTCACTTGAAGAGCATTAGTGATGAAAGTATACTTCCACTTTCTCTTCTTTTATTAAACAGTTATTTTCTTTAATGTTTATTTTTGAGAAAGAGAGAGAGAGTGGGGGAGGGGCAGAGAGCAAGGGGGACAGAAGATCAGAAGCAGGCTCTGTGCTGGGGTGCCTGGGTGGCTCAGTGGGTTAAGCATCTGACTTCAGATCATGTCATGATCTGGCAGCCCATGAGTTTGAGCCCTGCATCAGACTCTGTGCTGACAGCTCAGAGCCTGGAGCCTGCTTCAGATTCTGTGTCTCCCTTGCTCTCTGACCCTCCCTGACTCATGCTCTGTCTCTGTCTCTTAAAAATAAATAAATGTTAAAAAAAATTTTAAGTGTACAGTTTGAGAGCATATTTATACAGTTATGTGACCATCACCATAATTTAATTTTGGAACACTTTCATCACCCCCAAAAGAAAACTTGTCCTCACTAGCATTCACCCCCCCAACACCACCTCCCCAGCCCTAGACAGCCACCAATCTATTTTCTCTCTCTTGATTTGCCTATTCTGGACGTTTCCTATAAACGGCATCACGCATTATGTGGTCTTCTAGACTGTCTTTCTCAGTGCGATGTTTTTGAGGTTCATCCATGTTGTAGAGTGCATCAGTGCCTCATGTCTATTTATTGCCCGCAAAATTTCCTTTTAAAAAACCCTTCCTTCATACAATTCTGAATTTGGGCTGACCTTTCCAGTGAGTCTGACCCTGACCAGAGCCCATTTCCTGGTTAGCCAGCTTCAACACGTGACAAGGGCATCATCAGGACAGGAAACCTGTCGAATAACTATTCAAGGCAAGAGAGACCCCGAGTTCCTTTCCCGGCCACCGTCCATAGAAATCCCAGAATTCCTTGGAGGGACAAGGTGTGGCTCTGTGGATGGCAGGCCGGAAATGACATCTGGATCTGAAGCGACTAAGGCTGATGGTGGCAGTGCCTCGCTCGCTTTTGTTTCTGTTACTAAACGCTGCTTCTCCTCCTCGGAGAACCATTTGAAGCTCCAGAAGTTTCTGCTATCAAAAAGCTTGATTTTGCTGCCACCTGCTGTCTTTAAGTCAGAAACAACTTTGGAAAAGACGAGGTCTTGTTCTGAACCCGGTTCAATGGGCAAGACTGCCGGTTCTCACAAGGTTTTCCCTGATGCTCTGCGTATAGATTTGGGTCTCTTCTCAATGTCTAGTTTTGTTTTCTACTTAAAAGTCTTGTCCCTTGAAAATGCATCACAAGAGTGTTCCTCTAAAGCTCTGTCAATAAGAAAAGGTTCATACAAACTTTTTGTTTTTGTTTTTGAGAGAATGAGCATAAGTGGTAGAGGGAGAGAATCTTTGTTTGTTTTTACTTTGTTAATGTTTATTTAGTTTTGAGATGGGGGGGGAATGGGAGAGGAGCAGAGAGCGAGGGAGACACAGAATCCGAAGCAGGCTCCTGGCTCTGAGCTGTCAGGACAGAGCCTGACGTGGGGCTCAAACTCACAAACTGCAAAATCATGACCTGAGCCGAAGTCAGATGCTTAACTGACTGAGCCACTGAGGTGCCCCTGAGAGAGAATCCTTTTTTTAAGGTTTATTTAAATTCGTTAATTAACATATAATGTAGTATTGGTTTCAGGATTAGAATTTAGTAATTCATTACTTACATACAACACCCCAGGGATCATCCCAACAAATGCCCTCCTTAACGTTCACCCCCGATTTAGCCCATCCTCCCACCTACCTCCCCTCTAGCAACCCTCAGTTTGTTCTCTGTAGTTGAGTCTTTTATGGTTTGCCTCCCTCACTGTTTTTATCTTATTTTATTTTTCCTTCCCTTCCCCTATGTTTATCTGTTTTGTTTCTTAAATTCCACATATGAGTGAAATCGTATATTTGTCTTTCTCTGAATGACTTATTTCACTTACCATGATGCACTCTAGTTCCATCCACATTGTTGCAAATGGCAAGACTTCGTTCTTTTTGATCCCCCAGAAATATTCCATTGTGTATATGTACCACCTCTTCTTTCTCCATTCATCAGTTGATGGACATTTAGGCTCTTTCTATAATCAGCTATTGTCGATAGCACTGCTATAAACATTGGGGTGCATGTGCCCCTTCAAATCAGCATTTTTTTAATCCTTTGGATAAATGCCTAGTAGTGCCATTTCTGGGTCATAGGGTAGTTCTATTTTTAAAATTTTTGAGGAGCCTTCATACTGTATTCCAGAATGGTTTCACTAGTTTACATTCCCACCAACAGTGCCAAAGTATTACCCTTTCTCCACATCCTCGCCAACATCTGCTGTCTCTTCCGTTGTTAATTTTAGCTTTTTTTGACAAGGGTGAGGTGGTATCTCATTGTGGTATTGATTTGTATTTCCCTGATGATGAATCATGTTCAGCATCTTTTCATGTGTCTGTCGGCCATCTGGATGTCTTCTTAGAAAAGTGTCTATTCATGTCCTCTGCCCATTTCTTCACTGTATTTTTTGTTTTTTGGGTGTTGAGTTTGGGAAGTTTTTTACAGATTTTGGATACTGAACCTTTATCTGATATGTCATTTGCAAATATTAGAGAGGGAGAGAGAGAGAGAGAGAGAGAGAGAATCTTAAGCTGGCTCCATACCCAGTGTGGAGCCTGACATGGGACTCCGTCCCCCAATCCTGAGATAAGCACCCAGGCTGAGAGTTTGGGGTCAGATGCTCCAAAGTGACTGAACCTCCCAGGGGCTCCAAACTTTTTGTTTTTTAAATCAGACCTTACTGGCAGCAGTAACAGTGGCCAGGGATCCTCCCCAAATAGCTTGTCAACAGAACATGAACATATATGAGAGACTTCCTCTAGACTCCAGAAATAACATAGGAGATGGAAAGCATGGCCCTCAGACTCCACTGTTATGCAACTGAAGCAAGATGTCAAGACATTCTAGCGCTGATGTTAATGTGGCCTCACCGGTACCCATGGGCTTCTTACATCCAAGAACATTTACATGTCTGTGAGGACACTGAAACCCAGAGAGTTTAGGTGACTTGCCCAAGGTCATCCAACAAACAACTGCCAAAAGATTCAAATGTCCTCCACCTTTGTCACCTTTCAAATTTGACTCCTAAATAGGATCCTGTTGAGGACAACCTGAAGAAGGGGCTTCTGGAATTTTATGAAGCAGGACGTAACGAGGAGGCAACATCGACAGATTCTGTGTCGACAGCGGGATGTGCAAAGCCTCAGGAGGCCTAGGGGCAAGTGCCTGCCGGGTTTTTACTGGCTTTCCTGGGAAAGAGGCCTGCCTACACGCTGGCCAGACAGGCTGGGCACCCTGCCTCCCCAGGCCACAGGGGAACAAAGCCCACCTGTACTTTCCTCTTGGCCTCATTTGGGCCCGGATGTCACACAGACCCACACATTGCCTGTCTCGGGTTCTGCTCAGAAACGTCACACGTCATTCATTCCATCTGCCAGCCAACAAAATTATCATTGAGTTCCAATTTGCAGCCCCAGGCACTGTCTGAGGCTTGAGACGAACAGATAAAACCCACTGGCTCTGCCTCTAGATGCCCCCAGTCCAGTGAGGGGGGCAGATAGGCAAATGAATCTTTATAGCCCAAAGTGGTCAGTGCTGTGAAGAGGGAAGCTTAGGACAGGTGGGATCCCAGAGGAAGAGCAGGTAATGAAAACTGAGATGTTCTTTGGACATTTGCCTTGAAGAGGTGACATTAACTGTAACTTGAAGGACACATAAGAATCTGTCCCAAGGAGGAGCAGCAGAGTGCCTCCGATGAGTTTCGAAAAGCTCAGTATGAGTCAGTGACTACTGTGTCATGGGTAGAGCTGCAGAAGATGGCATTTGAAAGGTAGACAGAAGGCAGATCATGCAGAACCTACTAACACTGATCAGAAAATTCCCGACTGACCCGGCTAAGCCTACATTTCAGGGATCAGGGGTTCAAACTTGGCTTAAGGGCCACCATTTTAACCCTGTGGTTTTCTTTTTAATGAGTGCCCACCCAATTACCAGTGCACAGTAGACCAGTAATTTAATAAGACAATAATCAGCGTAATGCAGCAATGATACATTCCTCTCAAAGAGAGGCAAGATATACACACACAAAGCAACTCACAGGGCAAGGCACAGTATAAGCAAGTGGCAGAATGCTTGGGATGGCTTCTGTGTAGGAATTGAAAGAGAAGGTGAGAATAACCTGGGCTGGGATAGCCAGTAAGGCTTTATAAAACCTGCAGCAACACTCCAGATGGGCTCTGAATGGCGTGCGGTTCTTCAGGCACCATCTACACTATCACAGGCCCTGGCTACTCTGGGCTGGGGACCTTTCCAGGAGAGGTGGTAGATAAGGTGGCATTCTTCCTAACATGTGTCTTTCATAACCTCAAAGAAGTGTCTATTCAATAGTGAAATCCTCCGTTGTCACTCCTACACGACCACTAAGGGATTAGGTCCCTGTTTCAGCATTTAATCTATTTCCTCATCTCCATTTTATGGGTTGGTTGAAAGCAAAAGCTGCCGTCACTTTCTTTTAACTAAAAGGTCGCTGGTTACAACCGGAATACCATATGCATTAACTAAAGATAAGGTCCCAACTGTTTTGTGTCTAAATGAACAAATATGATAAAAGGTTACAGGCTGCTATTTATAAGCGCTTTTCAGCAAATAACACATTGTGTGTGTAAAAAGTCTTCATTCCCAGTAAATGAAAAGCCAAATGGGACAGGCTGTTAAAAGGTTCACTGGAGACCCTTGCAATTCAGGCAAGGGAGCGCTCTGGAGCCACTGAGGATTTCTTGATCTAGAGAAATTTCTTGGTTTGGGCCATTTCATGTTGATTTGAGGGTTTGGGGGGTGGGGGGAGGGGGTGGAAAGCAGCCACTCAAAACGGCCCTGGCCATCCGTTCATTGATCAGTTCAAGATGGGGTGGAGGGGTAATAGTCAGCTGGATCTCAGGCAGCGGGGTAAGTGTGGGATTAACTGTCGCCATTGCAGCTATGATTATGTCACAAGCCGATTCAGTAAGCAACAGGCAGCTGAGATTCAAGTATCCCAGAGAAGAGTAAAGCAGTTTTCCTAACCAATGGCTTGTGACCCCTGACGGGTTTATTACGTTGTCCCAGGGCCTCTCCATTCTTAAAATGGGATTGGTATCTACTTCGTTTTTAAAATTTTTGTAAAAGTTAAGTTTTTCAATGCAGAATGGGAGAATAAAATGTCAAGCCTTGAATTTCAATGTGTATTTTAATATGCACACCCCAGACCAAATACTATAAAGTATGTTTTTTTAAAAAGATTTATTTGTTGACTAATCGTTCCTTTTAACGCAATGAATTTAAAGTAAATTAAGGGGCACCTGGGTGGCTCAGTCAGTTGAGCATCCAACTTCAGCTCAGGTCTTGATCTCACAGTTCGTGGGTTCAAGCCCTGCGTGGGGCTCTGGGCTGACAGCTCAGAGCCTGGAGCCTGCTTCAGATTCTGTGTCTCATTTTCTCTCTCCCCTCCGCTGCTCATGCTCTGCCTCTCTGTCTCTCAATAATAAATAAACATTAAAAAAATTTTTTTAAGTAAATTAAGAACCATATATCATTTGTGGAATGAAGAAAAGCAAGAAACTGTTACAATAAATTATTATAGTAAAATGAACATTATAAATGCAATCTTCAATCATGTGCTGATTTAAATAAAATATTTGTATTTAAAATCATGTAATTACATACTTTGCATAGTAACATTTATCATTCATTTTAGCCATCTAGATGCTTTGGGAACTCTAAATTTGGGAACTCTTCTACCTAGTGAGTCTGTTTGTTGAAAATAGAAGCCAGGGGCACCTGGATGGCTCAGATGGTTAAGTATCCAACTTCGGCTCAAGTCATGATCTCACTCACGGTTCCTGAGTTTGAGCTCTGCACCAGGAGCCTGCTTCAGATTGTGTCTCCCTTTCTCTCTGTCCCTCCCCAGCTCACGCTCTCCCTCTCTCAAAAATAAAATAAACATTAAGAAAAAAGAAAGAAATTAAATAGAAGCCAAATTTTCCCAGTTTCCCTTAAAGCTTTCCCCTTCCACGGAAGGTCCTGCATGTGATTTCAGTGTGGAAGACGAGGTCATGAATGGGATCCGCTCAGGAGAGAGGGCAGGAGTGGCAGAGAGCCATCTAGCTACCAGACCAAGTAGAGGCAGGGGTTTGGCTGAGCGTCCCTGCCCCTTGTTAGGCCTGGCCAGTGGTGGGGACAGCAGCAGCAGACTGGTTCTGGCTGCCCAGACTCCAAGCTTGGTCTCCTGTTTCTCTTTCCTTGAGATTATGCAAACGACCTAATGTCCTTTAAAACAATGGTCTTTAAACATTTTAATTTATGTACTTCCAAAATGACTTTAATGAATCTGCTTTTTTAAAGTGTTCAGTTGGGGGAGAGCGGGGGGGGGGGGGGTTCAATTGGTGGAGCATTTGATTTCAGCTTAAGTCATGACCCCAGGGTTGTGGAATCATGCCTTTGTCTGACTCTGTGCTGAGCGTGGAGCCTGATTAAGATTCTCTTTCCTCCTGTCCCTCTTCTTTTCTCTCTTTTTCTCTCAAAAAAAAAAAAAAAATAGGCTTAACAAAATAAAGTGTTCAGTTTATTACATACTCAATGCATTTTAGGAACTTTTTTTTCTACATAAGTAAATATTCTACTGTTAAGAGTGCAGTTTAATCTACCTGATGGAAATAAAGAGCAAAAGGAAAAGAAGGTTTTGAGCCACTGATAAGTGTGGTGCTTACAAAAGGTATAGTAATTAATATTTTAAGTACATTACTTACAGTTGAATTCACAATATATCTCCATTAAGTTCATCTAAATATAATACTTACATAATACAAACGGCTGGGTCAGCAGAGCTGTGGTGGATAAGAAACATCAGGAGATTTACCTAAGTAAAAACTGAATTTGGGTCTATGATATCAGTACACTTTTGGCCAAAATAAATAAAAATGTTTTTTTTCTACAAGTCTGAATGAGCATTTAAGGAAACGTAGAGTGCCTCTACTTACTTCCAATGTCTTTTCCCAACTTGGGATCTAATGTTGACCTGTTGGAAGTAAACATGAGACTTCTCATCTTTTCCTCTTTTAGATAATGCAAAAGGTTCAATCGAGTCATGGGTGAATGCAGGTGAAGTTTTGTAGCATACTGCTATTCTCCAACATACTTTTAATAAATTTGGATTTCTTAATTCTAAGTGGTATAGAATGACAGATATAAAGAAGAGAAGAGAAGGAAGGAAGGAAGGAAGGAAGGAAGGAAGGAAGGAAGGAAGGAAGGAAGGAAGGAAGGAAGAAAGGAAGGAAGGAAGGGAGGGAGGGAGGAAAGGAGGGACGAAGAGTGGATTGTCTTGCCATGAGTTTGTCATTTGGATGAAATGGCCCTGCTAAATTCAATAGTTTGACCCTCTCTACTTTGCTCTCACAGAACTCTCCCATAGTAGGAATTCATTCTCTGACAATAACCAGGGAATGAAAAAGGCAAAATCATTAAACAAAACTTGCCCTCACTCCTACCACTTCATTCTGTAACATACCTGAATTCAGGACATCACAATAGCTTGTTTCCACACTATGCCCTTATTACTCTCATCAGAAATATGGATAAGACAGAAAAAGACACACAGCCCTAGTGTAGGATGACAGTGTCTTGAATAAAGGGGCTTCCCTAACTCTAATACATTGAATGCCTCCATTACCAATTTGGAGGTTATTTCATGCCAGTGCAACGTTCCAAATTAAATTCAGGAGCCGAGCAGCGTTGGTGGTATAGTGGTGAGCATAGCTGCCTTCCAAATTAAATTCAGGAAAGGTTCTAATCATTCATTCATTCATTCATTCATTCTGTTTTAATGAAATGGAGAATAGCAATTGTGAATGTGGAGGTGAAAAAAGTCAGTATAGCACCTTGACCTCAGATGTCCTGTAAGGCAGATTAATTTTTAGAAGGGCCACTTTTAGGAGTAAGAAAATTGGAAATTGATTCTGTTAAAAGTCCAAGACATGGAACTTGTTTTCCAAAGCAGAGAATGGAATCTCAATCTCCAAGAATTGAACACAGCCCTACGCACATGGAAACTGGCACCCCATGTATAAAATCTTTATCTCCAAGTATGGAACATGTCCTTACAAGTATGAGCCATAGCACTTTGGATAAGAAACCTAGAATTTCAGTAAATGAAATTTGTTTCTCAAATTGAACCTTAGCATGCAAATCTTAATCTTCAAGCTTGGAATCTGGCACTCTTTGTGTGGAAATCAATGTCTAATCATGAAAAATGGCCTAAAAAGTGTGGAATCTGGAACTTCAGACATGGAATCTGGCTTTGAGTCATGGGAATAGGTTCTACATGCATGGAGCCTGAACTGCATTTATGAAATCTGAACTTTCAGGGGCATCTGAGTGGCTCAGGCCATTAAGTGTCCAACTCTGGCTCAGGTTATGATCTCGTTGTTTGTGGGTTCAAGCCCTGCATCAGGCTCTGTGCTGACAGCTCAGAGCCTGGAGCCTGTTTCAGATTCTGTGTCTCCTTCTCCCTCTGCCTCTCCCCCACTTGTGCTCTGTCTGTCTGTCTCTCTGAAAAATAAATAAACATTACCAAAAAATTTTTTTTTAAATCTGTTAAAGAAATCTGAACTTTCAGGCATTGATTTAGCTTTCCTAGGTGTGAATTCTGCCTTTTCATGCATATAATCTAGTCCTCCACACAAAACCAGACCCTGTAGACATAAATCTTGGTCCTCTAAGTATGGAATCTGACTTTCTAGGCATGGAAAGTTTCTCCAGATGTGAGTTCTTGCCTCTCGGGCATGGAATCTGGCTCTCTGGTTGTGGGATCTGGGCCTGTATGTGTCAAGGCCTTCTAGATAAGGAATTAGATCTTCTAGGCATGACATGAGTGTGAAATACCTCTGTCCAAGCTAGGAACTTGGCCTTTTAGAAGTAACACCAGGACCTCATAGAATGTCATCTAGTCTATAAATGAGAAAATTCAGGCTTAAGGTTAACAGTGCCTTTCCCAACTTTTAACAATTGATTTCCATTGGATCTGAATCTTGAACCCGAGTCTCCTGATTTTCACCCAGTGCTCACTGTATCAGACCGTTGCTCTGTTTATCTTGCTCTCTTGTTGTGCCTGCATCGTGAGTCCCCAGAGACCTCCAAGGAGCCGACACCGATGCAAGTACACAAGGGTCTTTATTACAAGCTCAAGCAGGGGCTCACCCATCTACCGGCGCAGCGGCAGCAAGGTGAAGCCCCGAACAATAGTGAGCAGGGTTTTTATGGGGTAAGGGACGGGGGTGTTACAGTGCACACGTTGTACATACAGCATCATCACATAAGCACCAATCATAATTGTACAGTAACCACGGTAACCGTTTTGACCATTCAGTATCTGTGAGGCGTCCGTTACTTTTGGCGGGACCCAATCATGACCTTTGAGAATCCTTTGAAAATGACCAATTATGAGATGAGTTCAAAGGGCCTATGTGAGGTTTAGGCAAGTGGTGAGTGATTGGCTAGTTTGTACAGAGTAACTACCTGCAGTTCCCAGCCCTGACTCAGACCACAGGAATGTTACACATTTCTTTTGATTGGCTGATCCGAGGGTGGTCCCAGGGTGGCTTCAGCTGAAGCTTTTCCTGGAACTGGGGCTTCGTGCAGCCCGAGGTTGCTCTTAATGGAGGACTTAATTTCAGGCTCCTCACTCTCTCCAGTGGTGTGTAAAGGAAAAGAGAACTAGACAAGAGTCAGAACATCCAAAGTTAGCTGACAGCTCTGCCTTGTCTCTGTGTCCTTGGACAGATTGCTCAAACATACTGAAATATCCCACCCTCCATTTCAGGCAAAGATGGCCACTGAGACTGGTTCCAGCCCTGGCATTCTGTGCTCTGTCTCTATTTTGTGCTTCTCTCTATTAAGCGCCTCTTCCCCTTGTCTTCAAGCTGTGTGAGGCCCAATTAGTCTGGGGCAAACTGGGCCATCTGAGCAAGGAACAACCCAAAGATTAGCTTTGATTCTACCCTGAGCCCTCCCACCTCCTGTGGCTTCCTCCATTATTTCGGCTGTTGCCCAAGGAAGATAGTTTTTATTTGGTTGAAGTTTCCCATTCAACCCAGAAAATCAAATACCATTTTAACTGATCTTGACTTTGGAAGTTAGCCTTGCCGCTGCGTGGGGCGCCTCACGATCTCTTCCTATTCAAAGGCCTGCCTTGTTCTCCATTTTACAGCTTTGGTCTTGCCTCTTCTTTCTGTTGTGGTAACAAGGGTTGGTTGCTGGGGAACTCAGATCTGGTTGCCGCCTGGTTCTGAGCAGAGGAGAGGATTAGGGCCAGTAGACTAACCTAGGGCTGGAGGAAGCCTTTAGAGCTTCCCCTGTCTTCTTCCCCAAGTGCAATCACTTTGAACTCTCTGTCCTTCGTATATCTGAAAAATAAACTTCTAATGTTTTGTGTGGCTTTTTCAATTTTAAACATCTATTTTTTTATTTTATTTTAATTCCAATGTAGTGAACATACAGTGTTATTTTCATTTCAGATATATAATGTGGTGATTCAGCAATTCCATATATTATTCAATGCTCACCAAGGTTAATTGTATTCTTAATCTCTTTCACCAATTTCACCCAGCACTCCCCCCTCCCCCCACACCTGCTCCTCTCTGATAAATACCTGTTTGTTCTCTATAGTTAACAGTCTGGTTTTTTAGGTGGTTTTTTGGGGGTTTGATTTTTGGTTTCGGTTTGTCTCTCTTTTTGTTCCCCCTTTGTTCATTTGTTTTGTTTCTTAAATTCCACAAATGAGTGAAATCATTTGGTATCTGTCTTTCTCTGACTGGCTTATTTTGCTTAGCATTAAACTCTCTAGCTCTATCCATGTTGCGAATGGCAGGATTTCATTCTGTCTTATGGTTGAATAATATTTTATTGTATGTATATATCACATCTTCTTTATTCATTCAGTTGTAGATGGACACTAAGGCTGCTTCCATAATTTGGCTATTATAAATAAAGCAACTATAAACACAGGGGTATATGTATCCTTTTGAATTAGTGTTTTTGTATTCCTTGGGTAAATACCCAGTAGTGTGATTACTGGATCATATGGTAATTCTATTTTTAATTTTTTGAGGAACCTCCATACTTAGACATTATCTGTTTATTTCCTGCAGTGGTAGAGAAGTCTTTCACCCACTATGCATTCCCAGCTTCTCTCTGCCATCTGCCATAGTGTTAGATTTTATGACCTTGAAATTTTGGACCTCAGGGCATGGAATATGTGCTGATTACATTTGTACTCTAGTTTTTCTCCATCCCAAGCTTCTACGTTTCTTTCTTTTTATCATTCTATTTGCTTTGTTCCTCACCTCTCTTTTTTTCTCCCCAAATCTTGACGCGTACATAAACTCTTTGTCACTCAAAAATAATTGCAGAATATGGGGCGCCTGGGTGGCTCAGTCGGTTAAACGTCAGACTTCGGCTCAGGTCATGATCTCACGGTTTGTGGGTTTGAGCTCCGTGTCGGGCTCCGTGCTGACGGCTCAGAGCCTGGAGCCTGTTTCGGATTCTGTGTCTCCCTCTTTCTCTAACCCTCCCCTGCTCACGCTGTCTCTCTCTGTCTCTCTCAGAAATAAAGACATTAAAAAAATAATTGCAGAATATATATAAGTTGAAAGTAATGCTTCTTTTTAAAAAAATTGTTTTAAGTGTTTATTTCTTTTTGAGAGAGAGAGAGAGAAAGAGACAGAGCATGAGCGGAGGAAGGGCAGAGAGAGAGGGAGATAGAATCTGAAGCAGGTTCTAGGCTCTGAACTGTCAGCACAGAGCCTAACGTGGGGCTCGAACCCACTAACCATGAGATCATGACCTGAGCTGAAGTCCGACATTTAACCCACTGAGCTACATAGGTGCCCCTGAAAGTAATGCTTGTAAAGAATATATTAATATGCCTCATGTAGCCTTCCATGGCCAAAACTTTCACCTTGTCCTATGCTACATGCAAGGGATGGAGAGAAGAGTAGCCTGGCACCATTCTTCCCAGAGGTCTAGGCAGAGTCTCCTGTCAAGGAAACGCTCCGATGCATTTAGGGAACAGATGTGGAGTGCATACTGATAGCCAGGGATGCTTCAGTGGATTCATTAATTCTTTAAAGCATTTCTTTCATGCTGTGTGTTGAGTGTCTACTATGTAACAGGCACTGATAATACAGAGATGAAGAAAATATGGCCCTTGGGCCCAAGGAGTTCCCCCATCTCTTTCCCTTGCCTAGGGTAGGGTCTCTCGTTCCCAGCACCTGGGCCAGCACCATCAGTAAATGTTTGTTGAGTACCTAACTGAAACCCATCTTCACACATGTCACCCCTATCCTGCCTCCCTCAGACCTAAGCAAAGTCTTCCACGCTGCACCCTCAGGCCCAAAGCCCTTCCTCCCAGAGCTATCCCCGAGGGAAGCAGTGTGCCAGGGACAAGGTCAGCCCGGGGAACTGCAGCTTGGACACCTGATCTCAGTGCCCGGACAGGTCTGAGCCTGAGCCAGGCCCCCCTCTGAGCCTCTGTTTCCCTGACCCTGACTGTAAAGCAAGCCCTGACCTTCTCTCCTTCCCTTGCATGTAGCATAGGACAAGGTAAATGAAAGTGTTTGGTCACGGAAGTCTACATGAGCCATATTCATTTATTCTTTAGAAGCGTTACTCTCAGCTTATATACACTCTGCAATTATTTTTGAGTGACAAAGAATTCATGTACGCGTCAAAAGATAGTCCCTTTCTCTTGCCCTATGGGTGTCAGCAGCTACTTACTCAGAACAGGCTATTCCGCAGATGGTCTATGTCGCCGCACTCCCACCTCAAGTCTCTGGTTACCTGCTAGAACCATCTCACGCAAGCCTCCATCTGGGCAATAGATCACAAACAGCTACACAACGCAAAGGGCCGCTGCAGATGGCCATGCACCTGGGATTCCCGAGTCCCCAGGCCACAGCCTGGCTTCGGACATCCCTGCTGGGCTGGCAGCCGGGGAGGCTCCAGATCATCTAGCAGGGAGCTGTAAAGCCGGCCGCTCATTAGAACAGCTTCCAGCCCAAGTCGACACAGAGAAGAGGCTGAGGTGTTAAACTGATGTACGTAACCTGATATCTGGTGATAAGCCCACGCAGGGCACAGAGAAGATGCAAGCCCAGCCACCTTGACTCTGTGTGATGGGCACAGTCCTTACCTCTCCAGGTAGCTGCAGCACCACACAGCGCCCCTCACACAGCCCTTCCAGAGCCTCAGCTTCCCCTGGGGGAGATGTTCTCTCGACTTCTCAGTACCTGAACCCCTCACCCTCATGTGTCTCTGGTGAAGAATCTAAGCCAGAGTCTTCTAATCTCCATTCCAAACAACAGTCATAAAATTATTTTATTTTAGGGGCACCTGGGTGGCTTGGCCAGTTAAGCGGCCGACTTTGGCTCAGGTCATGATCTCGCAGTTTGTGGGTTTGAACCCCTCGATGGGCTCTGTGCTGACAGCTCAGAGCCTGGAGCCTGCTTCAGATTCTGTATCTCCCTCTCTCTCTGACCCTCCCCTTCTCATACTCTGTGTCTCTCTGTCTCTCAAAAAATGAATAAAAACATTAAAAAATTTTTATTTTATTTTTAAAGTTTATTTTATTTATTTTGAGAGAGCTTGAGTGCATGAATGGAGGAAGAGCAGAGAGAGAGAGAGAGAGAGGGAGAGAGAGAATCCCAAGCAGGCTCCGAGCTGTCGGCAGGGAGCCCAGTGCAGGGCTTGATCCCACGATCCATGAGATCATGACCTGAGCCAAAATCAAGAGATGGGCGCTTAACCAACTGAGTCACGCAGGCACCCCTACAATTTTTACTCATTTATTTATTTATAATATATTTTAAGTTTATTTCTTTATTTTGAGGAGAGAGAGAGAGAGAGCACATGAGCAAGCAGGGGAGGGGGAGAAAGAGAGAGTGGGAGAGAGAGAATTCCAAGCAGGCTCCACACTGTCAGAGCAGAGCCCAATGTGGGGTTCAGACTCACGAGCCTCAAGATCATGACCTGAGCAGAAATCAACAGTCAGATGTTTAACTGACTGAGCCGCCCAGGCACCCCGAAAATATTTTTTAAATGTATGCAAACATAAACAGTAATGTTACTTTCTCGGTGGCTTGCTGTTGCACTTGAGAATACGGCCCTAGCTTGTCCCCACGCCGCCCTGCTCTGGCGCTGTGTCTCCATGAGCACTCCTGTGCTGACAGCTGTCAGAATACGCCGAGCCCTTTTCCAACCTGGGCCTTCGCATAAGCTGTTTCTCTTCCCGGGGGTGCTCTTCTCCCCCCACTCGGCACAGACACCTCCTCGAATTTCACACTGCACCTGAAACGTCATCTGTGAGACATTCTCAGCACCTTCTCTGTCCAGGGTGGCGGGCCCCCCATGCCCTCATTCCCTCTTCCACCTGCTCCCTGCCCTTTCTCTCCAGGGCTCCCTCTTGTCACAGTTTTGCACCGTGCAGTATTTTTTACTTACTTGTTTATATGGTTTTTCCTTAAACAACAAGCTCCTTGAGGGAGGGATCATGTCTATTTCAGCCACCCAGCCTCTGACACAGCACGGGACACACAGTAGCTGCTCAACAAATACGTGTTAAATGTGAAATGAATAAGGGTCAGGAAGTTAATTCAGATCAGAGCGCTGCAGGGGTTGTAGAGCTTTTTGTAGAGCAGTGGCCTCAAACATTGTTGTGTGTGAGCGTCACCTGGGGAGGCTTCAAAGTCTCCAAAACCGTTACCTCAGAGCAATACGACTAGCACCTGATGCCGAATGTCACATGGTCACAACTGAGCCTGTGGTTCTTAAAATTCACTTCGATATACAAGTGCTTTGGATTACAACATGTTTCCGGATTGAATTATGCTTGCAAACCAAGGTTTTACTGTATCTGTATCTATAACTACATCTATACCTATATCTATATCTACATCTATATCTATAGCTATATCTACATCTATATCTATATCTGTATCTCTATAGAGTATATATATATATATATATCTGTGCATATATCTATATAGTATACATATATAGAACCCACTCTGTTACAGCGGTCTCTGGGAACTTGTTAGGAATACAAGTTTTCGGGTCTGACTCAGACCTACTGAATAGGAAGCTCTGGCAATGGGACCCAGAAACTCGCTTTAATGAGCCCTCCAGTTGTTTCCGATTTAGGCACATGTTTTACAGCCACAGATTGAAGGAGTTGTGCTGTGTCTCCTCTTCCCATCTGGTCTCCTTTTGTCGGTACCCACAGCAGAAAAGGGGGGTGATTTTTAGTAGGGTGGCCACCACCCCGGTTTGTCTGCAGTGTCTTGGTCTTTTTTTTTTTTTTTTTTAGTTTATTTATTTATTTTGAAAGAGAGAGTGGGGGGTGGGGGGGCAGAGAGAGGGAGAGAATCCCAAGCAGGCTCTGCACTGTCGGCGCAGAGCCTGATATGGGGCTCAAACTCACGAATGTCAAAACCATGACCCAAACCGAAATCAAGAGCCAGAGGCTCACCGGCCCCCAGTGCCCCTGGGCAGTGTCTTGGTCCCATATCAAAGGAGATCCCTCAGCCCCAGCACGAGGGCAGGTCTATACTCAAATACCAGATCCACCAGACAAGTTGGATACACTGTGAAGAGTGCATTAGCAGGCTTTAAAATGTTAATTTGACCAGTATCCATGTGGTGGCTCCCCTAAGTCCCAGTCACCATGGCTGCCACTTCAGATGTCCGCGGAAAGCAAACACGCGGGGCCTCGCTCAGAGCCACCTCACTGAGTGTTCTCCTGGGATAATGTGGCCTTGTTTTCCAAAAGAGGGCATTGGGGCAGTTAAGGAACAATTATCAGATGCCCATTACCACCTTCCTGGACACACAAATGCTTCGGAAGAAAGTGAAAACAGATCCTGACGTCCAGTTCTCGGACAGGCACCAAAACGATGACGTCATTCTTAGGTTGCAAAGGTCTCATCTGAGAGCAGCGGGAACTTGTGTCTTTTTTTTTTCTCTTCAAAATGTATTTACTTTCAAATTTTCCAGTTAGCTGGGTATGCTACAGGAAAGCCTAGAAATTTGGCTTCAGGTTAAAATCACAAACCTGGAGCATCATCTACTCCAGCCCTCTTCCCTAACCAACGTTTACAAATGAGTTTAAATCAAAATGCCCAAGGAAGTCAAAGAATGAATCTCAAGGTTCCTTTTAATTCAAAGTTTGGCTTCGAGAGTGAGTTTAAGCTTTCTAGTGGTCACAGCCAGCATTGTTTAAAAGTGATTTATGACCAAGGGGAAAATGGTGAGCAAATTCGCTGCCGCACCTCCCCCAAAGCCCCCAACCACAGTCCCTTAGCTGCGACCACTTAAAGACACGGGCAGGTTCACCCTGGCCTTGTCCCTCTGACTCTGGAGGTTGAGCTCTAAAACTACTGCCATATAGTGCCCTCTCACCAGTCAAAATGCCTGGGTTCCCTCCTGTCCCTGAAAGTTGAATTGCTGCCTGGGTTATTTTTCTGGTAATGAAGTTCCTGGGATCAGGGTCCTGCTTTGTTCCTCCTGCTTCTTCTGCACACTGTCTCATCTCTGACTCCCCCTCCTGAAATTAGATCCCTGCCCCATGCCATCACCTTCCCTTCCCTGGGGGCCTGTCACCCAGACCTCACCCCCTTCAATTCCTCCCTTCTCAGATAAGACACTTTTCCCTGGCCCTTACTAGAAGATTCTTTTGAGATGTCACCCCTTTCTCCTGGCAGCCAGTATTACCTACTACTACCAACTTCCTTATTTTGGAAATGCTGAGTGACCACTGCCCTGAGTGTCCTCACTTCCCTTGGGTGGGTGAGCCCGATCTCCAAATCTATAGCCTCCGATTAGACATTTCTTTCTCACAAAGATTTAGAACTCTTTCTTCCTCTTCTTGTTTTTTTAAAACCACTTTGCTGAGATACAACTGACCTCCAAAAAGCTGTACATATTTAACATATTCAGCTGAATGAGTTTGGAGAGTATCCACCCATGAAACCCATCAGCATACTCTTTGCCATAAACAGATCCACCCTCCCCAAAAGTTTCCTCCCCCCCCTTATTCTTATTATATTTTTGAGATAAGAACACTTAACTAAGAGCTACCCTCTTGGCCAATGTTGAAGCACACAAGACAGTACTGATAATTAGATAGTCTCTATGCTGTACAGTAGATCTCTTGGGCTTTCTCACCCTGCAGAGCTAACCCTTGGTGCCCTCGACTACTACCTCCCACTACCCCTCCCCTCAGAGAGCTTTTTCTTTATATTCTCAGGAAGGAGAGTTGGGGACCGCTATGTATTTACATGGAGCAGTAATTTTGCAAATATTAGTTGCACATCCATCATCCTTCAGGAAAAAGGTGCCAGGCATGCGTATCCTCAATGCACCCTCCATCCAAGATGCAGGGAGGAGCTTCCTCCCTGGGCAGGGTATGGGATGCAAACACATCCCCCAAACACTCAGGTGCTTGTCCTGGGGAAACTTGGTGAACTAATAATTATAGTTACTGTGCTAAATTTTATCTGTAGTAGTATGGATTCAGAAAGAAGATAGGGACTAAATCTGCTTGAGTAAGTACAGGATGGCATCATGGAAGAGGTGACTTTTATGTTTTGAAGGGTGGGCAGGAGTTCTCAGTGTTTTGAGGCTTCCCTGTGTTATGATTTTGTTGTCAATGTATAGCTTTTCATGTTGACTGAAAATTCTATGCAGCCCAGCCTTTCAAAGTTTAATAAGTTCTATGACCAAATTCTAGGTGGTAAGGGGAAGACAAAAGAATGTTAGATATGGTACCACCTTTCAGGAGCTTACCATTTTGATAGTAAGGAGCATGCCTGCAATGTGACGGTTGAGTAACTTTTCAAGATGAGTTCAGGAACTGGCATAGTAAACACGGCTATCTCCTTCACTGCTCTACCTCTGGTTCCCATACTGCCCTTGGCACTCAGTAGGTCCTCAGTAGAGGCTGGTTGACTATAGGAATGCTTAGAGTGAGGGGGGATTGGATACGGACACTGAAAACAGGGCCATGTTTGAATAGGCAGAGGGGAGAGTGTATACTGTCTTGCATGGCTTCATGGGCACATTTGTGTCCCCAACAAAATCATAAACATCCCAGGGAAGGAGCTATAGTTTACGCATCTCTTATATCCAAAGGGAACTAGGTATTTAGTAGATAGTCATACATATTAGTTGGATTCTAAAGCAAGCTAGAATTTCATCAGCCTTTAACTGAAAAACAATAAAAATATTAGTGGGGGGAAAGGATGACTCCTTTCAAATGTTCCCAAGTTTTTCTCTGCCCAAACTGTATGGTTTTTTAAAAATATTTATTTATTTTTGAGATACAGAGAAACAGAGCATGAACGGGGGAGGGGAAGAGAGAGTGAGCGAGACAGAATTTAAAGCAACCTCCAGGCTCCAAGTTGACAACACAGAGCCCAATGCAGTGCTCGAACCCACGAGCCATGAGATCATGACCTGAGCTGAAGTCGGATGCTTAACCGACTGAGCCACCCAGGTGCCCCCCAAACTATATTTTTATTTATGTATAATCCACATACTCGGGGAGAAACGTGTTCACTGATACACGTGTGTATATACACAAGGGACATTGTCACCATCTGTATGGAACTTACTATTCAGTGGTTGAACAGGACAGACAAGATAGACAAATATCATCATTTGAAATATAACCTCAAGAACCCAAAAGCAAATTTTGGCAGGTTAATCTGGGCTCATGTCCTGGAGGAAGAGAAAGATCTTGAGTTGTTATCGGAAGTTATGATTATTAAGGTGCCCTGAAAAGTCAGAACTTCCTAGAATTTCTCACTGCCCTCCCTATTTGGGCTTGTGTCCTTCAGGTTGGTGTAACATTAGCTGTATCTGATGCTGGACCGGATTGCTTGTGTGTTAACCTGTGACAGAATATCTCTTGCTTTGCTACAGGTAGGTCTGTGCTACTGATACTCTGCATTAATCTTGTTTTGGTAATGCCAAACTGTCATGACTAAAATTCTGGAAGACCATTCCTCTGAGGTCAGGTTCTTTGGAGTGTGCCTAGAAAGCCTCAGAAGTATAAACGGAACAGGAGAGGTTTAAAAATTCACTGGGCTCAGAATGTGCCGATCTGCCCTATGATTAAGCAAGAACAGTGGCTTCATAAAGTGGGATCTAGGTACCGAGATAAGAAAGAGTTAGATGATGAGTGCTTGGGTGGCTCAGTTGGTTAAGCGTCCAACTTTGGCTCAGGTCATGATCACACGGTTCGTGGGTTTGAGCCCTGCGTCTGGCTATGTGCTGACAGCTAGCTCAGAGCCTGGAGCCTGTTTCAGATTCTGTATCTCCCTCTCTCCCTGACCCTCCCCTGCTTACACTCTCTCTCTCTCAGAAATAAATAGAACATTAAAAAGAAATTTTTTTAAGAGTTCAATGTGTCAGTTAGATGCCTTAATATGGAGGGAGGAAACTGCCCGGTGGACACAATGTATTCCAGGTACTGGTGAGTCCAGGCTCATGTCCAATGGGAATAAAATCTCTCCTACAACTATTCAACTCTGTCAGGTCTCCCTGCCCCTACTATGAGTTCCCACTAGCCCACCACTGGGGCATCCACCCTAAATCCCTCTGATGTAAGGCAATTATAGCCCTGGGTGTTCTCTTTGAAAATATGAGAGAAGTGATGCCTCATGGAAATGATTTTCAAAACAATTTTTTCTCAGCAGAAAAAGTGTATTATTATTGTTCCTAATAATAAAACCTGCTCTGGCTGAAGCAGAGGAGGGGGCCTGGGCCTCCCCCCTCGGCCTCCCCCTTGCTGGGCTGGTCTCCGAGACATTTGTGCAGAAACCCGAGGCTGCTAGGAAACACTGTTTAAAAAGCTTTGCTGTCAGCAAGCCAACCATACATACTCATTCGTGGGACAACCGGGAAAACTGGAATATGGATATGGGTCAGACGATACAAAGAACTTACTGCTCGTTTTTTTAGGTATGATATGGTATTATGGTTATGTGAGAAAAAGTCCTTATTTTGTTGAAAGATTCCTATTCCGTGATATCTGGGATTTGCATAAGAAGAAGTAAATAAGGAAACATGAAGTAATGCCTGGGTGGTATTATCATAATATTCTTTCTGAAAAATGTAAAAGCGATGCTTCAGGCTCTGGTCGTCATGGGCACGTCTAGGAAGGAACAGGTTACCCACCCAGTTTTCCTGGGGACCTCATGTGGCAGGAGCACAGAGACAGTGGCGGGGGGGGGGGGTCTCCTGCACCTCTCCAGCCGCTCACCACCCAGGAGGCTGGCGGGACACCAGACTGTACCCTGAAAGGCTCCTAAGATAAAGGATGCACGTTTGTTAACATCACGCACATCCCCCTTGGCTGTTGGGTCCCTCCTCCCGTCTCCTCTGAGCAGGCAGGAGCCCCTCTGTGCCCCGCGCTAACGTGGCACCTGCGGCCTTAGGGGGAAGCTGAGCTCACCAACGCGGGTCTTTTCTCCCTCTCCCGGGTATCCAGGGATCCTAGGAGAGTGGCTTTCGTTACCAAGGAAGCTGGCAGAGGCCTTCTGGAGCAATACCGCCCTTGCCCTTCAGAGACCCGCCTTCGACTGCCCCCTGGCCAAAGTCAGCACTCTTCTCCCCGCCCCTTGCTCTGTCCTCTGCCATTGTCAGTCTAGGGAGCCGATGTGGAGAATCTGAGAGAGAGGGGACTTCTGAAATCAAGGAGTTCAGCTGCCCAGAGAAGAATCCCCTCAGAACATCACTGATGGTGGGGCTGGGGGGGGGGGGGGGTTGGGGAGGGAGGATGTGGCACCTGGCTTCTGTGGAAATGTTTCTGTTTGAAACCCTTCCCACAAGCATTTACAGAATGCTCCTGGTGTCAGGCACAGCATGAGTGCTCATCAGGGCCAGACACCAGTAATACCTTTCAGGGACAGTGAGAACTCAGAAGCAAACGACCAAGAGACTTCCCGCAGCCCAGGACACTCAGACGCCCCGGCCTCTGGCTGCACACCCTGCATCTGGACACTCCAGACGGGCCCATCTCCCTGTGGCAGCGAAGAGGTGCCCGGCTGGCAGGTGGCTGTCTGTTGATGGGGGTGCCTTGCGTCAATATTCTGCTTCTTAGCTTTGCAAGGTCAAGAGCTCAGGTCCTGGGGGATGTGGCCTGTGCCAATCACACCTCACTGGAAGCTTGTATGCCAGAAGGCCACTTTACAGATGGGCAATGAATGGGCTTGGCTATCCAGTGACCAGGATATTCACACTTGCCTTCTGAGACACCCATTTCCTGGAATGGAATTTATAACCTGGAGGTTGCTTGGTGAGCGTGGAATCAGCCCAAAGCAAGGGGGATGGCTGTGAAGGAGGCTTTCTTCTCAGGCTGTGAAGAGACAGAGGAAGAGTCCCACTCACACCTTTTCATGCCCAGAGTACCTTAAGTGGACATTTCATGACACACCTCTTTCTAAACACCTATTTGTTTGTTAGCCACATAACGCCATCTCAAAAGATTACAGCTTTGTTCATCTCAATCGTGCTTTCTGAGGTTGTCTTGAGATTCTGGGGGAGGGTAGGTGACTTAACCGCCATCTGGTTCAATCTCTGACCCAAGGCTCTCTAATGTGCCAGTTCTAACGTTTCTTTCTTTCTTTTTTTTTATTTAAAAAAGTAATTGAAGTACAGTTGACATATATTAGTTTCAGGGTGTACAACATAGTACAGACAATTATATACATTGTGAAATGCTGACCATGATAAGTGTAGTCACCATCTGTCACCATACAAAGCTATTACAAAGTTATTACTATATTCCCTATGCTGTACTTTTCATCCCCTTGAAGTTCTGGCATTTCTATACCAATATATGGAGGGAGTGGTGAGGAATGCATCTTGGTGATGTTAATAGATGTCAGAACAGGGGTTCCTGACTTTAAAAAAATGTTTTTTAAGTTTAAGAGAGAGAGAGAGGGAGAGAGAGCAAACAGGGGAGGGGCAGAGAGAGAGAGAGAGAGAGAGAGAGAATCCTAAGCAGGCTACGTGAATGCTATCAGCACAGAGCCTGATGCAGGGCTCAAACTCATGAACCGTGAGATCGTGACCTGAGCCAAAACCAAGAGAGTTGGACACTTAACCGACTGAGCTACCCAGGTGCCCAGAGTCTCCCACCTTGAATGCAAGGGCCAGGTATATATAAAGGAGCAAAGCAAGCTGGATAAAAGAACAATTTCAATAGGAACTTCGGTATAAATACGCTTCTTGATGTTCTTTACTAAGAAAAAATAGCACAGTGTGAAAATAAATGGCAACTGATACTCCGTGTGGGGGTGGGGGACATAGTTGTAAGTCCTGGGGACTCTGGCAAGCTGAAGAGGGCATGTCCCTTCTCAAAATGACCACTGCTCAGCTCTAGCCGATGATGGCCACATGGACATGAGGTCCTGAAATTACTAGATCAGATTTTTTTTCCAAGAGAAGTTGGTAATCTGGATTTTTAGGTGAAATCACCTGATCAATGTTGCACTCAGTTCAAACATTTTTGCAAATGCTCCGCTAAATAAACAAAACATGCCAAGGCCAGATTTAGTCAGTCAATTAGTTTAAAACTTTTGCCATGTATTTTTAAAGGATGCTACTGTTGAATATTTTACAAAATGCTTGTTTAACAAAACAAAATAGGCAGAAAAAAACAGATTTTTTTTTTAAGCCATAGAACTTAACAAGGTCTTTTAGACACTGATAAGATAGACAAATACACATAGACAGCGATGTGTGTTTGATCTCCAACTCAGGCTCATCCGCTCACAGACAAGCATGTCCTAAGATCAGCATCTAAATATGGCCAAGTGTGTCCATTTGCAGTTGCTCATTTGCTTCATTGTAGCTTGTGGCTTTTTCTGCTCTTCCCCCTAGGTCAAGGGGTACATTTTTTCTGAGATCTCAGAACCCAGGCACCCATGCTGACAGCAATGGAATGCACGATCAGAGACAGCCATCCCTACTCCGGAGGGATGTTCACATTTCTTACCTAGCCCACTTTCCTAGATTCTATAACAGTTTAGCTGTTGTCTTTTTAATGTTTATTTTTGAGAGAGAGAAAGAGAGAGCATTTGCAAGCAGGGGAGGAGCAGAGAGAGAGAGGGAGACAGGATTTGGAGCAGGTCTGCTGACAGTAGAGAACCCAGTGCAGGGGTTGAACTCATGAACCTTAAGATTGTGACCTGAGCCAAAGTCAGATGCTAAACCGACTGAGCCACCCAGGCACCCCTAGAATAGTGTAGCTCTATCCAGAAGCTGTAGTTCCTTTTCCTGGCCAGTCTTACCTCCCATCATGGCTTCCTTCATTCTTGCTTTACCCCACATCCATCATCCCATGTGAAATCTGCCTCAAAACCCACCACCACCATCCCCTCCCAAAGTACCTCCTGACTTCCCTCCACTCATCCTGCCGCCCTAGCTGGTTCAGATAATCGCATAGAAAGACTAAGCCCATATTTAGGGCCCAGCAAAGAAGAAAGCAAAAAGATAAGAAAAGCTCAGCTCTAATGAAGATATCCAGAATGTTGCAACCAGAGAATCTAGAAAGAAGCTTTTCGAATGTCAGCATCCATGTGAGCTTTCAGTGCTGTTTTATTTTGAATTAAACTCAGCAAAGGCTGGCCATCATCTTTTCAGGGCTTGGGGCCTCTGCTGGCATAAATGGAATCAGTTTTTTTTCAGACTATTTTTATTTGTTTGTCATCTGTAGCCTTCTAACGTCCAGAAGGAATGGGAGACTGCCTGCTATACGAAGCCACAGCCGTGACTGGGGTTGACATGTGGCTTCTGTCCCTCTTTTGCAGCAGTCCAGCCCTTTCTCACACTAGACTTACCACCAACACCTCAGAACAGACCTCCTGACCCGGCAGCCCTCACGGGGCCATCCTGTGCCTGGCTGCCAGAATAATCTTTCTAGAATACACAGTGATGATATTACCTTCCTGCTTTTTCATCATCTCCACCCACCTACACTGCAAGCTCCCCAAAGCCATAAACTATACTTCTTTATAGTTCCGATGTCATGGTGAGTGTCAGACTTCGATGGGGAATGTATTTAAAATGGAACTGCCTGGCTTTCATCTCCAAAGACTCTCATCCGGTAGGACTAGGGTGAAGTCGGGAATACACCTTTTATTTCCAGGCAAGTATTCGCAGAATACTGTATTGTTGGAGGCCTGTACTACAAACTGAGAAGCATTATTTAAAATTTTTTAAAATATTTATTCATTTTTGAGAGACAGACAGAGCATGCGTATGGGAAGGACAGAGAAAAAGGGAGACACAGAATCCAAAGCAGGCTCCAGACTCTGAGCTGTTAGCACAGAGGCCTACACAGGGCTAGAACCCACAAACTGTGAGATCATGACCTGAGATGAAGTCACATGCTTAACAGACTAAGCCACCCAGGCGCTCTGAGAAGCATTAGTTTTTAAATCTGGTAAAGACCCAATAAATGGATAAAAGTTGAGTTGTTCTGGAATTAATTCACCTGTACTTTACCTTCCCTGAAAAGATTTGATCTCCCCATTTTCTTCACCCCAGCATCTGGTTGATTAGTTTCATGCTGAAGTGATTTTTTAAAATACTCTGAGAAGAAAAGAGGAGGGAGGGTCTTCTCAGTGGCTTTCACTCCACACTTGGGAGGTGGTGGGTGGCAAGGTGATACTTTGGAGGCAAATGGTATTGTCAGTGATATCTGGCTATCCATCCCTCCCATATCTGACTGCCCACACCATCACTTGCCCTTCCATTCCACAGTGCCAGAAGTAGCTATTAATTAATGAAATATATTTTAGGCCTTAACTTCCCATCTTTAAGTTCACTTTCTAAAAATAAAAAAAAGAGCCACAGCTAGGAAGAGTAGCAGAGAACAGCAGCAGCATTAAAAAAAAATAATATGGTGTGCATTTCATTGAGCACTTACTATGTACTAAACTCCGGTAGGCACTATGCACACATAATCTCTCACCCTCAAAATAACCTGCAAGTAGATATTAAGTGTCTCCATTCCATAGATAAGGAAACTGCCTGCCTACCTTCCATGACATCACAATGACTCACACAAGGACAACTGGGGGAAAAAAATGGCATGAAAATATAGCCACATATTCCAGAGTTAATATTTGTGCATATTTGTAATGAAGCTCCAGAAGGGGAAAGAGGGAAGAAAAGCTCAGTCTAAAGGCTATTCCTAAATAGGTAGGAAATGACCCTTCTGTTCCCAAGTGTTCATGGCTGACTTTTCCTTGCATACGTATCAATACCCCCAAACAGGCCTTGAAGCGCTTGGGGGCTCTGTAATCTATTCAGTTCATTACCAGCCAAAGATGAGTCATTAAAGGTAATTGACACTTCCTTGGGCACTGATTCCATTTAATTGATTAATGTTACATATCTCAAAAATAAAAACAACTCTCTGGCTCAGACCACCCATCCACAAAATTGCTGTAACCTGAGGCTTGAAATCTCTGTTCATCTTGGGGTGTCCTCCTCACTTGTACTTCTGAATGATAGTCCTTCTGGCCACTTGGTGAGATTCCCTCTCTGGAGTTCCCCATGCTCACCAGGTGGCTCCTAGACCCTGGTTGGTGTCTCTACTCTCCTCCTCCACTCACTCCTTTTACCCTCCACTTCTCACCCCCATATTGGGGTCTCCTGTCACAGGACTGACATGCTTGGTCACATGGCAAGGATATCACTCCTGCCTCCAAATGGACATGCTCCCTTCTCTGTGTTGCTTCCAAAGTCACCCCACTGAGTGTTACGATGTGTTTATAAGGTGTCCAGCCAGAGTGGCCTCTGCTCTGTGTTCTCTAGCACATCTGGCAAGAAGGATCTTTCATTTAACCTGCTCTTCTAGTTCATGTATATTCCTCTCCTGAGGATCCCAGCCCAGCTGGCTTCTGGGCCCACTGTGCTATGTTGCTTTGAGAAGCTCACACACACACACACACACACACACACACACACACACACACACACACACCGTCACTCTTTCCTCCTTTGATGAGTTCCCTTTCCATGTGGGACAATGTCTGGGATCTTGGGAGAAAGCCATTGGTCCCTGGCATCTCAAGGTCTGAGCCTTATAAATAGTCATCAGCCCCAATGGGTCTAGCCATTAGTGCTCCATGAAGGCCCTAAGCAAATACAGCCTCCAGCTTCCCATTCCATACGCAGTCCACCTGACCCAAATTTATAATGGGTATACAGATGAATCCCTTGCTCCATATATTTATTGAGTCACACCGCTATCACACAGTCTATGTTCTCTGAACCCCAAATTAGGATGCACGATCTACGATAAGTTTTGCAAGAAGCAGACCATTTGAAATCTAGAACGTCTCAGAGAGCCTGGGACACATGGTCATCAGTTATTTAAGACACACAAGGCATCTATCAGCAGCTGTCTGCACCAAGTGATACATTTACTCCTTTGGTGAGTAGGCATTGAAAACTGAGCATGACCAAATTCCCAGTTAAGACCAGTTAACTGGCCCTGGGAGGCTGGGAAGGAGAGACTTCTGCAGTTCAGGGCTGTGGAAGAGGGGAGCCTTGAAAGCTGGTAGGGTTTGGATAAGCCAACAGGGGGAAAATTGCACTTTTGGTTGAGGAGAATGTCGAAGCAAAGGTGTGGGGACAAAGGCAGCAACGTGGACAGGAGGTGCCATGGGAGACCAGCCTGACAGAGTGGAAGGTTCATGAACAGTGATGCGAGAGGCCGGGCTTAAGACGTTTTGTGTGATTTAATAAGCAGGAAACCACGTGGCTATGTGCACAGGGGAAGGTTGTGATGGGAACAATGTTTCAGGATAAATTATCAGGCAGCAAGAAAAGTGGGATCATTTGAGGGGCACTCAGAGGCCAGGAGACCAGCTAGGGGCTAATGTCTTTGTTTTGGTAACAGCTGAGCCACCCGCTACTCCGGATGTGGAGAAGATTGCCCTAACCCGACCCCACAGGCCGTGTGACATCCATACGCCCTGGCTCAGTCCTGGGCACCTTGGTTCCCATGTCAACCTCCTAAATTGTTCATTCTGCGTCTTGCAGTTTTTCCTTGAGCTCTGCCTCAACAGTGACCAAAATGAAATCTGTGAAACCCAGGTATGAATTTAGGTCCAACCCTGGGAAGGGGACCTGGGTGTGGGAGGCATCTTATGGAGTGGCATGGCCTCTCAGGGTAAATTCTGTCACCTCATGTTCCGACAACACCCTGCAGCCTGGCGCTGCTGTATGGCATGCAGACGCCCTCTGTGGGGCAGTTGCTGAGACCAGCTGCTAGTCGGGACTCAGGCTCAGGAACCGTCCCCACAAAATTAATCTGGCCCATGACTTTGAATTTCCTGGCCCCTTTAGCTCTGAATTTTTGCAATCAGAGCTATCTCTTGGGTTAGGTACTGTTTTGCAGATGGTCTGTTTTAAAACATAAGTTATGGGGGTGTTTGGGTGGCTCAGTCGGTTAAGCATCTGACTTCAGCTCAGGTCATGATCTCACGGTTCATGTTGACAGCTAGCTCAGAGCCTGGAGCCTGCTTCAGATTCTATGTCTCCCTCTCTCTCTCTGACCCTCCTCTGTTCACGCAGTCTTTCTCTCAGAAATAAATTAAAAAACAACAACAACAACAACATAAATTATCTCCTGAGAAGGATAATATTTGGCTTTAACAGCTTACCATAGGTCAGGATAGGGTGGAATCATTCCACCAGAGAATCACAAAAGAGGCACCTGCAGGTACCTTACAGCTCAACCAATCCAACCACCTCAGCTTACATAATGGGAAATTGAGGCTAGAGTGAAGAGGTGACCTCATCACGGGCACATTGAACTACTGACAGTAACAAGGGAAGAGTCGGGTTTCCCAGCTTTAGACCCAATGATCTTTCCTGTTCTTCCATCCATCTTTCCAGCAAGTGTTTATCGAGCAGCCATTGTGTGCCAAGAACCATGGTAAGAGCTGGAGATACTGTCATAAAGGATGAATAATAGACCCCTTGGTCATTTCACACTGCCTACCTGTACACATGAGCAATATTAACGAGCTCCCCCCACCGCCCACCACCTCTGCGGAGCACAGAGTAGGAACGGGTTAATAGAAGATAAACAAAGAGAAAGGTCTCTAATGTGGGCTGCCATTGACCCATCCACCCGCCCAACCTGGGCAGTAAATCTTGCTGTGGGGGACCCTAACAGGTGTTAGGGAACATGGAAGGAGGGTGGGGAAAGAAGAGAAAAGAAAAAGAGGTGCAGATCTCTGAAAACAGGCATGTGAGGACACCAAGAGAAAACCTCCCTCTGCCCGCTGAAGTGAGTAGTGGGGTAGATACATGGGGCTTCTTAATGATGCATCTTGAGACTCTGTTTCTCTTTGACGGGCAGGGGGAGTACCGGAGGTGCAAGTTGCACTTGGCAGCTGTCCCCCAGCCTCCCCAACTCTTGGGCTCATTAGCTGTGCCCCTCCTCACTTTGGCCCCCCACCCCAGGACCTGTCTCCAGGGCTCCTGGCCTCAAACAGTCAAGCCTACGAAGTCAGCTGGGGACTGTGAATCTGATTCTCTGGGAGACATTGCCATCATTTTATTAAATTCCAAGAAAACTGAATGGAGATCTGATCACTACAATGAGCTTAAAAGAAAAACTATAACTTTCTTATGAACTGATGGTAACTAATGGGAAACGTTTCAATCATCCTGCAAAGGGAGTCAAGGGCACTGTTAAGTGAGCACAGCAGAATCATGTCCTGTTCTAAGAATCCATACCAGAGAGCTAAGCAGCCCTGGGAGACTGGGCCCCAGCACCAGGGACACTGTCCAGCACTAACTTGGCCTCTCCTCCCTGGGAACTGAGATCTGCCCTGGGGCCAGGCAGAGGGAGCGTCATATTATATAAAGGGCCACTCATCTTTAGCTGCCTTCTCTGTTTCTGAGTGCAGGATGCCGGGGCCCTGGATCCCCGCACTTGCACCTCTCACAGCCACGTGTTCAGTGGGATGTGGTCCGAGAGGTTCCCGAAGACACTTGACCCTGGCCCATTGGGACTGTTGGAGTTTTCAGTGGCATTAGAGTCACTCCTCTGATCTGCTCTCCAGAAAACCTGTCAAAAGGTAGATCATAGGGGCACCTGAGTGGCTCAGTCAATTAGGCTTCTGACTTCGGCTCAGGTCATGATCTCACAGTTCGTGGGTTTGAGCCCCGCGTCAGGCTCTGTGCTGACAGCTGGCTCGGAGCCTGGAGCCTGCTTCAGATTCTGTGTCTCCCTCTCTCTCTGACCCTCCCCTGCTCACGCTGTCTCTCTCTCTCTCTCAGAAATAAATAAAACATTTTTTAAAAAAAGGTAGATCATATACTATGTAAATCATTATACTCCTCTCTCTACTTTTATGAATATTTTCTACAATAAAGTTGAAAAAAATTAAAAGAGCATTAACTGGCTGGGATACTTCATTTACTCATTTGCACCCATTAAATTTTGAATTAACATTCGACAAAACTTTATTGAGCTTCTCTGTTAAACACCAAGCACTGAGTTGGCCTCATTAGATTCAGTACTGAAACTTTTGCCTCACAGCAGTGGATGATCTCTGTGGGTGAGGCCTGGGTATTTTACACTTTGTTCAGGATATTCTCACGTACAGCAAGAGTGGAGAATCACTGCCCTGAGGGGAAAAGAGCACACGGGTGGACTTGAGTTCTGGTTCTCGCCTCTGATTGCCGTGTGATTTTTGAGAACCTCACTTGTGTCATTAGTTTTCAGTCTGGACTTTCTTCCGGAAAATGAGAGACTGGAACTTGACAGTCTCTGAGGTCCTTTCCATCATTCCTCAGCCTCATGGTCTGAACCAAAAAATAAGTCCCTTCCAGCTCCAACATCCTGTGACTATACAAGCTATTTTTTGGTGAGAGAAACAATGTGGAGACTTTCTGGGAGTCCCTGGAATCAACACTGATTAGGCTTTCCTCCCTTTCTCTACATCTACTCCTTCTATTCGTTGAATCTCCGCAATCTCAGAGTTAAACGGACTTAACAGAAAATGGTGGCAACACCAAGGGCTGCTGCCAGCTGTAAAAGATGCATTAGTCCCAGTAATGGCCCATCTTCCCCAGACCACTTCCTCCATCTAGACATTTATGGGACTGTGAATCAAGGGTTACCCAGGCAGGCAGAAAGACCAGTGCTTGCTGGAGGACGAGTATGTCAAGAAGGACCAGGCAACTCTGTGAAATGCCAGCTCTGGTAATTAACCCAGTGTGTTCTGAGTCCCATCCAAGAAGAGATCTCTGCAGACCAGGCACGCAGAGGTTACAGGGGAAAATGCCCTGATCCACTTTCTTCTACACAGGTCATTGTGTGGCATAAGAGAAGTACATACCCCATTCTTCACTGGCCAGTGATAATGCAGGAAAAATTTTGATTTCTCCCATCTGGCCAAAATGGAAGATTATTAAGGGAAGCGATATTGTTAAATACATATTCTAAGAAACAAATTTCATTTTTCATGATAGCCTATTCCTGAAAGCACAATGTTCAAGTTGAATATATGGACATAGACAATTCCTTTCTTCTTTGATTGAAGTGATGCCTACCAATTCTCATTTTGATTTCTCTGCATCTTAGTCTACTAGTTAGTAATGTACAAACCGACATTCAAATCCAAGGGAGTAAATCCTTTTATAAATGATTAGCTCACTTGAGGGTAAATCATGACTTTTTTAAGTTAAGAATTTTTTTTTGGTGGAAGGCTTTATAAACCTTTATCATTACTTAAAGATTCAACTTTCAATTTATACAAGGTCAGTTTCCAATGGGGACTCACAAGTCATTGTTCCCATTTACTACCTTGGGAAGATAGGGACAGAGGAAGTATGTATGTGGGTGGTGAGTCTGTGTTGAAAGGGTTTTATATGCTCATCTACCAAAGGGAAGTCTAATCAGTGAAATGAAGAAGTAGCATTATATGTTTATTATTTAGAAACATGGAGGTTGATAGCAAATAAATCTAATAATGAGTTTAAATTCTTGATCTCTGTCAAGAAATATGATAAACCAAGTAAAAAGATCAATAACAAAATGTGGAAAAATTGTAATTTAAATGTCAGACAAGGATTCATTACCAAAATTATAAAGTTTTCAAAAAATAAAATAAAAAGGCCAACAATCACAGAAAAGTTCTCTACATACAGATATCAATAACCATTAGAGAAAGAAATAAGAATGGCTCTTGACATTAAGATGCTCCACCTCACTTGTAGTAACAGGCATGCAAATTAAAACCACACGGAGATATTATTTTTATCATATAAGTTTGGCAAAAATCCATAATTTAGGAACACACTGTTGGCAAGACTCTGGGGAAACAGGTACCACATCCTTGTACATCCCTAGTGGGAGTGCAACTTGATCCAAGAGAGGAGAACGGCAATCTATAGCACAACTATTCATGCAAATAGCCCATAACCCAGCAGTCTCACTTCTAGAAACCTACCACAAAGGTATATTGGCAAAATATGGAAAGAAATATATACAAGGCAATTTACTGAAGCAAGACTGTAACAGCAAGATCAGATACAACCAAAATCCCCATCAAAGGGGGTTGGATAAAGTACGACACATCTACAAATTGGAGTGACAGGCAACTGCAAAAAGGAAAGAGGAACAACTATGTTCTCCTATGAAGTGCTGTTCTCTCTACTTTTGTATATGGTTAAAATGTTTTTAATAAAAACCTTTAAAACTGGAAGAAACTGATTACCTGCAGGGAATTAAAAATAGAGCAATTGGGGGGAAGGAATTGCTTTTTTTCATACCAACCATTATAGAATCATTTGATTTTTTTGTACTATGTATGTGCAAAATGAAATATATTCTTTAAATTAAAAGTAAAGATAATTTCATACATATGGTACTTAATGGTGAAGCTTTAGAAGCATTCTCTTTAAAGTCAGAAACTCAATGGTACCTGTGCTTCAAATTTGTAGTGGAGACTTGGCCATCACAATAAGACAAGAAAAAGAAATAAGAGTAAATGGATTGGGAATAAAAGACAAAGAATGATCATTGTCTGTAGGTAATATTAAATGCATAGATAATTCAAAATAATTTACCAATAATAAGAGTGTGTGGCAAAATTGCTGAATATATGAACAAGATATAAAAATCAATATTGTTCCCATACACTGGCCATAACTAATTAGAAAATATGATAAAACAAATTCTGTATATAAAGGCAACAGAAACTGTTAGCCTTACAAAAAGAAATCTATCAAAAGATGGAACAACACTTATGAAGAAAATGATAAAACATTATTGAAGGTCGTAAAAATAGATCTGGTTAAAATCATAAATGTGAATTCTCCTCAAACTATTCTTTAAAATCAATGCTTCCAACCAAAAGCTTAACAGAATGTTTTGTGGAACAAAACATCAATTTCACAACTTTTTTAAAGCTTATTCATTTTTATTTCTGAGAGAGAGAGTGCATGCACACAAGTGGGGGAGGGCAGAGAGCGAGGGAGACACAGAATCCGAAGCAGGCTCCATGCCCTAAACAGTCAGCACAGAGCCCACACAGGGCTCTAACTCATAAACCGGGAGATCATGACCTGAGCCAAAGCTGGATGCTCAACCATCTTAGCCACCCAGGTGCTCCCACAATTTTAAACTTGTGAAAAATATTTTGAAAATAAGAAAAAGAGAAAATCTTGTTTTCACCATATATTAGGGTTTATTATAAAACCTCAGTACCTAAAATAGTGAAATATTAGAGCAGGGATAGAAAATAAACCAATGGAACAGAAAAGAGTTCCCAGAAATAGGCTCATACATATTTTGAACTTGAGCTATTAACAGATGACAGTTAAAAAATGATGGACTACTCAATAAATGAAGAACGACTTGGGGGCCCCTGGAGGCTTAGCTGGTTAAGTGTCCGACTTCAGCTCAGGTCGTGATCTTATGGTTCATGGGTTGGAGCCTGGCATCCGGTTCTGTGCTGACAGCTCAGAGCCTGGAGCCTGCTTCCAATTCGGTCTCCCTCTCTCTTTACCCCTTTCCCACTTGCATTCTGTCTCTCTCTCAAAAATAAGTAAAACATTGAAGAATAATAATAATCAATAAATGAAGAAATTGGTTAGCCATGTGGGGGGAAAATGAAGTTAGATTCTTACTGGAACATACACAAAAATACTGGGTGGATTTAAGACCTAAATATGAAAAACAAATGCTAAACATATTAAAAAGAAATATAGTGGGGATATCTCCGTTCTCAAAATAGGGAACACAGAAAAGAAGTGATAAAAGAAAGTATTGATGACATTGGAATTTAGATTTTCTGTCACAAATGACTCCATAAACAATGTTAAAAGATAAGTGGCAGACTAGAGAACAGTATCTGTGACATAACCAGAATGCATAAACGTTCATACCAGAATGTGTAAAAAAAACCCTTACAAATGGGTAAGAAAAATAACCTAAACAAAAATTGTGTAGAGGATGTGAATAATTCACAGAAGAGGAAACCCCAACAATGAATAAATATATGGAAAGATACCCAAAATAACTAGAGATCAGAGAAATAAAATATAAAAGCAAAATGAGATCCTGTTGCACACCAGTTGGATGGGTGAAAAGGAAAACATCTGAAACATCTGACTATGAGGATGTCAAGAAAGTCAAGTGCAGCTGGTGGGAGAATAAATCGGTATAACAAATTTAGAGATAAAAGTTAGGATATGGTCCAATCTAACTGAAAATTCATACATTGTGTGACCCAAGAATATGAATACCCAGCATACACTTCCGGATGTACACCCCAGAAAATTCTCGCACATGAACACGAGGAGGCATTCATACAAATATTTATTGTAGCATTTAAAAAAATAGGAAAAGAAAGGAGCTGGAAATCAATTGTAAAAATAGGGTTTGAGATAAAGGTGTTATGTTCTCAGACTTGAATACCATTTGGCATTTAAACTGAATGAACTAGATCTATCCTACATATCATCATGGACAGATATCA
Organism: Hyaena hyaena; assembly: GCF_003009895.1. Classification (NCBI taxonomy): domain Eukaryota; kingdom Metazoa; phylum Chordata; class Mammalia; order Carnivora; family Hyaenidae; genus Hyaena; species Hyaena hyaena. The sequence goes on along the minus strand of NW_024080660.1, from coordinate 5,623,411 downwards.
AAAATAAAGCAGAATTTAAAAAGTAAGTTCTAGAGTGGTATTTTGAGTATGATGTCATTTACGTAACATGTAATATTTTAAAAACATGTTTAAGTATACATAATTTTCAAATGTTTATTTTTGAGAGAGAAAGAGAGAGAGACAGAATGCAAGTGGTGAGGGGCATAGAGAGGGAGACACAGAATCTGACGCAGGCTCCAGGCTCTGAGCTGTCAGCACAAAGCCCACGGTGGGGCCTGGGACTCATGTGCTCTGAGATCATGACCTGAGCTGAAGTCAGACACTCAACCAACTGAGCCACCCAGGCACCTCTAAATATATATAACTTTAATGAATATGTCAAGAAGTAAATGGGAGCAAGAAAATGGAGACCAGCTAGACAGCCCCTTAGAGAAATTTTGCTGTGAAGGGCAAGAGTTTGCCTCCAGATGGGAATGAGCAATAGACGCACTTAAACTTATCATTCACAGAGCACAAAATCCTTGAGAAGGTGGAGCCTGGGCTGAGGTGCACAAGACATGCTACAGTATTTGGGGACAGAAATAGTGTGAACGGTGGCAGTGGGATGGAGTGGTGATGAATTCTAGGTGTTTGGGAGGTAATCTCTTCAAAAGGTGATGGTAACTGCTTGGCTGGGTGGGTGACACCATAAAGTGGCATCTGGTTTGATTAAAAGGCCAGAGAAGAGGGCCTTGGAGCAATCGTGGACCCCCGATAAGGGTGGTAGATATGCTGTCGTCACCCTCCTTTTTAAGTTTACTTATTTACTTTGAGACAGAAAGCCGCATGATTGGGGGAGGAGCAGAGAGAGGGAGAGGGAGAGCAGTCTGCATTGACAGTGCAGAGTGCCATGGGTGGGGGGGCGGAGGCTGGCCTCAAACTCCTGAGATCATGACCTGAACCCAAATCAAGAGTAGGAGGCTAACCCACGGAGCCACCCAGGCGCCCTGCTGTTGTCACCCCTAATGAACGTCTACTCTGCTCAGGTATCTGTCCCAATAATCCACCTCGTGTAGGCATCTGTCCCCGGGGCACCGGTGCTTCTCATATACGGAGCGTTAGTCAGGTCTGCTCTGGGAAGGGCACACTGCACGGGTCGAGTCCTGCTTCTCCTGTGTGCTGCTTCTGTGACCTTCAGAGCAGCTCCTGTCACTTCTCTGGACCAGTTTTCTACCCTCCAAGGCGGTTAACTGCGTTTGCGATTTTGCAGATGAAACACTGCGCGGAGGCGTCGGGTTAAGACTTCTCGGGCCGGAATGCGCTCCCACCCACCGCCCAGGGGCTCCCAGGTCGGATCTCCGCCACCGATCCCTCTCCACGCCCGTCCTCGGTTTTTCCTCCTTCCTGCGGCTCTAGATCTTCCACCAGTAGCTGCGGTCAGTGGTCGCTCCCAAGGGCAGAGGGCTCCATTTGGGGGCGCCACCTCGCCCACCTGGCCACCCCTGCAGATTCTGGACCCTTCGCGACCTAGCAGGGACCTCGAAGCAGGGGGCATGCCCAATAGCGCTGCCCGCCTTAGGGTCCCCGCGTGGTGGTGGTGGGGGGGTCACTACCCCCCACCCTCCGCGTGCGCACCTGTCTTGGGAGACGGTTCCGGAGTGAGAGTGCAGAGGAGGTTGTCTGGCCAGCGGGTGAGCGCTCGCTTGCGTCTTCTGCTTCTCTCGCTCCCTGCCCCTGGTCTGCTGACCCCTCTGTTCCCCCATCCCTCCCCCACCCCGCCCCCCCACCCCCACCCCCACCCCCATCCCCACCCCGCCCAGATCCTCCTGTGGGCTGCGTGCGCGGGAACCTCACTCCGCCCTCCTCTGCTGGAACCAACCGGCGCGCCCGGGGCCGCAGGGCTCCTGCTTCCAGCGCATAAAACCCGCTGGGCTCCAGGCGCTGCGCCCCCGCTGCCTCTGGTCGCCGCTCCCCGGGAGGCGCGGGCTTGGCGGGGTCGCTTTAGCGCAGGACGCTGATGGCGCGGACCTCGCCTCCAAGCAGGCTTCCGGACATCCGCTTTCCACTTCCAGAAGTTAGGGGAAAGTGAATTTGGGGTGGATCGGGAATGGTAGCAGCTCCCCAGGCTTCCTTCCCTTCCAGAACCCCGCACAGCCTCATCCATTCTTCTTTCCTGACACCCTGTCTCCCTGAGCTCTTCTTTCTCTTCTCCTAGGTCTCCCCTCTGCATTGTGCGATCAGCCTCTTCTTTTTTAACTGTGTCTCTCTCTCCTCCTCCTCTCTATCCGGATCCTCTCAACTATTTGTATTTTCGCCGTCTTCTAGCCAGCCTCTTCTCCTTTCTCCCCGTCTGAAACCTTTCCCTCCTCACTCCATTTCAGCCATCAAGTCTCTCCACTAGCCTCCACACTGTCCCTCTGTCCGCCCCTCTCCCTCCACCCTTCCCCTCCCTCCACTCCTGGCACACTCAGCCATGGATTCTGGGCCCCCCTGGGCTGCTAACCCCACTCCCACCCCCGGGGGCACCTTCTCCGCCCCCAATGCCACCACACCCTGGATGGGCCGGGATGAGGAGCTGGCCAAGGTGGAGATCGGCGTCCTGGCTGCCGTCCTGGCGCTGGCGACAGGCGGCAATCTGACTGTGCTGCTGACCCTGGGGCAGCCAGGCCGCAAGCGCACCCGCGTGCACCTGTTTGTTCTGCACCTCGCCCTGACCGACCTGGGGGTGGCGCTGTTTCAGGTGCTGCCCCAGCTGCTGTGGGACATCACCTACCGCTTCCAGGGCCCTGACCTCCTCTGCCGGGCCGTCAAGTATCTGCAGGTGCTCAGCATGTTCGCCTCCACCTACATGCTGCTGGCCATGACGCTGGACCGCTACCTGGCTGTCTGTCACCCCCTGCGCAGCCTCCAGCAGCCCGGCCAGTCCACGTACCCTCTCATCGCTGCTCCCTGGCTGCTGGCTGCCATCCTCAGCCTGCCTCAAGTCTTCATCTTTTCTTTGCGGGAGGTGATCCAGGGCACGGGGGTGCTGGACTGCTGGGCAGACTTCCGCTTCCCTTGGGGGCCTCGGGTTTATATCACCTGGACCACCCTGGCCATCTTTGTCCTGCCTGTGGCCGTGCTCACAGCCTGCTACAGCCTCATCTACCACGAGATCTGTAAGAACCTAAAAGTCAAGACGCAGGCCCGCAAGGTGGAAGGAAGGGGCTGGAGGACTTGGGACGGGACGTCGCCTTCTGTCCCCGCTGCAGCCACACGGGGCCTGCCATCCCGGGTCAGCAGCACCAGTACCATCTCGAGGGCTAAGATCCGAACCGTGAAGATGACTTTCGTCATCGTGCTGGCCTACATCGCCTGCTGGGCACCCTTCTTCAGCGTCCAGATGTGGTCTGTGTGGGACAAAGATGCCCCCGACGAAGGCAAGTGTGTGTCTGTGCGGGAGGGGTGAGTGGAAAGGAGCAGGGAAGGGAGAAAGCGGGGCCAGGACAGGGTTATAAGGCCTTCTGGGCCAGGGAGGTAACAGATGAGTGAAGCAATAATGAAGGGGGGGGGGCGGGGAGAGGGCTGTCCCATGTGAGAAGCTACAACTCCCGACCAGCCTACTGATGCCATGTGAGTACCTTTTATGTAAAATTTCCATATTTTAAAATTTGGGCACCTAATTTAAACATTTAAAAATATCACGTGGCCTTAATGAAACGTGACGGTTGGCAGTTTTGGCCAGTTTCATACATAAGCATAAGAATCCTAGAACGACTGAGTTGAAAAGAATTTTCACATTGTCCAGGATGACAGTCTGTGACCCGTCAGCTGGGTCTCTCAGTGCTCTTCCCTTCTGAGCCTGGACAAGACTTTAAACTCCTTCCCAACAATCACTTCCAATTAATTAGCACGTTGGCACATGACAGCCCTGAAATGTCAAGTTTAACTCCTTCATTCTGCTAATGAGGAAGAGAGGCTCAGGGAGGAAATGTGACTTCCCCAAGGCCACCCAGCTAGGGAGTGGCAAAGTGAAGGGTAGAGCCCAGCGCTGCTGTCCTTTACCCCATGCCCTGTTCATAATCCTGACTCTGGAAGTGGTGAGGAGAGGGGACTTCCTCCTACAGGTTAAAATCAAAATGGGACCTTCCACGAGGGCCATGTTCCAGTGGACACCTGGGAGGTCCGGCTATTGTCAGTTTTCTGGGGGGAGGTAGATGGCAGGCTCCTGAGATTTAGACACAGCCAGATGGTCCAGCTCGTGGGGGAGGAGTGTGTTCTCAGGAAAGCAGGGCTGTGTCCGGGCCGCCTAGTTGTCGAACAGCAGGGGTCCCCCTCTCCTAAGAAGAGTGGGGCATGGGGACAAGTGCAAGTCACCCCATCTGGGTGTTTGTGAATGGGGTGACTGTGTTCTCCAGTGCATGTCATGTAGCCTGGGATGTATACTGCGTGCAGCATGTAACTGCCCTAGGGAGGCCTCGTGCACAGGTTCTTCTGGAAGCTTCCTAAGAGTTTGATGACGAGTGGATCCAGGCTACCAACCCCTACCAGCTCGTAGAGCGTGGTTCCCCCTTCCCTTGTGCTTTTGTTTTCTAACCTCACTTTGCTCATCCCAGGACACACTCAAGCCAAATATACTTTGCTTTTCTGGAGAGATTAAATAAGGACCAGGCTGTTCATGAATTTAACACAACCCTGCAAGAGAATTGTGAAACTATTCTATTAAGTTAATTCTATTAATTGTGAAACCAAACTATTAAGGTCCCATTTTATTCCTTCGTTTGGACATCCATTTGTTGTCCTATTTGCAAATAGGCTATTTGAGGCTATTTGCAAATTACCCTGTAAGCAATGAATGTATTGGCTCTAAGCAACTGTAGGGACCTCCCTGCTCTACTTAAGCACAGAATACAAGGAAAGAGGGCTTCAGTCCTTGGTACTTAGTGGTGGCCTCTTTATGTCTGAGTAATCTGAGACTCAGAGAGGTGGAAACACTGGTCCAAAGTGCCACTGCTAGTAAGAGATGGAGCCAGGGCTTAAATCAAGGTCTTTATAGGTCTAGCATTATCCGTGACACAGCTTTACTCTCAACCATCCAGCGTAGCCAATGACAGAGGGTGTGGGGTGGGGCATAGTCATTTGCCCCTTTACCAAGGAACCTACAAGAAGATGTGGACCCTGCCACCCAGCCAGTGCAGGCCCCCCTGCTTGCCTGCTGTGTCACTATGACCATGAGCCTGTCCGTCCGTACACATCGCTCACCTGTGTAGAGTGAGTTACCACTTACCAAGGGCCTCTCTGAGCAAAGAGAGTGGAGACAAAATGTCACCTTACAGAGACAGTATGCTCTCTCAGAAAAGTGGAAGTGCTTTGGGGCCCTTCTAGTTGTGCTGAGATCCATTACTTTAAACTTACTTTCCAGTACACCCAGTTCCTTTCCACAGCATGCCAGCCTCTTGACCTTCTGTCCCCAAGTGTCTGGTTAGAGCCTACCTGTCTCCGTGGCCTTGCTGCTGCCCCCAGCTATCAGCTGAGTTTCCGCCAGGACGCAACAGCAGCCTAGCACTGAGCATGATGGGTCTGCCCTCCAGGGCTGAGAGGTGGGGCCTCTGTAGACTCTGGTGTTCATGGTGCATCTCCAGCCGCTGCACTGGGCCAGGCTTAGATGGGGCCAAATCAAACAGATGTTTCCCAAGCAAAGACACTTGTGGACCCCTTCCCCCATCCGCGGCCTAATCTAGGCACTAAATATATTATCAATGGAATGGATAGGATGAACACCACCCCCTTATCCAAAGCAACCTCCCACATCTTCCACAGCATCCAGGTTTTATGTTAGCTGGGGAGCAGGCCAGGATGTAAGAAAAATGAAGGAGAATCTATTTTTGTTGAGGCTGGTCCCTCCTCTACTTACAGGTACCCTCCCCTTGCCCTCATGGGTCAATCCAGATACCTTCAGCTTCTCACGCCTGTGATCTGTGTCTTCTCTCAAATGTTCTGACCCTGTGTCTTCCCTTTGCTTGGGCTGTGAGTAGCCACACCTACGAGCACACCTACAGGAGATGTACACATGAACCAGAGTATCTGCAGACTTGATAGTGTTTACAGAGTAGGCAAAGGGCTTTGCCTTTGAGTTTGTTGGGTGAAACTTCACCAGGGTACAGGATTGTTGTCTTAGAGTCAGTAGACCTGGCTTCCAGTCTGTACCAGAGCCCCTAAGATTCCTTAAAGCTCTGACATTGCTTTTAATGATGCTATAGACTCTGCCATATGCCTCACATGGTGCATCCAGCAGAAGGTCAAGGCCTATCCCGGAACTTTCCTCTTGGCATGTGGAACTTCATGTAGTCTTCAGAAAGACTATTATGTCTGGGAGAAATCTTGCCAGTTTGCATTCTCACATTTTGACCGTCCAAGAGAGAAATTAGTTTTTTCCCAGCACGATGGCATATTCCCTGGGTATACTCTCTGAGGACACAGAACAAGTATTCATCCAGAAAGGGATGCTTGGGTACCCTGTACCTAGAAGCTGACCCTCCACTGCAGTTGGAGATGATGTCATCGTGCCTGCAGGGCAGTCAGCTTCTACTGATGGCCCACCCAGGTCCCCGGCAATGGCCTGGCACTGTCAGTGCTCATGTGCTCAATGACTGAGTGACAGAATGAGTGGAACTGTCCTTGAGGGGTCAAGGAAGACAGAATCCAGAAAACAGTGTGCACCCATATCTACAACATGAATGAGATTGGGGTCAAAGGGGCCTGAACTTGGCTTAGAATCGTAGGTATTTTCCCTGCGTGTCTTACAGAGGTTGCCTCATTCTAGATCTCCATCCATTAGGGGATTCAAGGTCTAGGTTTTGGAACAAAGACACTGTTTCCTACTTAGGTGGTCCTGTCCCTGGCTATGTTTACACCTTGAAAGTCAATTTGGAGCAAACCTTAGCTCCTACCCATACCTTGTGCTTGCAAACAAAATGCAGTAAGGTAAGACTCTGGAGCCTGAGTCCCAGCTTCAAGTCCCAGTTGTCTGTCTTTCTTTCTTTCTTTCTTTCTTTCCTTTCTTTCTTTTTAACTTTTAATATTTATTTTTGAGTCCCAGCTTCAAGTCTCAGCTGCACTCCTTTCTTTCTTTCTTTTTCTAAAATTTTAATGTTTATTTTTGAGAAAGAGATAAAGAGGGCATGAGTGAGGGAGGGGCAGAGGGAGAGGGAGACACAGAACCTGAAGCAGGCTCCAGGCTCTGAGCTGTCAGCACAGAGCCCAAAGCAGGGCTTGACCCACGAACTGTGAGATCATGACCTGAGCTGAAGTCCAGTGCTTAACTGACTGAGACACCCAGGCGCCCCTGCTCCTTTCTAATTATAGAACTCAAGTGAGTCCTTTCTCTCCTCTAGGAACTCCATTTCGTCCTCTGCTCAGTGGGGGCCTGGACTCTCTCGGGTCCCATCTAGCCCTGTGATTCTAAGGCTTCTTGTGCTTCTCCTTCTGCAGATTCAACCAACGTGGCTTTCACCATCTCCATGCTTTTGGGCAACCTCAGCAGCTGCTGCAACCCCTGGGTCTCCATGGGTTTCAACAGCCACCTGCGGCCACAGCTGCTGCGCCGCCTGGGCTGCTGCGGGGGTCCCCAGCCACGCCGGCAGCTGTCCAGCCTCAGTCTCCCCAGCCGCCACACCACGCTGCTGACCTGCTCCAGCGGCCTGCCCACCCTCCCCCTCAGCCCCAGGCTCAGCGGGGGCCCTGAGACTGAAGGCTCACTGAAGGACTCCGAACAGGTGGACAGGGAAGCCCACACAGAGACTGGTGTCTTTTAGGGAACACAGTCCCTGGGGTCTGGCACACCCGCGAGGCTGGTGGAGGATCTCTGCTCGTCTCAACGTTGGGTGTAAAAGCCAGGAGGGCCAGGGCGGGAGTTGGGGGAGCCCAGTTTGAGGCAGGGTGAGGGGGCCAGAGTGGCTGCCCTACCCCTGGTGTTGGAGTTGCCTCTGGTGTGTGGGCTGCCCGCATTTGCTCCCAATCTCACAGGCTGGGAGTCAGCAAGAGTGAAAGCGCCTGCTTCCCTACTCCTGTGCAGAGTGTCTGGGTACGCACCCATGTGGTGGATGTGGTGCCCCAGGTCTCAGGCAGGCCGACGATGGCCCTGTCTGGGGGTCCACAGGGAGCAGGGACTCAAGCTGGTCTCCCACCTTGACTATTTGTCCCCCTCCTAACCTGACTAGCACACCCAGCCCAACCAGGAGAGGGGAGAAGTGAAAAACTGTGAGAAGTATCCTATTTCTCTATCTGGGTCCTGTATTTGTTTGTTTGTTTGTATAAGGAGGCTTCTTCCATGAAGGAAAGTGAATGGAGATGGGTAGAGCAGGTAGATCAGCCTTACCTGCTATGCCCACCTGACTACTGAAGGGAGATGCAGGATTAAGTACAGCACCTGTAACTAGTAAAAATTCTGCAAATGCTAGTTTTTCTTCTCCCCATACCATCCACCCCTATAGGATGGGTGACAAGACAAAGTAGATCCTCAGTGGTATGACCCACTGGGAGGGAGTATGAGAAGGAGAGGAAAGGAGCAGATGCAAATGGTCACAATAAAATTAAGAGTGGATGAAGCCTCCAAAGCAGCAGGGATTGATTGCTTTCCCTATTCCCCCAAGGGATCTGCACTGCACCTTCCTCTGGGACTGCCCAGAGGGGGGACATCTGTACAGAAAGTGGGGCCGGGTCATGGCTCTGGACTTCCTCAAGGCTTTTCAGAGCTTCCCTAAAAGCCATCCATGCTGTGATGAAGTCAGCATCCTAGGATTTGAGACTCAGCTCTGCCTTCAGGTACCTGTATGCCCTTGGACAAGTCCTCTCCCTTCTTGGGGCCTCCATCTTCTGACTTGTTTGGACAGAGATGATCTATAAGGTCTTTTCCAGCTCTAAGGTGTCATGACTTTGCAAGACTACACTCTATAGTGTTACAGTGGAGCCTTTCTAACCAACAGGCTCCAGAAGAATTCTTGGATTTTCATGACAATGATATTGACACCCTTTGACTCAATTCTGGTGAAGATGGATCCCTTGATGGCCACACTGTATACTTTTGACTTCAATTCTGTGGTGCTGAAGCTGGGAGAGGCAGTGGTATGGGGAGACTCTGAGGCTTTGCCGTGCTCCTCCTCATTACCTCCAGTGGGATTTAGATCACGACGTGGCTTCCGTACCCTAATTCTGGTTCTAATCTAAGAGATGGCTTTGATAGTGGAAAGAGCATCAGCTGAAAAGTCAGAAGAACGGGATCCTGATTCTACCACCACTGGTGACCAACATGGGGAGAATTCTGGCTTATCCTGCATCTCTGTTGTGAAGGTCACATAGGACTGTGGATGTAAAAGTGGTTGGTAGACCTATGAGCTCTCCACTAATGCAAGGGGCTGCTAATCTAATTAAGAGCTCCTGAGAGCGGCTCTAGGGAACAGATTCTCTGCCTCTACTCCTAGGGAAGCTGTAAGGAATGAGTGTCACTTTGAGCTTTAAGAAGTCACTCAACTCTGAGAAGCCTCCTTAGGCTTGCTTAAATGACAAGAACTCTGGCTGAGTGTTGTGAGTGAGCAAAGCCATCCCAAGCCTTCAATGCTAAAGAAGAGTGGGACATGGACCCGGATGGGCCAAGGCTTAAGGCAGACGTGAGCGCCCATGGTCTCTCCTCGTGACACTTTGTTACCTCTGTCAGTTCCTGACATCCAGCCACTTCTTCTTTGTCCATCTGTCCTGGCAGAGCTGGGTTTAGGGGCCTCATGGCAGCCTGAGGTGCCGAAGTTGCTCCTGGGCTGTGTGTGTAAGCCAGAGCCCCTGCCCCTCACCCATAGTCCCTGTCCCTGGTGCCCAAGTAAGTACTGAGTAAATCGTTGCTCATCATGGTGACTGGGACACCAGCTTTGTACTCCAAACACCTGGGTTTGAGTTCTGCTCTCACTCCTTTTCTAGATGTATGAATTGGGGCAAGTCCTCTAATCTCTCTGAGCAATGGTTTCCCCATTTGTTAAACAGGAACAACTAACCTTGTTGGGGACAGGAGGGTTGACCATAAACTATACAACACTCCACTGGTGTTAGAGAAGATAAAGATGCCCCTGGGGAGTGACCTCCAGGGTCCCTGTGGGAAGCAAGAAAGATGGTCTCTCCCTGGGGTCAATCTCACTTCTGACAGCTAATTCCAGGGGAAATGGAGCCATGCTGTCTCGGGGCTGGGCACTTTTGTAAACTGTATGTCCTGTGGACTCTGTGAAATACAGCACTTCAGCCCCTTAGAACCATGTGGGAGCAAGGGGTAGGGGTGGGCAGGGCAGGAGATCGCAGGAGGAGGTGAATTGGTGGACTGTGGCGATTTCTCAGAATGGTTTTTTTATGCTGTTTGGTATAAACCAGCAGTTTTCCAGAAGTCTATGTCTGCGTTTTATATGTAAATATGTCTTTTATTTATCAAGAAGCTCTAAACTCAGCCCAGGCTGCAGTGGTTCACTCCTGGGTCAGGAACCCAGAGATGCGGTTTAAATTGACCAATAAAACTCCTTAATAGATTACCAGGAAATTTCTGGGCATCTTTGTTTCCTAGGGGCAGTGACAACGAGATATGCAAGCTGAAATATTTGAAATTTGCTCTTCTTTTTCCTTTTTTTTTTTTTTTAACGTTTATTTATTTCTTGGGGGGAGAGGCAGAGAGAGAGGGAGAGAATCCCAAGCAGGCTCTGTACTGTAAGTGCAAACCCGTGAACCACGAGGCCATGACCTGAGCCAAAACCAAGAATCAGATGCTTAACCTACTCAGCCACCCAGATGCCCCGGGTTCACTCTTCTTGAATGGGGTGGTGATGGGGAAGAGAGTTTGAGGGTGGGGAGCCACCCTCACCCATGTAAGAGGGAAACAGGAGCACCCTGTAGCCACAAGGTGGCACTGTGGAGCTGACAGTGAGTCTGATGTTGTGCTGCCCCACAGGGCAGGCTGGGAAAATCACCCAGCCTCTCAGCTCTAATACCTACTACCTTTCCTTACAGATCTGGAGTCGTGGCTCTACATTCGATCCAATTCTGCAGAGATACCTGGACGCATGCTTCTCTGTCTCTAAACTCATGGAAGATGTATTTGGCAAAAAAGGGCAGAGAACAAAGGCAGGGTGAGGGACTGAGTGCAGAAATTCCTGCCTGGAAATATGGTTATTTGAGAAAGCTAGTGGGACCTCAGAAACACTGATGAGCTGTAGGTGTTCAGTTTAGAGGCTGGGGCTTGGAGTAGAAGGGCTTTTGAGAGGCCCTCTGTGCCCAGAAATGTGTTTGGATCCCGGAAGCAAAAACCACACTGATGGTGGGCATAGAATACCTCTTCACCCTAGTGGGTCTCACTGGCCAGTGATATAGCACGGCTTAGGGAGTTCTGCTAGAGTCATGGTAGACATTGGAGGCTTGCTCCTTGACACCGAGAATCCGTTGAAGACAGGTCACATTTACTGTGGCCCACTGTATAGTCCCAGTTCATTATGGAAGTATAATCAACTATGTGCTCGTTGCCAGCAGCAAATCAATTTCTCTGTATCTTGTAAGATAAATTTGGAGAGATTTTTATCCAGTCCACACTCATGGAGGAACCCAGAGTGGGACAGCATGGTCCTTCCCAGGATGTTCCGATGACATACAACATGGGAGAAAGTGACTTCGTTCTGCCGGACACTGAGCTCCTCAAAGTGGTGATTACTCAGAAAGGCGGCCACTCATACAGATTTACACAGCTGACCTTCTAAGATCCTGGAGGTGTTACATACAATAGGGACAATTTATTTCTAGCAACATGGTTAGCATTGCATTTGAGGATCACTCCAAATTAGTAGCTGGCCTCAGTCATCAGCTTCTTGCTCAAACTCCTTAGGACATGAAATCATCCCTCTTCTTTCCTTATCAGGGCATCTGAAAGCCATCGCACCATCGAAGTTCATTCTTGGTTAGTCACTCAGTGGAGTCACATGTCCAGCTCTATTTGAAAACAGCACTCTCCAAGAACACCTTTCCAGGGTGAGCATTTGGGGCAGGTGCTAATGTTAATCTCCACAGTATATTCATCTGCTAAAAATGTCATACATTTGAAGCCAATCATAGAGAGCAGAGTTCATTACAGACCTTAATCAGATGGTCAGTGGCATTCAGACCTCTGTACCACCCCCTCCCCGCCATCAACTCCCTGCTCCAAGGGGCCTGGCATAAACACTTCTCCGTGCAGTTCAGCTGGGTCAGTCCCTGGAGCATTTCTGGGAGCATTTCCCATCAATTGATTTTTTACCTTCCTTTCTAAACTGAAGTCAGAAATCACCATCTCTGGGACATTACCTCAGATGATGTCTGATCTTAACCTTTCCTCCCCAATCTGCCCAAGCAGTTACAGGCTCTGCTCTCACCGCTCTACGTTAATTCTCTTTTGTCACATGTTTGGTACCTGCTCTTGCCTGTCCCCACGACTAGGTCCTAAGTGCCCTGACCTCACCCACCCAATGTTCAAATCTTCTTTTAATGTATGCCTCTCCCAATCCTAGGGTTTTTCCAGAATCCTGCAGAAAGCAGGCACTCTGCCTGTACTACTTCCCTTATCCACCCCCCTGGTGTGGGGGCCGTCTCAGCCTCGTCCCTGCCCAGCCTCTCTCCAGGGCACGGTAACTCATCTGAACCTCTTCAACACACCCTTGACTTCTTTTTTCTTCTTGTTAAAAGAGATCAATAAGAAATAGAATTTCATTTCTAGATACAGAGACAGTGTAACTGGTGTTTATTCTTCATCCTGCCTCTCTAAATCAATAACATCTTTTTTTCCTTATTAAGAAAAGTTTCCTAAGATGTCTTAGTCCATTCCAGCTGCCATAACAAAATGCCACAAACTGGGTGGCCTCTAAACAACAGAATTTATTTCTCGCAGCTTTGGAGGCCAGAAGTCCAAAATCAGGGTCCCGGCAGGATAGGTGAGGGCCCGCGTCTGGGTTGAAGACTTCACATGGGTTGTATTCTCACAAAACAAAAGAGCTAAGGAGCTTTGCAGGGTCTTTTTTCACAAAAGCACTAATCCCACCCCCTCCATCTAATCCCACACCCTCCATCTAATCCCACACCCTCCATCTAATCCCACACCCTCCATCTAATCCCACACCCTCCATCTAATCCCACACCCTCCATCTAATCCCACCCAGAGGCCCCACACTTGATACCATCACCTTGGGGGTTTAGGATTTCAACAGACGAATTTAAGGGGCTACAAACATTCAAATCATAGCCGGAGAGGAACAACAATGATACCCAAAAGTTGGAGGGGCACGTAGGCCAGCAAAATAGCACAGCCCTAGAACCCCAAACCAAAACCATTTCTTCAGATTACCTCGGGGAAGAGGAAGCTGGGAACATGGAAATGGACTTGAAAGGTCATGTACAGCCGGCAGGTGGAGCTCAGTTAACAAATTGTCTCTAAGATCTGGACGCCACTCATCTGGGCTTGGGATTTGGCTCGCGTGTTTCTCGGGCTTCCATCTTTGGAATGTTTGTTTAGGTAATGTGAGTAAATTTTTTTAAATTTCAGGTCTTAATTAGCTGTTAGAAAAAGTATATTGTGTATGTATGTGGTTATTACTGCGCGTTATCAATTTAAAAACACTTAAAGTTAATTCTCTGAGAATTTGTAGGACTAGCCTGTCTGCAAACAGTGACGCAGCTGATCCTCCTTTCCAGTACTGACAGCTCTTACTTTACGCAACTGTTTTATTCTTCCAATCAGGACTTCTAGAACAATGTGAGATGAAGAAAATGACAAGTTTGAGGACACTTACAAACTATGATTCATGATTCAATAAAGCTATGTCTAGGATCTTACCCATAAATATCATGCAGTTAGCTGATTTGAGATAAGCCATTCTTTTTTCTTTTTAATGTTTATTTATTTTGAGAGAGAGAGAGAGAGGGAAGGAGGGGAGAGAGAGAGAATCCCAAGCAGGCTTGGTGCTGTGAGCGCAGAGCTGGTGTGAGACTCTAACTCATGAACGATGAGATCATGTCCTGAGCTGAGATGCAGAGTCTGATGCTTAACCAACTGAGCCACCCAGTCCCCCCTGAAACAAGCTATTCTTAATCAAGCTAAGAAAGTGCCCTTGTATTCCTAACCGGCTTTAAGCAAGCAAACAAAGAACAATCCAGAAAAGAATATTACATTCTATTGGATTGAATTTGGGGAGGTTTTCCCCTGGGATCCCAGATTGTGATGCTAGTTGGGGTTTATCTCTGTCATTGTTTGTTCCCAAAAAAACAGGGAATTCGAAGGTTGGATGATGGTGGGCTTCCTAAGTGGCCTGTTTAAAGTGCTGAGGGCAGAGCGGCAATGCTCAGCCAGACACAGCCCTGAAAAGGGGCAGCGTGCAGGGTCAGGCCGGAGGAAAAGAGGAACTGGCAGTTGCCGTTTCATTTAAAAATTTTAAGGAAGTCGTTTATTGGCAAAAAATTAAAGAGCTCAGTGAGTCATCTTAAGGGTAAGGTTACCAAACAGAACTCTACTACAGCTGATGAAACATTTTTCTCACAATTTTCTATGGAGAAAGGCGTTACCGCTTTCTCTATTGCTATCTCCACTCATTCATCTTTATCCTGGAAGTTCTACTTGACGTCTGATCTGAATCTTTCTTGCTGAGTGAGTTACAGGCCTACTTATCCTTCTATGTCTTGGTTAAAAAACAAAAGTTATTCCCTTACAAAATAAGTGCAAGAATTTGTAGAGAACTGCACCTCATTGGAACCCTAGAACTCACATGGCCACCTGAGTGTATTCTACTGACTCAGGGTCGGCAGGGTTCACAAAAGTCCAGAAATTGGGCCTGTGGCTTTTTGGATTGACATTGACATAGTCTGTGGTTTCCTTTATGTTCTCATAGTCCAGGGCACATTCATTTTTTAGTCCTCCAGGGGTTGAAAAGACCACTTGTGTGTAATTCACATCCTTGGTGGCCTTAGGGGAAAAAAGCAGAGAAACGTGGGTCAAGATTCCTACCAGGGTTAGAGGAGGGGACACCCCAGGACTGAACTCTCCCTCAACGACCCTCGCCTTGCCCTAGGCTGGCAGGGAGAGAAGCTGGCTCCCAGGTGACTGTGCGGGAGAGCAGGGTCAGGCCGAGGGGCCGGGGGGGGGGGGGGGGGGGGGGGGGGGGGGGCGGGGACAGGCACTACCGACAGCTCTGTGCCTCCTGTCTGCAGGGATTTAATGGGTTTCAGGAAAGATGTGGAGACACAACCCCAGTGAGGTCAGGACTCAGAACAGGCTCTGGCCGCCCGCCTGGGCTATGGAGAGGAGGAGGTGGTCCATCGACACTTGCATTTTTACAGTTCGCTCAGACCCATTTTGTGCGGATGCCGTAAACTCGACCACCGGTCACCTAAGGATGTTGTAATGACTCAAATAGCCCCTCCACCCCTGCTCACATCCCTGCAGCTGGGGTGGCCTGGACGCTCAGTCTTTTACAGCAAGGGCCCCAGCTGTGTACAAAGGGCTCGGACCACTAGGGGTGTCCGTTACCTGGCAGGTGGCCGGCGAGCTCCCAGAGACGTCCGAGCTGCTGGAGCTGTCTGAGGATGTGTCACTGTCACCTAGGGAGAAATAGAAACTGTTCTTCTAGGGAACACTGGGGGCAGGGGAGGGGTTAGGAGGGATGGGCACAATGGAAGGGAGAAGGAGACAAAGTCAGGCAGAGCCAGCCATGCAAAGACAAGTGGGGAAGGGAGATACCCCTGGTAGAGAAAGGAGACATTGAACAGAGAAAGGGTGGGGAGCGAAAGCTTCCCCCCGCACCCCCTCCGCAAATAGGCAAGAATGTGCCTTAGAGTCCAGGCACCCCCGCTCGGTCCAGCTCCATCTAACACTAACAGCACTTGATTGTGCTGGAAGAGATAAGCAGGGACAAGCCGATGCAGCGCAGCCCGTGGCACACAGCTCCGGCCTCCGCAGTCCTGGCCACGGGGTTTGCTCTAGACCCGTCACTAACTCTAGTAGGCAGCGGGCATCCATTTTTGTGTCTCATTTTGCTCCCTTGTGAAACAAGATGGTTAGATGATGATCTCTGAGGTCGCTGCCAGAGTGTCTGATTCTGGCCAGGCTTCGGTGAAGGTCTAGGGCCAGGGTCACGATGAGGCCATGGCCCCTCCTTTTCTGCAGAAACCCTGAAGTCACATGAGCCGTCTCTTCCGGTTGTCTCCTGCGCTGAGGTCTTATCTCAGTGCCAGGGAAGCCTGACCACCAGATCTCTCCAACTGAGAAGATAAGATTGGAAGGTCGAAGCGAACGCAAATCCATCAAGGGATAACCCGCTGGAAAAGGTGCGATCTCTGGGGAGCGAGTGCACAGCCGGCCGGCTGTCCTGTGCAAGCAGCAATTTCCGTTGTGCAGCAGTGACCTGGTGGCTCTCCCAAGCCCCGAGGGAGAAAGCCAGATGGTGGTATTCCTGCCGGTTCGCCCGCCAGAGGTGATTGTTGGTTTGCACCATCACCAACCCCGGTATTTATTAAAACCCCCAGATACCGTGGCCAGAGGCAGCAGAGGGAGGTGAAATCTTGGTCAGGTGGAAACAGGTGTCATAGTATCAGTGACAAAGACAGGAGCAGAGGCAGCGCCAAGCCCCCCGGCAGTGGCTCACACACAACCAGACTTGGAAAAGAACGCAGACCCACACCAACCCAGGGAGATCTGCCCCCGTGACAGGAAGAGCAGCTTGCTGGGAAAGCTAGGCTGGCGAGGCCTTCGCTGAGGTGGGTGGGAGGAATGTTCCAGCTCAGGACTGGGCTGGCAAGACAGAGCCCGGCTGCGGCAGGACAGCTCTCCACGGCCCGGACAGAGCAGAGTAAGCGTTATGGCAAGGTCTTCCCCCGCCCTGCTACTCACGCCTGCAACGGGACTCAGGCACAGGGGCGCCTTGCGTCTCTTCCTTGGCGGCGCATGGCTGACGGTGGGCAGGGCTGGGCCAGGGGGCCTGGAGCCTGGCCCCTTTCAGTATCCGCTCACTCTCGTTGGCTAAAGGGGACAGAGGAAGGGTCAGAAGTGACAGCTCTCCAGGTCAGTAACATCCTGTCTCTGAGCACGGCCCTCGATACGGCAGAACACTCAGAGGGACCTCTTCAAACCTCAGCATCTGCTCAAAACCCTGCAGAGCCTCTCACCTCACTGGGAGGACAAGCTGAGGCCCCAGCCTCCAAGCCCCTCCGTGGCCTTGCTGCTCCCCCTTCTCTCCGTTCCAGCCACGCTGGCCTCTCTGCCAAACAGCTTTCTGCCTCAGGGCCTTTGCAGGTGCAGCTCCCCTCCTCACTTCGAGACATTTATACACTAAAATGTCGGCATTCCAGCGATGCTGGCCATCCTCCAGCTCAAACCTCCCTGCCTTGCTTCATCTTTTTCTTCCCAGCACTCACCATAATCTAACACGTGTGTATTACCTGTTTATCTAGTTTGTTCTCTGTGCCCCCCCATGGTGTGAAAGTTATATAAGGACAGAGACTTTTATTTTGTTCCCTGTTACACTGAATGAATGAATGAATGGCTACAGAGGCCTAGACTTCCTTTGTTTTATTTTCCCTAATTATAACGCCACCCCAGAACAGGACTTCTCTACTTTCCACTGTAAATCAATTCAAGAATTTAAGTTCAGGGCGCTGGGGTGGCTCAGTCGGTTGGGCGTCTGACTTCGGCTCAGGTCATGATCTCATGGTTCGTGGGTTCAAGCCCCGTGTCGGGCTCTGTGCTGACAGCTCTGAGCCTGGAGCCTGTTTCAGATTCTGTGTCTCCCTCTCTCTCTGACCCTCCCCTGCTCACATTGTCTCTATCTTTCTCTCTCAAAAATAAATAAAACATTAAAAAAACACTTGTTAAAAAAAAAAGAATTTAAGTTCATCTCTGAGTCTAGTCACATTCCCTTCTGCTGGAATTCGAAGCCCTTTCTTCACGTTGATCCCTTTGCTGGTGAAGAACGTTAGTTAGGCCCAGGCTGACTGGGCCCACTCTCCAGAATACTGCAGGAGTTTGTCCCTAAGGACAGAGTCTGGGCTGTGGAAGGGCTCTGGGCCATTATTCCCAGCCACAAATAGGTTGGATCCGAGTGGGGATTACCCGGTAAGGGATGACCTGGCGGGTGGATCCTCAAGAAGGTAGGCAAGGGGTATGTGTGTGTGTGGGGGGGGTATCACCGTGCTGTAGCCTGGGGGACGGTCCCTGCAGGCGACAGGAGGAAAGAGAGCTCCAGGCTCTTTACCCATGTGCCTGCTGAGCAGGTAGTTGACGGCGGCGAAGAGGCAGGTCTGTAGGATGATGGACACCACTGCGATCACCAAGCCGTGCCAGAACTTCATGTCTCTGTTGGGAAAGGAGCAGGGTCAGCGTCAGAGACTGCCGAGACTCCTCATCAGCTGCGAACCCGCCCCGCCCCCAGCCAGGGGCCGCCAGCTGGCGTTGCTGTGTGTCTCCGAGCGGGTCTCTCTGCCTCTCTGGACGGGAAGGCGTAGGGAGCCAGGGAAGGCGGTGTGCGCGCTGGGAAGCCGGGAGCCCACTCACTCTGTCAGCATGGTGAGCTTGCAGGGCGGCTGCGGGGGCGTCGGTGAGGCTCAGGCTCTGTGGACGCAGAAGGAACCGCGCTGGGCACCCAGTCTCTGCGTGGCGCCACCCGCGGGACGTCCTAGAGACCTGCAGGGGCGCGGCGGCGGGGCAGGACTCTGGGCTCCACGCTCCAATTCCCCTCAGGCAAACTCAGGGGCACTCTGCGTCACTGGCTTTCGTCTTCCCAGATTTCAATGTTTGAAGCTACAAAACAGGCAGGACCTCGTGGTTAGGCGTCAGCACCTAAAGGGAGGCGGGGGGAGGGGGGGTGGAGGGAAATGCGCTCGATGCCAGCAGCTGGCACCCCCGCCATCCAACTGTTCACACAGTCCCATGGCCGAGATATCAGCGACCTCTTTTAATAACACGCATCATGAGACTCAGGGGGCAGAGGCTGAGGCTGGATTTGGGCTCGAAGTGCAAGCCTACGTGTGCAGCTGATCTCGGCTCTCCCAGAACCTTCACCTGCTGCCGGAAGCACCAAGGGGTTGAACTCGCGCAAATATGCCAGGAGAGATTCATTAAAGCAATCCAAATCTTGCGGCATCTGGGTGGCTCAGTCAGGCGGCAGACTCTTTGTCTCAGCTCAGGTCATGATCTCAGTTTGTGAGTTCAAGCCCCGCATCAGTCTCTGCACTGCCAGTGCTGAGCTGGCTTGTGATGCGCTCGCTCGCTCTCTCTCTCTCTCTCTCTCTCTCTCTCTCTCTCTCCCCCTCCCCCCCACCCTGCTTGCCCTCTCCCTTTCTCAATAAATAAATAAATCTAAAAAAGAAATCACCCACACACCATGGGTGGCTTTGTGGGGCTTTAGACTCTGGATGTTGTAAGGGTATAGACTCTGGATGCTGTTACACCCTCATGAATATGTTGATTTTAAAAAATCAGGGGGCTTGGGCAGCTCAGTCGATTAAACGATTAAGCGCCTGACTTCAGCTCAGGTCATGATCTCCCGGCTGGTGGGAGCACAGGCTTTGCGTCTGGCTTTGTGCTAACAGCTTAGAGCCTGGAGCTTACTTCTTATTCTATGATTCCCTCTCTCTCCGCCCCTCCCCTGCTCACACTCTGCCTCTCTCTCTTTCTCAAAAAGTAAATAAACATTTAAAATTTTTAATTAAAAAATCAGCTTATGAATTTCGGCGGCATGTTGTGGAATATGGAATTTACTGTAAGACAAAGGCAGGATAATTTTAAAGCCTCTGAGATGATACTTACTCATCAGAGATGGGGAGACAACTGCCCACAGCCCTGCTGCAGACCAGAAACCTTAAACAGTCTTTTACTGCTCCTGAGGCTTATTTCCCCCATCAGGGTTTCCAAGGGCTAAGGGCTAAGAGTTTGGTTTTTATTTGTAGTTTTCACACTGGAGCTTTCTAAAATCAGAACTCAGACCAAGAATTAAGAGAGAAAGAGAGAGAGGCACTGACGGGCAGGAAGGGTGTGGGGTTTGCCACCAAACCCTTTCCAGAGCTGTGGGCGTTGGCCGGCTGGAAGTCTCCAGAGAGAAAATACCACCATCTCCTTTCGCATACCAACAATCCAGTCCTTGGCAGTGACTTTTCTTTACAAAATCAAAAATTGGAAGCAACACACAGCCAATTTCTTCATCATGCTTCCGTAACCTACCCCCTTCTCTACATAATAAATTCTAGATACTTCTCCAAAGGAACCCGACTCTATCTACCCATTGCTTTTCAAGTTAAATGTGCCCGGTTGCCTCGTGAGCATCAGGTGCTGGTAAGAAGGGGCTACAGTGGGGAGGGGGGAAGGGAGCAGGAGGTGGACACACCCCAAAAGGCAGATGAGATAGGACTCCAGGAAGTTCCTGAAGGCCATAGACTATCGAGTAGAAAATCCAGTACCTTCCTCCTCACCCCCCCAAGTGATGAGCAAACTCCAGAAAGAAAGCTTAGCCAAGAGTGACTTGTGAACAGAATGAAATTTGCAGAGCCAAGACGCTGGAAATAAAACACAAAAATGATGGAGATGAAGCAAAACGGGGATTTTTTTTTTTTTCAGGAAAAAACAATGATCTTGAAGGATTGGGCAACTCTACAGGAAAAGGGGCATAGTTATATTTTCAATGCCTGACTCTTGTCTTATTTTGGATAAACCCTCTTAAAATGTCGACAGGTACTGATTTCTCAAGCAAATTACAGTATTGATTTCTGGGGCAGCTGCAAAAGAAAGATTGGATTTCAGCAGGAGAGCTCTCTGGCATCAGGAATGATGCGAAAATCACAGGCTGCTGTGCCTGGGAACCCAACAGTGTTCCATTTTTAAAGGCATTCTAGTATGTTAGTATTTTTTTAATGTTTATTTATTTTTGAGAGAGAGAGGCAGAGAGTGAGCAGTGAGGGCAGAGAGAGAGGGAGTCACAGAATCCGAAGCCGGCTCCGGCGTCCGAGCTGTCAGCGCAGAGCTCAACGCAGGACTCAAACTCACGAGCCATGAGATCATGAGCTGAGTCCAAGTTGGACGCTTAACCAACTGAGCCACCCAGGTGCCCCCTCTGTCAGTATTGATTACCTCGCATTTGATGTCTCACTAATCACAGAAATTATTCTCCTTTCATCCAAGGGGGTGTCCAGAAAGCCACTAGGGCTGTGTTCTGAAGCCACACTTAAATTTTAATTTCTTTTAAGACTCCTTTCTCTCCTTACTCATTAAAAATTAAACAACTAATAGATATTTGTGGTAGAATTTAAAATGCAAACAAGCAAAAAATTTCACAAAATCACCCCGCGGTTTATTCCAGAAACACGTACGGACTCTGCATATGTGTGCGGGTAAATACGTGTGTACACACGTACGGTCTTGTCTAAACATGGCATCGTACTGATTAGCAGCTTTTCCTCTTCACTGAATACGTGGTAAACATGTCTCCAGATCAGAAAAGCCTTCATTAAAAAGCTCCACTCTGAAGGCCCTCGGGCCAAATTCGGCACCTGGGTGATTTTGTTTGATGAAGTGCTTTAAAGATTTGGACTTGGATGCCCTAAGAAGGGGTATGTATTCTTTGGTCCCTGGCTGATCCCTGAAGCATTCGAGTTGGCCACATGCTTGAGTTTCTGGCAAACTACGACTCCATTTTATCAGTGTTTCTTAGCACTCTGTGAGATTCAGAGCCAGACAGTTCGTTGTTGTCTAGAGCTGTTTTGCGCCCCACGGGACATTCAACATCCTGGAAGACCACCATTGTAACAGGCTAATGTAGCAACAAAAACGTCCAAAAATGACCCCACACATTTCCAAATGCCCCACGCATTTCCAAGTGCCCCACACTGAGGCAACCACTTTTGCTCCCACTTGAGAGTCACTGCATTCAATAAATGTCCCATTGTTTTAAAACCAGTATCTTATTTTGGCTCTTTGTACAAAACCAT
Source organism: Hyaena hyaena (assembly GCF_003009895.1). Classification (NCBI taxonomy): domain Eukaryota; kingdom Metazoa; phylum Chordata; class Mammalia; order Carnivora; family Hyaenidae; genus Hyaena; species Hyaena hyaena. The sequence goes on along the minus strand of NW_024080660.1, from coordinate 5,601,487 downwards.
GTTGACTATACGTCCTTCCATCATTTTAGTATATTGTCAATATCTTACCAGCCAAATGGTGCACAGAACCTGTGTCAGTGTATAGCATAAAGTCCAACAGACTTCAGGATGAAACCAAGTTATGTTCCCTTCTGAATGTGAATTATTAAACTTCTCAGCACCTCAGCTCCTGTACCTATAAGATGGGGAGAATGATAGCCTGTATCTCAGATAGTTCTTGTGCGGGCTCAGTGTTTTATGCTGTTTGTATAGACCTTTATACAACACCAGGCTTGTGAGAAGCACTCAGTGATTATGGATGGGCCCCCAGGACGGTGTGACTTAATAATTTTTAGGTGTTACAATGGGTATGGAAAAGCAGACGCATTCAGTAGAAACTGTACTTGGAATTTTGAACTTAGATCTTTTTGTGGGCTGGTGAAATGCTGTGCTAACCCTCTCTGATGTGGGGCAGCTCCTAATAAGCCACGTGATCACGACTTCCACAAGCAATACACTCATGACCCTTCTGTGCCCATCACGCCTTCTGTTCTTCACTTGCAGTACAGGATCTGATAAACTACAGGAGCTATTCAACACTTTATTAAATGATAGGCTCTGTGTCAGATGATTTTTGCCCAACTGTAGGCTAATGGAAGTGTTCTGAGCACATTTAAGGCAGGCTAGGCTAAGCTATGATGTTTGGTAGGTTAGGTAGAGTAACAATATACAATTTCGACTTACAATATTTTCAATTTGTGATGGGATTGTCAGGAGCTAACCCCATCGAAAATTGAGGAAGTTGCGAACTATATACTGTTCAACCCTGAAACGCTTCATCAAGATGGTGACTGGAGTAGAGCTATTAAAACTGAGTTTGTCTATTTTAGGAAACTCAGGCATTCGTGTTGAGCACAGTTTGAAGATAAGATCCGGGACAGGATGAGGTATGAAAATGATGACAGATGTCATTATTTAAGTGGCTAATGGCCCCTAACCACAATGAGCAGGTTGTTCCTTGGGGTCTAATTGCAGATTGCTGATCAGACAGTGGGCAAAAACATCTGTTCATTTGCACCACCCCCCTCAACAGGCACACATACCAAATAACCAGGAAATGAGCAATTTAGGGTCATTATGTTGTGAAAAAAGCGCCTGGACTGTAAGAGTTTCCATTGGCTTATTCTATCATCAAGATTCGGACAGTCGGGTCCTCTTTCACATGCTTAGTTTCGACACCCAGACCAATACTAACGTAGCTCCCTGCCAGGCACCCCCCAGCCACACTCCTGCAGGGTGCTGGGAGCCTCTCCTCGGCTTGCTTCAGGCCTGGGCGAAGTCCTGAGACCTCCAGTTAGGCCTGGATTCCATCTCATTGTTTCCCCTTCCTTCTGATAGAGGAGCTTTCGTGGGGCTGTTGTAGTTGGTACAGCCTGACATAGAGGTGAAATAATTAAGACACACCTCCTCCTGCCTGACACCATGCTTTCTTTGAAGATTCATTCTACAAAGAGTAGTTTAAACAAGAGCACAATAGAAGATGATTTCTATGAAAATCATATGGATCGCAATAATCAATAATCGCTGTCAATATTGTTAAGCTATCTATCTTTTGAAATTAAGTAGCTTTAGGGGCGCCTGTGTGGCTCAGTCGTTAAGCATCGACTTTAGCTCAGGTCATGATCTCACCGTTTGTGAGTTGGAGCTCTGCATTGGGCTCTGTGCTGACGGCCCAGAGCCTGGAGCCTGCTTCACATTTTGTGTCTCCCTCGCTGTCTGCCCCTCCCCTGCTCATGCTCTGTTTCCCCATGTCTCAAAAAAAAACCCAAAAAAAACAAAAAAAAACCATAAAAAAATTTAAAAAAATTTAAAAAAAATTTTTTTAAATTAAGTAACTTTAAAGAATTTTAAAAGCCTTTAAAAAGAATTTTTTGCAAGCTTCATTAATTTATCGGTGTTACAGTTAAAAATTTTAAACCATAACACAGCTGCACGGTGTAGAAAGAGAACAAGCCCGGGAGAGCCCAGCTCCTCTTCCCAGCCCAGCGCTTGCCTGCCGTGCTCTGGGACAGGTAGGAGCCCTTTCTGGGTCTTGGAGAATGAAAGCACTTGGTGCTTGAAAGTCCCCAGGCTCTTTCTAGCTCCAAGCATTCTGTTCTTTAAAGATTGGAGTAAGGATGGGGAAAGAAGCAATTTTGGATATAAATGGGATATTTTAAAAGAAAAAAAATCTGTTTCCATTTTATAATATCATCCAGTCTCCTCTGCACTTCTCCCCTTTTTAGCCTTTTCTCCCCTAATTTAATATGCAGTTTGGAATAATCAAAAAAAGGAGGAAACATAAATAAGCCAAACCAATCATGTATATAACCACGGAAACAGAGATCAAAAATTGTAAGGCTACTAAGGAATTTTTTAATGTAACCTCAATAAAATTCATGTTTTCCTAGAAAAATATAAATGAGCAAAATTGATTCCATAAGGCACCAAAACCAAAACAAAATCACAAGAAAGAAGTTGGGGAGGTAGCACGGCCTGTAGCCACTAAAGACCAAGACCTGATGCGTGGGTTCACAGCCCAGCTCACTCCCTGCATGAGTTTGGTCTAGTTCTTGAACCCTTCAAAGGCTTAGTTTTCTTATCTGTACGATGGGAGCAATAATAACTAGTTCTTAGGTTTGAATAAGATGGATATCAATGATACCTGCTTCTGAGGAGGAAATAAGATGAGTTACTTGAAGTAATTATAGCTTTTGTCACATAGTAACAAGCATACAATAAGTGACAATTACTATTATTTAGAAATTAAAAGCATAATTGGAATTAATCCACTCAAAATTTGTGTCCAAATAGTTTTTTTTTTTTTTTTTTTTAAATTTTAGAGAGTGGGCCAGAGGGAGGGGGGTGGGTAGGATCTTAAGCAGGTTCCGCGCTCAGGGTGGAAGTCCACTGTGGGGCTCAATCCCATGATCCTAGGATCACTACCTGAGCCAAACTCAAGTGTCGGATGCTCATCCGACTGAGCCATGCAGGCACCTCCCAAATAGTTTTAGAAAATCAGTTATTTTAAACTTTTAAGGAACACATACTTCTTTTTATGCTGTATAATCAGATCCAGGGCATAAAAAGGTGGAAGACTTTGCATGATCATGTCACTTAGGGATACAGAAAGAAACAGAGGATAATATCAAGGAGTTACTCCAGGGACATCCAGGAAATCTGTTATTACAATAATGAAAACTAGCGTTGAGTATTTAACATGCCCTTACTCTGCAGGGATAGACGTTATCCCCATTTCCTAGATGAGACAGAAAGGCTTGGGGAGGTCGAGCAATTTGCCCTGGTCTCCTGCACCCCTCCCTGCCCTGGCTGCCAGAGCCAAATTTCAAACCAAGCCCAGCTCTCAATCATTACATGGAATTGCCTCTTACATGATATGAATACAGCATCAATAGATCAAGTTTTTAAAATGTTGATCTCAATAAAATGCCAAAACACATTTGATGAAACCAAATGCTCAGTTCTTACATTTTAATAAAATAAGAATATGAGAATAATTTTTTCCTTTCATAAAGAATATCCCTTTTGTACCGATAATGAACATCTTACCAAGTGGTAAGATGTGTTAGCAGTCGAGAACGAAGATGTCTGTTGTAACCATTTTTAAAAATGAATCCTGGAAATTCTGACCCTGGGGAGGTAGAGGTTCCTCCAATCTCTAACCTAGAGTAATAATAAGGGTATAGAATATTTATTGAGCAAGTCCTGTGATACTTTGACATCTATAACTCACCTGACTCTCACAATCAGGAGATAGGTGTATTTTTTCCTTTTTCTTTTCTTTTTTTTAATTGAATTATAATTATCATTTCCATTTTACAGAGGGCAAAACTAAGACAGAGAGAAGTTAAGTAATTTGCTCAAGATGGCATTTGTGCCCAGGCAGCCTGACGGCGGAGCCTAAGCTAATTAACTGATACACGAAAGTAACGAAGGTATACTTTGGGGCAAGGGCAGGTCAAATTGATCCTTATTTGCAAAAGAGGTGATTTAATACCTAGAAATTCCAAAATGATCGATTGAAAAAGTAGTGAAATTAATCAGACTACTCAGGAAAAGTTCTGAAAGCATGATAAGTCTTCTGAAATTACCAGCTATTCCTCCAATTATGTCAGCAATGACCAGTGAGGTAATGGAATTGTAGGGACGGGAGCCCGGAGCCTTCTTGGCCATCATACCGCATAGAGCTAAGAATAATTCTAATTGTAAGAAAGTTATTTTGAAGAAAATAATAAAGATGTACTGACAGATACAAAAGGCAGAAACTAATAGAGAGACATGTGATATTCCAGACTGAGAATCCTGAAGACGAAAAGCAAAAAATCATTTTGAAATTAATGTGTTGGTTCAATATAACTCCAGTCATAACTACAGTGAGAAGTTTTTACAACTCCAAATTAACTCTAAAATTTATCTGGGAAAAAAAATAACAGTCCAGAAGATCTGGAACACATTTGAAAAGGATTTGTGACCAGGCAGATTCTTGACATACTACTTTTTAAGGGTGGTGTAGATTTGAAAAAAATACAGTAGGTTGTGTACAGTAAATATATGACAAAAGTGGTTCACAAGGCAGTGGGAGGAAAGAAAAGTGTCATTTAGAAAATGTTGCATGTAGAATAATGAATTAGTTACCTATAAGAAAAAAAAATAACTTATACCCAGACATGATACAAGAAAATAAATTCCAAAGGAATTAAAGAAGTAAATAGTTTTAAGTTGAGGCATTAAAAGTAAGATATAGGACCGGATATTCATATATTGAATAATATTTACTAAATCCCCAGATGAGAGAAAACAGTCTCAGCCTATATGCAATGGAAGAAATCACGGAGCAACGGGAAAAATAGATTCAACTCTAAAATATTAAAACCTCACATATTAAAGTCAAATAAACAAAACTTAAAGACAAAAAGACAAAAACGCTAGAACAAGTGTGTGTAATACATAACTTTAAAAGGTTTTAGATTTTAATGTTTTTTTTTTTTAATTTATTTCCAGGAGAGAGAGAGAGAGAGAGAGAGAGCGTGAACAGGGGAGGGTCAGAGAGAGAGGGAGTCACAGACTCTGAAACAGACTCCAGGCTCTGAGCTGGCAGTCAGCACAGAGCCCGACGCGGGGCTCGAACCCACGAACCGTGAGATCATGACCCAAGCGAAAGCCGGATGCTCAACCGACTAAGCCACCCAGGCGCCCCTAAAAGGTTTTAGATTTTAAAAAAAATTGTTAAGAAAAGCCCTCTTAGGGTGTTATGCTGAGCGAAATAAGTCAGGCAGAGAAGGACAAATATCATATGTTTGCACGTATAGGAGGACTAGGAGGAACTTAACTGAGGAGCAAGCGGGAGGAGAAGGTGGGAAATGGTGGGGGAAAGGGAGAGAAGCAAACCATGAGAGACTCTTGAATGCTGACAAAAACTGAGGACTGATGGATGTGGGGGTGAGGGGGAATGGGCATGGAGGAGGGCACTTGTGGGGATGAGCACTGGGTGTTATGTGGAAACTAATTTGATAATAAACTATTTGTAAAAAATAAAAAAAATTTAAAAAAGCATAAAAAATAAAAAATAAAAAATAAAATAAAATAAAAAAAATTAAAAAAAAAGAAAAGCCCTCTTATCCCCAAATGACAAATGGGTAAAAGGCATGGAATGGTTTACAGACAATCTGGAACCAAAGCTATTTTCATAAGGTAGCTCTACCCACTATTGATCATAAAAGTGAAAAATGGAAAACAATCTAATTGAAACACAAAGATTAGGTAAATTAGGGTGAAGGTAGAGAAGGGAATAGTACACCATTTAAAATTATATTGATAAAAGTTTAATCTGGGGAAGGAATCTGTCCCATGAAGAAGTACAATGCAGTTATGTTTAGCTACATACAAAACATAGGTTTTACAAAAGAATGAAAATTTGTGAAAAAAGGAAACTTTGGGTCATTAGACATTTTTGTCTTTTATATTACTTTAGAAATAACACCAATCACCTGATTCAGTTCACCAAATCCCAAATAGTTTGTTGACAATAATTTTGCATATCAAATATAGATTTATCCATGAATGTAAACTTATGGTAATTAAACTGGGGGGATTTTATTTTAATGTTCTTTGTTCAAAAAAGGGAAATAGAAAAAATATATACCTAAATGTTAACAAAACTGGTTATTGTAATCGTGGTTGATGTTTTATTTAATTCTTTATATTATTTGTCATTATCAAAGTTTTCTGCAATTAACATGTATCTTTTTTTCTAATCAGGGAAAATGTTTTTAAAAGTATTGAAACAAGCTCAGAAATTCTGGAGTTGCTCAACTAGCATCGTACCAAATTTATCTACATAAAAATGTATTTACAGTCTAAATTATATCTCATTATGTTAATAGAACACTGAGATGATCATCTAAATGTCTGAGTTCCAATTGATCAAATATATCTCAAGTGGTCTAGGTGCATGGCCCTGTGCGAAATACTCTGATGGACAGGAAGAAGGAGAAAACACCGCCTGAACTTTCAAGAGCTCACACTGTATTGGAAAATCAAGACATTAATAAGTGAAAAATCCAAAAGCAGAAGAGACATCACAACAAAGCATAATGAATGTTCAGAAGGAGTGGTGTGTACTATCTCGGAGGAAAAACTGATCCCCGCTCAATAGACTATTCAGAGAGGAGTCGCTGAGCAGGAACTTTGAAGAACAGGCAACGGATGGATGGAGAATGAGAGAAAGAGTGGGTCAGCTAATGGCATCTCCGGCTCTGGCTGTAGGGAAACCCACTGTCTTCCACAAGTTTTGATACGCATTTGGCCACATGTAAAACAGAGCGGGCGGAAGCAAGCTGGGTACACCACAAGCCGACCTCACATGTTGATACAGGAAAATAAGGAGGAGAGGGACTTGGTGGCCAGGGGGATTGGGTTTGAAGTTTCAGCTCTGGCCTTCCTGGCTACGAGTTGCTTTCCTTCTCTAGGCCTCGGTGTTTTAACTGAGAAATGCAAACAGTACCTGTTTCATTTTTTAAACTCATGCTGTGTGCTCGTTATGTGCCAGCATCAGGAAAAGCATTTTGCATAAATTATCTTATTTAATCATCACTATAACAAACTGATGAGGTAGCCACTATTGTTGTCCCCATTTTATATATGAGAAAATCAGAACTCTAATCCCACATGGGGAGGACAGAATTCAAACCCAGGCTGTTTGGGGCCAGAGCGGTCACCGCACTGCATACAATGTTTAAAAAGGTTAGCCGAGTGCCTGGCATATATAGCTGCTCGACAGGGAGGGATCCTCAGACCAGAACAGAGGATTCAACACAAATTGGCTTAACTATATAAATGCACCCATTTCCATAGGGCACTGTAAGAAAACTGGGCTGATGCATGACTTTCAGATGGGAGGTAAACGCAACCCAAGGCCCGAAGGCCATATGGTCCTGGGAAGTCTCAGTCCTAAACAGCCCCTGCTCCCGTGATGGTTGCAGTGCCCATGCACCAGAGGACAGAGAATATCAAAATGTCCACCAGTGAGAAGGGAGGAGTGAGTTCTGCCAAATACCACGGGGAAGGGGACAACAGACGGTTAAGTCGTCACCTTCGTCCTGGGTGCCAGAAAAATCATCTCTGGGCTCCCTTCAGCGCCGGCTACCATGGCGGGGGCCCCAGCCCAGGCAGTTAGGACACATCTGGAACATGAAACGAGAACCCAGATCAACTTTCCAGCTTGGTGACTTGGCAAATTCAGCCATCTTGGACAGACCACTTTCTTTTTCTAAGCCTCAGTTTCCCTATCTAAACCTGAGGGGAGAGGGTGTGTCCAGTTCTAACATGTTGTTGTTCTAGAATTCTATGAGTCTAACACAGATGTAAATGATGAGACTCAAATCAACCAGAAAGAGCAACTTTGAGTTTCAACCAGATATGCCACATGTCTAGTAATACATATTCGTAGGGGCAGGCACTGCCAATTTTTTAGGAAGAAAACCAATTATTCAAACTTTCTAATTCATAATATTGGGGAAGTCATTTTTATCAACAATTACTTGAGATAAATGCAACTTGAATGCAACTTAGTTCTAAAGCTAAATCAGCAAGTATGTGAAGGATTGCAAACAACTTAAGCAGTATTCGTGGACTCATTTTGCTGGATCTTATAAAGCGCCAGGCGAATTGAAAGGGCCAAATAATTCTGTTTCATAGATTGCCCGATTAAATTTCAGAGAAACGAACGTTCTACAGATGGTGCTCAGCTTGTGAGCGCTGTGGTGGCTCAGACCATGGCTTGTCATTCTTTACACCCCACAATTCCTGGCACAATACTTGGAGACAATGTGTAGGAGAAGGACTTTGTAACATTTCTTTGCAATGAAATCAATTCACATGGAAGAAACACTATGTAACCTTAGGGTTGACGTTCCTGAGTCTCAGTTTCCCCCTCTGCTAATTGGGAATTCAATTGTCTCCCTCATAGAGTTTATCAGGAGGGGTAAGTGAGACTGTGAAATCTTCCAGCACTTTCCCTGCCTCACTGCTGGATCTCAGGGCCATGGCTGGCTTCATGGGCATGACTCCTATGTAGCCTAGGAGGGCGAGGGCCCCTTGATTGGTTTGGTGCTCTGCTCTAGCCCTCTTTAAATTCTTAATAATTTTGGGGGGCTCCTGGGTGGCTCAGTAGGTTGAGCATTCAACTTCGGCTCAGGTCATGCTCTCACAGTTCGGGGGTTCAAGTTCTGTGCTGACAGCTCAGAGCCTGGAGCCTGCTTCCATTCTGTGTCTCCAGCTCTCTCTCTGCCCTCCCCCGCTTGTGCTCTGCCTCTCTCAAAAATAAACATTTAAAAAAATACATTCTTAATTTTTTTAACAAGGAACCCCAGATTTCCATGTGCCCTGGGCCCTGCCCATTGCACAGCCGATCCCACTCAAGGTATTATTTTGAGTAGAGCTGCCAAAGCTCAAACAAGAAGGTCTGTTTGCAGAACAAGCAACAGGCCAGCCCACTGCTACGTCCTCCCTGAGCCCCTCAGCCACTCTTCTGCATTGTGCCCCCTGAGCTCCCGGAGGACTGCTCCAAGAACACTCTTCCGCGCTAATGTTCTCCAGAAGCATTTTCTTCCACTGTTTGACTTTGATCAAGTCACTTAACACCTCTGTGCCTCAGATTCCTCAACTGCAGAGAGAACTTATGAACGGCACCGACATTTTCGAGATCTCTGTGAGGATTACATGCAATGGTCTATGTTGCTGGCGCAGAGTAAACTCTATGTAAGGTCACCTCTTACTCTTATGTGTTGTTCCACGGCTTTCTTCTTTGACAGCCTGCATTTTCTCCTGTTTATAACATTTTCTTTTTTAAAATTTTCTTCTTTCCTTTTTTTAGAGAGAGAAAGCACACAAGCTAGGAAGAGGAGCAGAGGGAGAAGGAGAAAGAATCTTAAGCAGGCTCCAAGCTCAGCAAGCAGCTTGACTCGGGGCTCAATCCCACAACCCAGGGATCATGACCTAAGCCAAAATCAAGAGCTGAATGCTTAACTGACTGAGCCACCCAGGCGCCCCCCTCCCACCGCGCCCACCATTCATAACGTTTTCAAATTGCCACCCTGGTCTCCTTCCCTCCACGCACATCAGTTTTTTGCAACTCAGAACAAATCTTAAGGAAAAACTTCCTGGAGGGAGATATTCTCTTGTATCTGGTTTCCAGTGGACTAGAGTAATTAATTAATAGCTATTATTCCGGGGACCCTGGGGGGCTCAGTCAAACATCAGACTCTTAATTTCAGCTAAGGTCATGACCTTGTAGTTCATGAGTTGGAGCCCCGCATCGGGCTCTGTGCTGACCGTGAGAAGCCTGCTTGGGATTCTCTCTCTCTTCCTTTCTCTCTCTGCCCCTCCCCCACTCTCCCTCTCTCACCCTCTCAAAATAAACAAATAGACTTAAAATTTTTTTTTAATTTATTTTAAAAGTAGCACTTTACTGGGCACTAAACTACTCCTTGTCTGTAATCCTCATAGCAACACTGTATGGTGGGTGGTTTTATACCCATTTTACAGATGAAGAAACGGAGGCTTACACAGGGTTAGCAGCATTCTTTGGATCTAGTTCCATCTGGATCCAAGGTCTACACACTTTCCAGCCAGGAGCCCTGATTACTGCTGTCATTAGTGCAGACACATCTTAGGTCTTGGAAACAAGAGACTAATGTCCATCAAGTACAAACTGCTCAATCTCAGGTCCAGTCCAAGCTGAATGCACTTGAACTCCACACTCTGGAATCCGAGCACATACACAGAAAATCCCCTCTGAGACTTGTACACATGCTCGTTCACAGACACACACTCCTCCAACTAATCTAAAATTCTACCTACCCAGACAATACTCACCCCCCAGGGCCAAGAGCAAGGTCTGATCCCAGCTGGTGTTTCAACAACGTCCTGATGGAAACATCTCCCCCAGGGAACCCCAGCCCCACCCGGAAGCTCCTCAGTCATTGGAGGTCAGTCACAAATGTTTCATCATTTCCAACAGGGCGGGGGCAGGCTGCTTAGAAGATACTAATCTCGCTCAGTTGAGTGGAGCCGAGTGAAGCAATAGATAACACCTATCTCTCTCAGTAGGGCTCTACCCTGCTCCTCTTTGCAGACAGTGTACGCAGATGAAAGAGATTAGTAGTCTTCTTCTCTCCATGTGAATGCACATTTCAATACCACCAATATGCACGTAACCCAGTAGAGTGGAAAGGGCACTGGTAAGAAGAGTCACGAGGCCTGGGTTCAAGTCCCACCTAGTGCATTAACTTGCTGCATGAGCCCGACACATCACTTTCCCACCAGACACCTCATGCTCTTCCTCCATAAAATGAAGAAGTGGGTCTCTAGATATTAGCAAAGGTCCCTTCCAACTTGGCCCATCTTTGAATCTGACGTGTGTGATGTGGCCATAGATTAAGAGATTGTGTATGGGACGTGGGGAACTGATGAGGCTCATTTTCCAAGGACAATTTCTTTACCATTAAACATTAGATGGGGCCAACTAAGGACGGTCGTTGCAGTGTGTGTGGTAGATGGTGCCGGGAAAGGAAGGAAGGTCAATCGCAGGCTTTTGGTGGGTCTTAAGCTAAGCCCCCAGGATTGAAATTTGGGAGTGGAGAAGGAGTGATGAGGGTAAAATGATCCTGACATAAAAACAAGAAAGCAGAATTCTATAAATGTCTGTGATGTCACCTCCCTGTGCAGGACAAGTTAACCAGTGTAGAATAATGGCTTCAGAATCAGACATATTTAGATTGAAACCCTGCTATACTACTTGGTAAGAGAAGAGTTGCTTAATATCTCTGATCCTCAGTTTTTTATCTGTAAAATTTGGTTAACCTATTTTTTTTTACCTATTTTTTAATCTCATGAGTTTTTTTAACTTAAATAATATAAATAATTAGGCAAAGCACTTAACAGAAGTTCCTTTCTGTGGTAAACAACGATCTACATTTTTTTTCTCTGAAAGAAAGTTAGAAAGCCATTCTTTAGGCTGAGTCTGGCTCAGTGTTTTATGACCCTTGATGTTCCATCACTGTGGAAATATGTTTGTGGCTGTAGCTGCTGGGTTTTTGGTTTTTTTTTTTTTTTCCCTTTGCATGGTTTGTGTTAAGAACACAAAGCCCTGTTATCACTCAAGATTTAGGAAAACACAAGAGTGATTTCCTAACTGGGCTGTCCACACTCTCCACGTGCACTTGCCAGTACCGAATTCACTTCTCTCTGCTCCCGACTCTGCCATGGTCTCAGAGTGATTAACTCGCGCTACAGTTAACCTACAGGGATCAAGACGAGTCTCCGCACTTTGATTACATGAACCCCTTGTAGCTATGGCAGCAGCCAGAGTTGTGCAAGCTTCAGGAAGCTCTCCGCTTTTGCGTGGACCACTCTTGGGCCAGGACCTTCCATGATGCCTCCCCGAGGCTCACAGGATCATGTAGTTATTAAGGATCATGGAGGGGTGCCTGGGTGGCTCAGTCGGTTATGCGTCCGACTTCGGCTCGGGTCATGATCTCATGGTTCGTGGGTTCAAGCCCCGTGTCGGGCTCGGTGCTGACGGCCAGCTCAGAGCCTGGAGCCTGTTTCCGATTCTGTGTCTCCCTCTCTCTCTGACCCTCCCCTGCTCACGCTGCCTCTCTCTCTCTGTCTCAAAAAAAAAAAAGGTCATGGAACATGATGTATTTGGGATCCTCCACACGTGCTTGCTCTCTAGACAGTGTTACCACCATAGAAACTCAGAACTAGAGGAGTTTTAGTTAGATCATCCATGACTCTGCTCTAGATGGAAAGTGAGTAAGAACCGTTGGGGGTCTCCGTCTGACTCGTCTCCGTGTCCCGGGTTGCCAGAACTCTGTCTGCGCTTGCAATAGGTGCTTGACAATTGTCTGCGGCGTAGATGAGAGAGTGAATGAATTTGGGGGCTCTGTCACACATGATGGGGTATGCCAGTGGCTCACGCGCTGCCTGACTACACTCACACACTCGCCGAAGATGATCTGAGGATTCACCCACAGAGGCGCTTAGCCTGCTGCTGCGCGGAGGCCCCTGGGAATGTGTCCCTCACACAGTCCCCCGTCCAGGGCTTGTCTGCTGAGCCCCACAGGATCTGGCTCTCCTCTCTCTGCTTCGAGCTTAACAGACTCCAGCCCCCGAGGCAGGATCCGAGGCGAGATTAGAATGGTGATAAATGAAGTTCTAACATCTGTAACATCAACAGGAAGCTGTTTTTGATAGTTTATCACCTGCTAGAGTGGCTGATGGACCTCGATAACATGCTCCCCCCCACACACACCGCCCGGACAGCTCATAAGACCAAATCTCTTCCAAGGTCCTTTCCCCTGTGTGATGTCTCCAACACCGGTGTGACTCAGTGTCTCCCAGAGACCACAGCTGCTCTCTGCAGGAGCGTATTTTCCGTCTCCATCTTGAAAGGAGGACAATGGTGTGTCAACAGGAATAGGAATTTTCAGGCAAAGAGAAAACACCCTGCTCACTATGCAATCATTTTCCTAATACATGTCTCCTAATACATTTCCTAATACGTTTTCCATAACTCTTCCCCTGCATACTTGCTTTTAAAAAAATATTTTTCCAAATTGTTTTCCACGTTATAACAAATGAGCTTTTAAAACCCACAGCTCTGGTGATAGCACCCTCTGCTAAAAACCTTCCCGTGGTTTCCCATTGCACTTAGGATGAAATCCAAGATCCTGAACAAGATCTATGAGGCTCCCACTATCTGACAGCAGCAACCCTTTTGGCCGTATCTCAGGTAATTTGCTTGCTTTTCTCTCTTCACCCTCTTCCAGGCTCCCTCTCTCCTCAGGGTGTCTGCTCAGGTGGGTCCCTCTGGGCTCAAATAGGTTTCAGGCATTTTTTTTTTAATGTTTTATTTATTTTTGAGAGAGAGAGATAGAGACAGCATGAGCAGGGGAGGGTCACAGAGAGAGGGAGACACAGAATCCGAAGACAGGCTCGAGGCTCTGAGCTAGCTGTCAGCACAGAGCCTGATGAAAGGCTCGAACCCACGAACTGTGAGATCATAACCTGAGCCGAAGTTGGATGCCCAACCGACTGAGCCACCCAGGTGCCCCACAGGCATTTTTAAAAAAAGATTTTATTTTTAAGTAATCTCTACACTCAATGTGGGGCTTGAATTCACAGCCACGATCAAGAGTTGCAAATTCTACCACTAAGCCAGCCAGGTGACCCTTCATGGTATTTTTTTTTTTAAGTTTATTTTATTTATTTATTTTGAGAGAGAGAGAACAGGGGAGGGGCAGAGAGAGGGGGAGACAGAAGCCTAAGCAAGCTCTGTGCTGTTAGTGCAAACCCTGACACGGAGCTCATGAAGTCATGACCTGAAACAAGATAAAATTGGACCCTTAACTGACTAAGCCACCCAGGCATCCCTTTGTGGCATTTTTAATGGCTGTCAAATATCCCACTTTGCTGGTATAACCCTAAATTCCAAACCAATCCTTGGGTTGTCACTCAGTTGTTTGCAGTATTTTCACTACTGCAGGCAACACTGTCATGGATAACTTTGTACACACTGATTTTTTTTTTCTGCTTAGTTCAGACTATTTCCTTAGGACTAAGTTCTAGAAGTGAATACCGAAGTTCAAGGAAAGTGCACTTAGGGTTTTTGTATCGTATTGCCCTTCTACTCACAGAAGATGTATTCCAGTAGCAGTATTGGAACATACCCATTTATCTACAATCTGGAGAGCAATGAATGGTCATTTATCAATAATGACAGAGGTGTTATTGCCACAAAAGTTTTAGTTTCTTTTTTTTTCTAAACTGCTTATCATTAGTAATAAAAATGTTTTATTATTTAATGAATGCCAGCAACTGTACCACTTGCTTCCTATACCCTAATTCGTTTAGTTCCCATAACAAACTTATAAGGAGGATACTACTTTAAAATGAAAAAGCTGGGGGCCTCTGGGTGGCTCAGTCCATTGAGCATTTGATTCTCGATTGCAGGTCAGGTCATGATCTCCTGGTTCATGAGATCAAGCCCCGCATCAGGTTCTGCACTGTCAGAGCTTGGGATTCTCTCTCTCCCTCTCTCTCTGACCCTCTCCTGCTAGCCCTGTCTCTCAAAATAAATAAGTAAACATTTAAAATTAATAAAATGAAATAAATAATAAAGAAGCTGAAAATTGGGAGGTTCCCAAATTTAGGATTGTAGTAACTAACAAAACTAGGATTCAAATTCAGATCTTTTATTATCATTTCAAAAACCATTTCTTTATGCAATATTTGCATACCTTCTGTACCCCCTAATGGATTTTCTGCATCAGCGAGTAGGTTGATACTCAACGCTGAGATTGCACGTGCAGAACCCAAGTTCACATGACAAGCACCCAGCCCTGTACCTTCCAGGAGCCTCTTGTCCCTGGCCACCCCCACCACTCCTCCCCTGCCTTTCAGCTTAACTTTTCATTGATTAGTGATCTCACTCCATAACCTAAAGTTTAATCTCATAGACAGATGTACTAAGATGCCCACATCCCAAAGTTACTCAAGAATCAATGAACCCACATTGAAGCACTCCATTAACTGCAAAACACTCGACAAACATTAGGCTGTATTATCTTTAAAAAATTTTTTAAGTTTATTTATTTATTTTGAGAGAGAGTATAAGCAGAATAGGGGTAGAGAGAGTGGGGAGAGAGAGAATCCCAAGCAGGCTCCGTACTGTCAGCGCAGAGCCTGATGTGGGGCTCAAATGCATGACCTGTGAGATCATGACCTGAGCTGAAATCAAGAGTTGGACACTTAGCCGACTGAACGTATTATCTTTTAAAAATAACATAGAAATGATGAATGACTGCTACTGAGAGCAGGGTTCCTCCTGGGGTGATAAAAGTTGTTCTAAAATTGATCGTGGAGCTGGTTATGTGCGTCTGTGGGCAGACTGCTAACCGTGGTACTGTCAATGAGTGAATTGTATGGTATGTGAATTCGACCTCAGTGAAGCTGGTATTAAAAAAGGATTATAGAAAAAAAATCGAGGGCTTTCTGACCATGACCACTGTGTTATTCTCCCCTAAGTGGTTCCACCATTGATTCATCCTGTGGACATTTCTGGATAGTCTGTGATGTGCCTGGCTCTATGCTAAGCACTTGGGATACAGAGTGAAGAAGATAGATGTGGTCCCTGTACTCAAGCGACTGGGATCATAGACTCCAGATAAGAAATCACACAAAGGTGTGGTGAACGCTCTCTTCTGGAAAGTGAAAAGGAGTCAGGAAACAGACACAGGGGCTCATCTTTGGTCAGAGACACTCCAGCTTCTGTCTGCAGTTCTAGATACAGATTTCAGTGGCCTCAGCAAGCAGATGTCCCTGAAGCCTTTGGGAATAGAGTGAAAGAATGGAGGTCCCAGGAGAGAGCCACGTGGTTCTCCAATACCAGAAGGACAGGCGGAGACCCCCAACTCATGGGAAAGACACAGGAGGAATGGGACAGCAGTGCACAGACACCAGATCTCAGGGACCACCCATCTAACGTGTTCCAGCCCCTGGATGTCTCTCCACCTTTCCTCGTGCAGTCAAGATTGTCCCAGCTGGTGTGTTTCCATGGGGGCGTCGGTGAATTTCCTAGATCAAGGTTTTTTTGTTTTTTAATTTTTAGTGTTTATTTATTTTTGAGACACAGAGAGAGAGACAGAATGTGGGCTGGGGGGTGGGGGGGCAGAGAGAAAGGGAGACACAGAATCTGAAGCAGGCTCCGGGCTCCGAGCTGTCAGCACAGTATTGGTCTTGAACCCATGAATTGTGAGATCATGACCTGAGCTGAATTCAAATGCTCAACCGACTGAGCCATCCAGGTGCCCTTGCTAAATCAAGTTCTTAACATCTATGCCCAGAAACGTATTTACAGAGTATTTTAGAGGAGTCCACTATTTTTACAGAGCCTGAAATATAGCTTTTTCTAAAATCAAGGATCCTTTGGGAAGGACATTCCTTAGGGAAGGAATGAAGGACATTCCTCTGCACTTGTCAATTTCATTGAGTTCGGACCTTTGTACAGCAAGTGTGTCCTTTCTTCCATCCGGGCTAGCCCACCTTGCGCACTAATTTTCTTCCACTGTTTTGTTTCTATTTTAGCTTCCCACTTGGGTGATCAGCTCCTAAGGAAGTGAAAAGGTGGGGGTTATGTGATTTATGTATTTGCTGAGTTCCTTTTTATGAGGAGTTGCTGCTAAATGATACTTGAGGCAGGTTTTGAAAACAAAAAATGAAAAACATGTGTTAATAGGCAATGGCCACTCCCTTCTAATGATGGCAGCATAGCCCTGCTGATTCTAGTTCACTCGGCTCATCAATGAGAAATAACTCCTTAGAACATAATCAATTTTTTTTTAATGTTTTATTTATTTCTGAGAGAGAGAGAGAAACAGCGTGAATAGGGGAGGGTCAGAGAGAGAGGGAGACACAGATTCTGAAACGGTCTCCAGGCTCTGAGCTGGCAGTCAGCACAGAGCCCGACGCGGGGCTCGAACCCACGAACCGCGAGATCATGACCTGAGCCAAAGTCAGACGCTTAACTGACTGAGCCACCCAGGCGCCCCCATAATCAATTTTTTTAACCAGCCGATAATAATTCTTCACATTTTCTTTAGCATCTTATAGCTTGTCATCGGACAATACCTGTTGAGGTAGTCATTATTATTTCCAGTTTACAGATGAAGAAAGGCTGGACATGGGGAAATTAGTTAACTTGGTAAAGATCATAGACAATAAGTGAAGAGCTGGGTTACGCTGTCAGCTCAGTGGTAACCCAAGGGGGTGATGCAGGTGACAGTGGCAGCTGTCCATCTGGGAGGCAAGCGTTAAAGGGGTGTGTTGTCTGTAGATCATTGTTTTCATTCTTTTAAGTGTATTTATTTATTTTAAAGAGAGACAGAGACAGAGAGAGACAGAAAGAGATTAACAGCACAAGCAGGGGAGGGACAGAGAGAGAATCCCAGGCAGGCTCTGCGCTATCAGTGCAAAGCCTGATGCAGGGCTTGACCTCATGAACTGTGAGATTATCACCTGAGCCAAAACCAAGATTCGATGCTTAACCAACAGAGCCACCCAGGTGCCCCTGTAGAGGATTTTAAAAACAGTCAAACCAAAGGCAGTCTGCTTTTTATTGTCACCATGAGCCAGTAGTTCTAAATAATGTCAGTGATAAAATACTCCTCCCTGCTGGGCACTGAGAAGCTAGCCTTTTCTATCCACTTAATAGAGATATTAAGAGAGCAAGTAAGCCTCACTTCCGGTCTCCTAAGAGATTTCTCTTAGGATTTTGCAAAGTATTTCATGTTGCCGATCCCTGTCCTTGTTAAGCCAGATCCATTTTCTTTGAGGATTTTCAAGGCCTTGCAGAATTGTACTTTTCCAGGGGAAATAACAGTGGCCACAACGTCTAGAAGCTCCTCAACCTACTTAACAGAATTTCCCAAGAATCTTCTAGAAGAGCAGTATCTATTCAGCAAAATGCACTGAGCAGCTCCTCAGAGAGTGGTGCAGGGGTCATGTGTGTGGGTGGGTAGCAAGAAGAGGAAGACAGCTACCCCCACCAGCCTGGTGAGCTGTGGGCAACTTCTGAGGATGAGCTGGGGGAATTTATCTTAGAGCCCAGGACCTGGGCACATAACATCTCGACCTTAGCTGGAAATGTCCAGAGTCCTCCCATCTGAGGTGGGAAGGTAGCTGCTTGCTCCAAAGTCACAAATGCTGATTTAGTATTGGGGTCCTAGCTGTTAGCCCAGACCTGAGGGCTTTCCTGGGACCCAGAATTCTCCATGCTAAAACCAGGACTGTCCCCAGCCAATCAGGGTGTTTGGTCACCCTCCCTTCTAGTTGCTAAGGTTTCTTAATCACTCTTAAGTGTTCATTTTACTGTTGCTAGAATCACCAGTGGTCCCAAATTGAGCCTGGGCAATATCTTTATTTTAGCCTAGGAGCCAGCACCAATGCAGGCTCACACACAAGCTCTAGGACGACGCCAGGGCAGCTGTCCTCAAGAGCAGCAATACTGACACTTTTGTGCAGGATAATTCTAGCTGGTGGAGGGCCATCCAATGCACAGTAGGATGTTTAACAGCATCCCTGGCTTCTACCCAGTGTATGCCAGTAGCGCGCGCGTGCGCACACTCGCGCGCGCACACACACACACACACACACACACACACACCCCACCTCACTGTAACAATCAAAAATGTCTCCCTATTCTTCCAATGTCCCCTGGAAGCGGTGTGAAATTTCTCCCAGCTGAGAGCTGCTGCCTTGCAGAGATGTCTCTTGTTACCTAAGAATGGGGGGCCCTCGTGCAGAAATCAAGGCTGGTAGAGGGGGTGTCCTGGCTTCAGGCTGGGCACTGTTGCCCCATTTGCCCCCATGAAATTCTAATGGCTACTCTGTACTCTCTCTGGGCAGAAGTAGAGTTAGTCTGGTCCCGGGGGTCCCTCTGTGACAGTATGACACCTAGGCGGGGACCCCCTTCTTCCAGCTCTTCCCACAGGGTGTTACAAGAAATAGTTCCTGCCCGATGGGAGGCTCCTCAGGGACATGAAGAGTTTAAAGGACACTGCATAGCTATTCACAAAGCACATTACATATTGAAGGCTCTGAGAAGTCTTGCAATAAAGAAACCTGTTTAACTGTTACGACTCAGATTTATGTGGAGGTCAAACTATCCATTAAGATTTAAATACCATCGGCTCACTATTCTAGCTGTATGAAACTCTGGGGCCCTCTTTGAGATTTCTGAGAATTTCCAAAGGGTTTGTGTTCCTGGGCTCACTTCCAGCTGAGGTCAGCCCCTCCCCAAACTGTCCAACTCATTCATGAAGCACCTTTGACCACTTCCCTCTTATTTCTGCTCTATGCTGACCAAGATGTGGATTTCGGTCCCCTTTCCCCTTCCCCAAAATACCCGCATTGGGCATTGCTGTGTTCAGCAGGCTTGCCTGAGGTTTGTGGTGGTAAGTCTTTCATGTGATTGGCCCCTCTCGCCATCAAAATTTTCCTTGTTTCTCCCAACACATGGTCCTTCCAGACTCCTCCACCCCTACCCAACTCCCTCTCATTTCATTCCATAAGACACCCTCACTTTCCCCTCCTTACTTGGTCTTAGACCTACCTTTGCACTTTCAAAGCCTTGTTAATGGACGGCCACACAAGTTACCATCCAAATTATGACACTTTTTTTTTGGTTGTCAAATGACCCTTTTTTGAAATATTTTCCTTTGTATTCTTAACTAGCCAGGCCTTTCACTGCACCACTATTGATGTCATCTATGATGTCATGAGGGTGGAGGCCATCAACACTGCAGCCCACAGACTGGGCAGTCCCCAGGACCTCTTTAACGGCTCCAGAGAGTTCTGTGGCTAAAGATCTGTGCTGCCTCTGTCAGGCAAGGTTGACAATCTCATCAAAAATGATATTTCCACTGTGCTTAATGTTTTTCTGTTTCTTTCTGTCTCTCAGGGGTTCTTTGAGGGCTTTGATAATCAGGGCAGTGGCAGAAGGTATCACTTCAATCTGCTCTGAATGGCCAGTTTCAATGTAATCCTCAGACCCTTACAATCACCGGTTGCCTTGGCAAACTTGTTTGGAGCTGGACCCTGCAGACCAATCTTCTGGGCCAGGGCAGACGTGGCATCGACTTTGCCACAGGTGCACCTCAGGTATTGACTTTGATTTCTTTGGGGTCAAGCTTAGGCGGCATGGTGGAGGTGGCTGGTGTCAGACGGACCCGGATTTGGGGTGACTGAAGACAATTGTACCTCTGCCTCCTCTAAGCCAAGAGCCAAAAGCCAAACTATGACACTTTTGAGTGAAAGGAGGTCTCATAATTATGTTGCTGGGACAAGAGGCATATACCAGGAAAGTCCACGGCAAACCAGGGCACAGGGTAACTATACATCTCTGCTAACACAAAGGCTGTCTCCTCCTGGACTTGCCCTTGACTGACACAGAAAAGGTGGCAGAGCATTGGGAAAGTTAGTGTCTCCTTTCTACCTTCTCTTCCTCTTCTCAGTCCCCGTGAATGCAATGGAGCTGTAGAGTATGGTGTTACTGACATGAACCCAGCCAACCCCCTTAGAAGACAAGCAGTGGCTTCCATCAGCTTTAGTGTTAAGTGAAAATTTCTTTTCCTCCGTTGTTCTTTGCCTAGTCATCATTACCCAAACTTATTTGGTCATAGATCTCATTTAATCTCTCCATCCCTACATCCATTAATGTCTCCCATAACTAGAACACACTGGGGGACTGGCTACCTTGCCACTGACATCTCCTTGGGTGATGACAGGATGAAGGTGGAGTGAAGACCAGGCTTGAGGTTCTGGAGTTCCCTGTACGTGGGGAGAATGCTGGAGATTCGCAGAGAAGAGCAATGGGAGTGTAGAGTGGTGCAGCCAGAGGCATAATCCCCACCTTCAAAACCAGGCTGCTCTATACTAACATTCCATGGCATATGCAGTGGGAAATGCTGCCCTGAATACCTGATTCCCAAACTCAGGTGCTGATTTGCAGCACAAACTTCACCTCCTCATATTGCTTCCCTTCCTCTCCAGACACACTCACCTCCTTGCTCTTCTTTGACCATGTAAGGTATCCTTCCACCTCAGGGACTTTGCATTTGCTATTCCTTCTGCCCAGAATGCTCTTCCTTATTTACCCTTACTTCACTTAGGTCAAGTAATGGGGAGGCCTTCCCGGATCATCCGATGCAAAATAGCACCCCGCACCCACTTGCTGTTCCCTACATTCCATGATGTGCTTTATTTTTCTCCATAGCGTAGGCCACCATCTGACTGTCTGTGTATTTGCTTATTTGTCCATTGACTGCTTCCCCCTTGGAGAAGGTAGGCTCTGTGAGGACAAGGTTTTGTCCCTTGCGTTCACGGCTATTTTCCCAGTGTGTAGAACATGGTGATGTTTAATACATGTTTTTTTTTTAATGTTTTATTTATTTATTTCGAGGAGAGAGAGAGAGGCAGCATGAGCAGGGGAGGGTCAGAGAGAGAGGGAGTGACAGACTCTGAAACAGGCTCCAGGCTCTGAGCTGGCAGTCAGCACAGAGCCCGACGCGGGGCTTGAACCCACAAACCGCGAGATCATGGCCTGAGCGAAAGTCGGACGCTTAACCGACTAAGCCACCCGGGCGCCCCTTAATACATGCTTTTAAATGAAGAAAAGAAGGAGTGACTCGGTTGTAATTCCAGGCATCTTCCAAAATTCCCGCAAGAGCTGTCTCCAGTCAGTGGTGACAGGTAGCCCACTTCCGCTAGGCACCCCTTCCCCAGGTGGCCCCCCGTGCCTGCGGGCGCTCACCAGGTCTTGCTCCCTCAGCCAGAAGCCCCTCACTGCCTTGCTGCCTCTCCCACTGCCTCCCACTTGCTGTATTACCCAGCAGTTCTGTGGCGCAGACACACAAGGTAGGCAGCTCTTCACGCCTCAGGAGCAGGGCTTTAATTCTCGACAAGGCAGAATAGGAGAGACACGATCCAGATGCTGAGTCCTGAATAGCATGGACCCTCCTCTGCCCCAGCCTCAGGAGGGGCAAGAACTAGAAAGGGCTGCTTTGGGGGCCTGTCTGCCTCAGGAACCTGCTTCTGGGGCTGGGATGGCTTAGAGCAGCATGTCCCTGTCTCCCATATGCCACTCCTCTCCATCAGGACTGCACTTTATTTCCAGTAAATTAGAAGAAACACTCAGCCATTTATCGTCATTAGAATGTTTTATGCATTTTTCTAACTAGACACACACACACACACACACACACACACACACACACACACACCCATCTACAGCACAAGCCAGTTGGGGCACAGGTTTGACTCTCAGCCTGAAGCATCTCACTGGCTTTCTATCAGTGGAAGACAATGGAGGCATAGTCCACTTGGTCTGGTGATATCTTCCCAGGGCGATGGAAAGGGGGCACGTTGGCATAGACAGCGAAGTCATCTTCTTTCCAGGGAGTCAGGTTGATCACGTTGGAATAAATGGCATCAGCATGGCAGGAAACCTCCTTCAGAGACAGGACCCCAGTTAGAGACAGGTAACTAGGCCCTGGAGGCTTCCACAGATACCACCAGCTACTGGGCCCCCTACAGGACAGCCATGGGATATTGGGTTCTTGTGCAAGCCTTGGATTTCCCTCCATCTTAAAAAACATTTCTTTTAGGGCCGTTCTCTCCCTCATCCCAATCACCTCTGATATGGGGTCTACTTTGGAAATAGCATGAAATTGTGGCAGAAGTGACTGGAAGCTCCTCTAGGTGCAATGACTATTTCCTTACCGAAGTTTTATGGAGGAATTTGGTCTGGTGCCTCAGTTGTTCCTTAAACAGCCCTAAAAAAATGAATAAATTCAGGGTCAGATTGAGTGGGCATAGTAACCATCTTTACTTGGTTGATTGCTGGACTTGGGCTTAAGCTTTTGAAACGCAAAATTCACTGTGTTAAACCCACTGAGCCCCTGAGAAGAAGCTAAATGCCCAGGATGAGAAGGGAGAGTGAGCCCCATCGGGGCTCTATAACTCTATAACTTATTATTTAGATGGGATTATGTGGCATCAATATTTCTTTTAGCTGCTGCATATGAACAATAAATACATATGGCTTTCAGCATAAATAATTTGTACCAGAAATTACTCTGTTGCTCTGTGCAGAGTGCCTGGCGGCTCTGAAGAAGAGACACCATAGCTCACTCAGTTCTCCCATCCCCAGGCTGCCCCATAGGAAACACACCCCCATCTCCACCCCCAGTTTACTCTTTCTCTTTATTTTCAGGTCCAAGACCAGCTTGCTCAACTCACTCTCATGTCTCCATTTCTTCAGGGTCATGGACAAGAGACCCACCAAGAGCAAGATGAGAGCCACCACACCAACGGAGCCAGAAATGACTGTGGCTGCTGTGCTGAAACTGAGGGAAGCAAATGAGAAATGAGGCCCCTCCAGCTCGGCGTCCACAGAATTGTCCTGGGGCCTCCCTTCTCCTGTCGGAGCTCTTCCACCTCTGGGTTTCCACTTCCCCAATACCCAACCATTTCCTGCCTCCATGTTGAGCCTCACTCCTCCACCCCGGCCTCCAGAGTCATGGTCCCAGTCACACATCCCTCCTCTGCCCCAGCCTCAGGAGACTGAGGCCAAGCAGACCACTTCTCCACAGTCCCCGACACTTCTCATCCATAGGTCCAGCTCTCCTCTCGACTACCTGCTGAGTTCATCAGGTTTAGTCTCTGGCTTCAGCGTAGTGAGGTTCTCTACAGAAAGGGGCAGAAAGGAAGAGGAAAGGAAATTTGAGAGTAATTTTTACACACATGTTCTTGACTGAATGTGTCCTGCTGAAATTCATATGTTAAATCCTACCCCCCATTTGATGGATGGTATCAGGAAATGGGTCCTTTGGGAGGTGAGTAGGTCATGAGGGTAGAGCCCTCATGAATAGGATTAGTGTCCTGATAAAAGAGACCCCACAAAGCCCCCCTGATCCCTTCTACAGTGTGAGGACACAGTGAGAAGACGGCTATCTATGCCCCAGAAAGCGGGCTCTCGCCTGACACTGAATGTGCCAGCGCTTTAATCTTGGATCTCTCAGCATCTAGAACTATAAGAAATTAATTTCTGTTGTTTAGAAACTACTCAGTCTATGTCATTTGTCATTTGTCCAAATAGACGCAGCACACATGCAAATGAGCTCTATGGGACAAAAACGTAATATTAGTTATCATTTATTGGGGACTTAACACATGCCAGGCATATTCCTTATCTTGTTTAATTGTCATAAATAGACAATGAGATAGGAGCAATTATTATTCCCATCTTGCAGTAAAGAAACCAACTCAGACAGAGATCAGATTTGTTCAGGGCCCCAGAGCTAATAAGTGGCAGAGTTCAGACTTGAACCCACATCTCTCTGACTTTAAATTGTGTGTTTATGAATGTTACACTTTGCTGTCTTCCATGTGGTCATTTCATTCCCAAGTTCTCCCATTCTTACCAAGGGCTTAGGGACACCAGATATGGCAGGATGTCCAGAAAAAGAATAACCAGAATGGCGCAGGCGAGTGGTACCCAGAGAGGGGCATGTGGTGGGGCTGGAAGAGGTCAGGACCCTGGAAAGTTGGGCTGATACTGGGCAGAGGTAGCAGGTGTAAGCGCTTGCCCAGACTGGCGGCGGCTGGCTGTGCTACTCTCCATACTGTGAAAACATTTCTCCCGCATCAGAGGATGAAGACACCAACCCATCCTCCACAGGCTGTGCCTGTATTCTCTAAGTTAGAAGGAGTCTTAAATCATACCTAGTCAAACCCTCCCACTGTGCAGGTGAGAAGCTTCAGGACAAGCCCCTTGCCCCACACAAGTGCTGGAGCCATGAGCCTAAGTTTCTGACTCCAAACCCAAAGTTTTCTTTATCTGCACTCAGGTCCCTCCCTCTTCCTTGACCCCATAAAGTGGGGCTACACAATTCAGTCCCTACATAGGGCAGGTAGCACCTCTCTAGACACATCTTGGGAGCTGGCTTGTCAGACACCCAGATGCAGAGATAGCTGTTCAGGTTGGGCAAAGGGAACATGTCAGAGCATTAGGGCAACCCAATACTCACTGATGACAGATAGCATCTAGGAGTGGGCACCCCAAGAATCACAACCTCTTGGGACACTAAGGCCAGATAGAACTGTGTCAGGCACCTTAATGGTCCACTTCCCCTCTGCCTTTCTTTCTGTCCCACTTCTAAGTAAGATAGCTGACCTCACCAAGATTTTCTTTGACACGCTCCTGCCCACCTTCTAAGTGAGGGGTAGGGAGGGGACTTGGAAACCAGATCTTCCCAGTGCCCGTGTCACCAACTCCCAAGATGAGGAACCAAGTCACACAGCTTGATGTGGGGGGGATGGGGGTGGGGAGTGAGGTGTCACACGTAAGCCCAGAGGAATAAGAGGGGAGCCTGGGGCACCCATGGGGGTGGCTGGCTGAGACACACCTGTTTATAACAAGGAGGACAGACAGCACGAGGGTGTCCGTCCAGGGTTAGGAAGGCAAGGGGGGTGGTCAGTGGGAGTAAGGAGGACAAGCATGAGGATGAGGTCATGAAAGAGTCTGAGCTTTAGAATCCAGTGACTTGGGTCTCAGGCACTTCCCAACCTTAGGCAGTCACTTAACCTCTCTGAGCCTAATTTTCTTCATCTGTGAAATGAACATAGTAAGAATACCAACCCCACAGGGTTGAGAACTAAGTGGTCAGACTACCATTCAACAGCTGGACTTACCCGAGCAGAGCAATGGTGAGGGGCTGTCTGGGAAGGCATCGCTGCTGACGCTGGGGTCCTGGACCCCAAAGTTGGTCCAATTCATCTCACCAGGAAGCCCACCCAGCCAGTTCCTATTCCAGGTCCTGTGGATCTGAGGACAGGTGGTCTCCTTTAGCTGGAAACAGAGCTTCTCAGAGGCACCTAGCAGCAGCTGGGAGAGAAAGAACCCCAGGGAACTGGCACCCCTCCTGTCTACCTTTCTCATTCCACCACGGGAGCCTGTTGGGTGGAGAGAGCGTTAGAATCTCAGCACTGGAGGGAAGGAACTCAAAAAGCATTGCAGGGGCGCCTGGGAGGCTCAGTTTGTTGGGCACCCACCTCTTGACTTCAGCTCAAGTCATGATCTCATGGTTCATGAGATCGAGCCCCGTGTCAGGCTCTGTGCTGACAATGCAGAGCCTGTTTAAGATTCTCTCTCCCTCTCTCTCTGCCCCTCCCTTACTCATGCATGCACATTCACTTGCTCATTCTCTCTAAAAAATAAATATATTTTTTAATTGCAGTAGCATTTCTTTTCTAAGAAAAGCATCTTCAGAGAGGCTTTCCCCAAACACGTGGTCAGAAGTGTACCCCCATCCTCTCTGTCACATCACCTCTCATCTACAAGTGTGTGAATTTGCCTCTATCATTTTTTTTAAACTATTGTCAGTCTCTCATCACAAGAACATAAGCTCCACAAGAAGAGAAACTTACCTGTTTTCATCATCCTTATATCCCCAGCTCCTAGAACAATGCCTACGCCATGAGTAGCTTCCTTGTGTACTTGTTGGATGAATGAATGAATGCGAAAGTCTATAGCACCCTGACCAGGGCCACTCAGCCTCTGCCCAAATCGTGGCGAGCCTCCACCACAAACTTTGGCATCCCTTTGCTGATGACCGATCTTTATCCTTTGAAAGGGAAGTTGACTTGAGACAGCCCAAAGTCACTCTGAACCGACCAAATTGTGTGATTAAGTGGTGATAAAGTGTCATGAAGTAGGTGACGAAGTGGGTAATGCCAATCTCGAAATAGGGGTTCTGTGCCTACCACACTCCAAGAGCGATGTCCTGGAGGAGTCTGGGGGAGGGCGCCCTTCCTTGGCGGAAGGCAGCCCAGGAGAAGAGTGAGGGACATGTGGCTCACAAGGTGCCGTCACAGGCATTTACCTCCTGCTTCGCCTCCAGCCCCTGTTCAGGGTGTAAGGCGAGGACAAAGGTATGTTGAAGACCCAATGAAAGAGTATCTGTCTCCTTCTGTCTCCCCCACCCACCACAACATCCCCCAGAAAGATCTGCAGGAGCGGACAGGAACTCCCCTAGCAAGGCAAGAGTAGGAAGCAAGAGTCCAGGTAACATGGACGAGTCACTTAGCCTGCCTGGACTCAGTTTCCTTATTTGTGAAATGGGGCAAGGGTGACAAGAATAAGGCACCACCACAAAAATAATGATCTCTTTTTACAAATGCATGTCATTGTGCCCTTCTAGTGTCCCCTTTGCACATGTCCCCTTGCACATTGTACATTTCTTCTAATAGTCATACTACCCGAGGAATACTAAGGACCCCTTTTTGGAGAACAGCCTTTCTAAGAGTTAGGAATTGCTTTTTTAATTTTGGAAGGAGGAGGAAACATCCTAACCTTTTCAGTTTGGGGTTTCTAAAAGTTTTTGTTTTATTGGATGGCATTCTTATCAGTTAGAATGGAAAAGGTCCCAAAGGAGAATCTTTGAAAACTGCTTCTCCACCCTTCACCCCAGGGGGCTGGCTCCCCTCCCTGGAGGCAGCCAGCATTTCCGGTTTAGAGCATGCCTTGTGTGTACATAAGCAAACACACAGACACACACAGACTCAGAGACATACGTATGCAAAACATGCGTTTTCCCCTGCGGGTGATAGCAGACCACACACCTTGTTCCACCTCTTGCTGCCTCATTGAATACACCTTGGAGTCAATTTATTACCAATATGTACAGAGCTTCCTCATTCTTGTTTTTTCAACTGCTGTGTGTTCTATTCCACAGGTGCCCGCCATTTAGTGCACTGGTCTTCTAGTAGTAGACATGGAGATAGTTTCCAATTTTTGCTCTTCAAATGATGGCATAATCTTTAGATGCACTCAGAACATCATTTTGCACATGTACAAATATATGTGTAAAATTAGAGAATGGTTATTAAGGTAGACTTGCAATCCACATTTTATTTAATTTATTTAATTTTTTAAATGTTTTATTTATTTCTGAGAGAGAGAGCATGAGCAGGGGAGGGTCAGAGAGAGAGATACAGAATCTGAAACAGGCTCCAGGCTCTGAGCTAGCTGTCAGCACAGAGCCCGACGCAGGGCTCGAACCCACAAACCATGGGATCATGACCTGAGCCGAAGTCGGACACTTAACCAACTAAGCCATCCAGGTGCCCCGCAATCCACATTTTAAGAAGTCAGTGTTACTTTAAAAAAAAAATCCAAAATGTAGTGTTACCCAATTGACTACCCATATTATTAACCAGATTTCATTCTAAATAGCCTTTGGCTGGGGGCGCCTGGGTGGCTCAGTTGGTTAGGTGTCTGCCTTTGGCTCAGGTCATGATCTCAGCGCTCTTGAGTTCAAGCCCCACATCGGGTTCTGTGCTGTGCATGCAGAGCCGTCTTCAGATCCTCTGTCCCCAACTCTTACTGTTCCTACCCCGCTTGTGTGTGCATGCTCTCTCTCTCTCTCAAAAATAAATAAATAAATAAGTAAATAAATAAATAAATAAATAAAAACTTAAATAGCCTTTGGCTGTTCCCCAAAATCAAAATGCTTCTCAAAAAAACAGAGATCTGAGACCACTGAGGGTATTCAACAGAACTGCCAGTGTCTAGAGGCCATCCTCAGGAGTCCCAATGCTGTCAGCCTCTGTAGCATGACCACGGTAAGGGGTGTATGTCCCCAGGTGACTGCATGGCAGGGGGCTACTCTCCATGACACAGATATTTCCAAGTATTTCACACAGGGATTACTGAGTCAAAACCACAGTTTGTTTAAAACCCAGGCTATAGGATGAAAAGAAAAACGTTCTTTTCTTGCCATCAAGAAACCAAAGGTCTAACTAATGTGCCAGGCAGTTCTCAAAGTACGGTTCAGGGACTCCCTGGGGGTTCCAGAGATCCTTTCAGAAGGCTGGTGAGGTCGAAACTATTTTTATAATAGTACTAAGATGCTACTTGCCATTTTCACCCTCAATCTTTCTCAAGTGTACAGAGCACGTTGTACTCAAATGTGCTTTGGAGCTTTCCAAAGGCTGTGATACAGCAACAGACTGAATGAAGAAACAGATCTGAGAATCTAGCTCTCTTTTACCAAGCCAGATACCAAAAATGAGATTGGCAAAAATGTAAATCAATGCATCTCTTCTCACCAAATTGTTCATGTTTTGGAAAATACGGTTATTTTTCATGAAACTATGTTATTTATGCTAATAACAGAGTATTGTTGCTATGCTATTATTATGCTAATAGTTTAGCATTATTTTCTAATTAATTAAAGTTAAATTTTTTCTTAGTTTTCATTTCTAAAATGGTAAATATAAGCAGACATGACATGTATAAAACAATAGCCCTCTGGGTTCTTTAATAATTTTTAAGAGTGTGAAGGAGCCCTGAGATCAAAAAGTTTGAGACCTTCTGGTTTAGGGACTCACGGTATATCTTCCCCGGGGGGGGGGGGCACCTCACCAAGGGTGTGGTACAGGTGGGGTGCAAACCGCTACATGCAGAAAGAACAGACAAAGCTGTTCCCAAATAGCGATCTAAGTGAAGGACAGAATCTCTTAAAAGAGAAAGCTCTCCACGTCCCCCTGTCTGGCAATACAGCAGCTGTATAGACAGCTTTCCCACAGGGGATAGAGCCCTGGTGTGGGGAAAGCAAGGTTCTGAGTTGGGGGAAGCCTGGAGAGGAAGAAGATGCGCATGCCCCCTGACATTCCAGACCCTTCAGCATGGCTGCCGGTATCTGAAATTCCAATGCTACATTCCTTTAGCCAATAGGCAAATTCAATCCCAAGCAACGCCACAATTGTGTCAACTGTGAAGTTGACACAAATGTGTAAATACCTTTATGGGTACTTAGATAGATTACGAGGTTGCACTTTTATAGATAAAACAGTGTTAGGAATGGGGTGGTTGAGTGGGAGGGAACGGGCATACAGAATAAAGGAGATCAAAAAAATATCAAATAAATATGGGGCACCTGGGTGGCTCAGTCAGTTAAGTGGTCAAGCGTCCGACTTTGGCTCGGGTCATGATCTCACTGTGCTGACAGCTCAGAGCCTGAGACCTGCTTTGGATTCTGTGTCTCCCTCTATCTCTCTGCTCCTCCCCCACTCACACTCTCTCTCTCAAAAAAAAAAAAATTTTAAAAAATTCTAGTATTAAATAAACCATAAAAGCCATCCATGTGCTCCTGGTGGCAGTGTGCCACCAACAGAAGGATTTGATCAAGCGCATTCTGGGCAGAGTGAGAGGAACTGGGCACAGCCCTGGGCTCACAGCGCCGTCCCAACCTCCCCTCCGCCCTCCGGAGATATCCGTTGGCTGCAACCACGGTAACAAAAGGCAGGTGCGTGGTCAGTGCTAAAATGATGTACGAGCAAACGGCTATTGGATCAGGGAGGGAGGACAATTCATTTCTAAATTGGGTGAGAAAGCAGGTTGGCGTGGAGGAGGTGGCAGTCATGCTGGTGCCGGACGACGCCAGATAGTCTCGGCAGCGCAGGGACTGCGGACGCGCCAGGCGCTGCAGGCACAGCGGGAACGTGCAGTCTTTTTCCCATGATGAACATCTGAAATCATTGCAAAGAGAAGGTGGACTGGACACCTGAGCATGAAGGGCAGCTGTCACCTAGGATAGTGGAAGGAAGGAGGGGCAGAACCTGGGAGCACCGGATGCAAAAAAAAGTTCACAAACGAGACTTGGGAAGCCCTGCGTGGACGGAGAGCACGTCTGATTTGATTTGTCTTCCCAGAGGATAGATAGGCCAGTGCCTGGATCATAGGAGGCTGCAGTAAATGTTTGATGAATGGAGGAAAGTCTGGACACATTCCTTTTTTCCAAGTCAGCTGAAATCAAGTGGAGCCAGCAGAGGGGACAGAGGGGACAAGGGACAGACCGGAGGAAGATGTTCAAGCAAGTTTCCTCCTGGCTTCCTCTGAAGTAAATATT
Source organism: Hyaena hyaena (assembly GCF_003009895.1). Lineage (NCBI taxonomy): Eukaryota > Metazoa > Chordata > Mammalia > Carnivora > Hyaenidae > Hyaena > Hyaena hyaena. Next base: position 5,570,417 of record NW_024080660.1, on the reverse strand, counting down.
CTCACCATTTCTGGGACTTTAACTGTCTTTCTAGTTGTTTTTGAGAAATTTCATTACTCAGAATAGAAACCCTGTGTGCTCTTGAGGTTTGTCACAGGGCCATTTATTGGTTGGAGGTTGCCTTAAAGACCATCTTTAGGCTTTCAGTTTGCACAGCGGCTTATTCACAAGCCTCAAACAATTGCCTTAACGTTTGGCTTCCTAAGAAAATCAGAATGTCAGCCTCTTGGCTGATGTTACTAATCATCCCTTATAAATGGGGTGACCAGGGAGGAGTGAATGAATTGCCCAAGGTCACGGCAGTGACCAGAGTGACCAGCATCCAAACATAGGTCTCAGAATCATATAGTCTCCTCCATTTCCTACACAGGTTGTTAGTATGCATGTGGGGGTGTTATATTAACTGTAATGGCCACATAAACATCTAGAGTAGAGAAGGACAGTTGTTCAGGCTGTTTATTGCTCAAGGGCATGGCATTTAAGGGCACTACCTGCATCATAAACATTGCTATTATTTTTAATTTTTTCCAGATTTTTATTTAACTGCTGATTCCAAAGGCAGGTGGTTTATATTCTTATTCCAATAGTTTTCTGGCAGATAACAATAAAATGACTTCTCTAACAAAATCCATTTTGTTTCTGACACAGAGAAGTTAAAAAAACATTTTCCAATAGTGTTGACATTTACTTCCTTCGTAAGTTGAAGCAGAATGGGTTGATAAAGAACTTGCTGACTGAAAACATTTACATTAACTAATGCTTGCAAACGAGATAGTTTTCCAACTATTGTTTGGATTTTTATCTAAATTAAAAAACAAAACAAAACCAAAAAACCCACTTCTATTAGTACTGGTGTATCAGGTAAATTTGAAATGCTACATTAAAATTCATATCGTTGCCTGAAAGGTAGCTCAGAATTCCACATTACAATCTATCAGATTTTCATTATGATAGAACTCACTTTTGTAGTAATTAATGCTCATTTATCATCACGTATCCATAAAATAATTATTTTAATTATTAGTTTTAATATTTCTATTCTGTTTAATATTTAGTATTTTAATTTTTAAATTATTATTTTAATTATCATACATTAGAGAGGTATTTATATAATGGACTGTCAACTAAAGCATAGCTACTGGGGTTTTTTCTTTATTTTAGAGAGAGAGAGAGAGCAAGGGGGGGGTGTAGGAATAGAGGGAGAGAGAGAGAAAGAGAATCTTAAGCAAGGCCCACCCCACGACTCTGGGATCATGATCTGAGCTGAAATCAAGAGTCTGACGCTCAACCAACTGAGCCACCCAAGCATCCAAGCGTAGTTAAAGGAAATTTCTTCAAAACAAATATTTACTGCAGTTAAATTCTGTAAGCTTGCTACATATTATTGTTTTTAAGTTACAAATTCTAAAATAAAATACTAAGTTCATGTATTTCTTCTCCTTTGAATCATAAACAGAAAATGAAAAGCTGCTTACAAGAGAAATGAAATTATTGTATTGTTGAGAAAAATTGGGGAGTAAAAGATAAAACGTCCAGCAACTTCACTTAAAGGAATTTACCCTGAGGAAATAGCCAAAGATGTATATTATTAAAAACAAAACCACAGGCCCAAAATGGTGTCACTTAAGCCAAGTCACCAAACCTGGACTTAATACCTAATCCAATTACAGTTTCACCCCTACCCCTCCAATCTAGTATTAACTGGTTAGTCAAGAATGTTCTAGTCAGCACCAATAAGTTAATCTGTCTCTTAAGATCTCTCCATCTCCCAAAGAAAGATGAGCCAATCTATCTACTAATTACTCTTTTGTCCCCAAATGAAAGTGATGTCTCCTAAAATAATTTTATTTTTATGTATAACTTCCTTGTTCTGCATTTTAAAAACCTTTCCCTTTCTGTAGCACTTTGGAGCTTCCCTCTACTTCCCAACTTATGAATCATTTAATAAAGTTAATTAGATCTTCAAATTTACCCAGTTGAATTTTATTTATTTATTTATTTATTTATTTATTTATTTATTATTTATTTATTTATTTATTATTTGAGATAGAGAGAGAGAATGTGTGTACACACACTTGTGTACGAACTGGGGAGAGGCAGAGGGAGAGAGACAGACACAGAGAGAGAGAGAGAGAGAGAGAGAGAGAGAGACTCTTAAGCAGTCTCCATGCTCAGCACGGGGTGGGGAGGCTGGCTTGGGACTCCATCCTACGACCCTGGGATCATGACCTGAGCTGAAGTCAAGAGTCGGTGCTTAATGGACTGAGCCACCCAAGTGCCTCTGAATTCTGTTTGTTAACAGTATGCAAACATTTGGGTGTAAGATAATGACTGCCGAGTCCTTTACAACAGCAGCAGATGAGAAACACCTTTAATATGGAGAAATGGTGGACCGTTGCATAAATTGTGGGACATCCATAAAGTGGAATGAGATTTAACCATTAAAGGGACGTACAGAAACAAATTTATTGACGGGGGAAGATGTTTACACCATATTGTCAAGTCAATAAAAGGCAGATTACAGAGCAGACTCTCAAATATACTCCACTAAAATATGTGTGTGCCTGTACATGTGCACATTGTGTGTTCTTTCTTCCCCACTTAGGAATAAATCGTGTCCATTTTTCCACAACCACACCCAAATATATTGGTAAATACCCAAATGCTAGCAATAATTATCTCAGTGGTGAGATTCCTGGTGAGCTTCATATTCTTTTTTCTTACTTCTCCAAGTTTCCTAAGTTTTCTGCAGGGAGCATAGAAAGAGAAAGAGTAGGCGAGGGAAGGGGAGGGGAGAGGATAAGGGAGGGTGGGGTGGAGAGAGAGCTAGCCTCCCCTGAGTCAGGCTGAAGATGACTGGACAGGGAAGTGGTTCTCAAAGAAAGGAAGAAACAGGCATAAGGAGAGCAAGCTGAGGGACCCGTGTGAAGAACTCTAAGAAGCCAGTTCTGACATCACAAAAGGGTTGGAAAGTGGAGATAGTTTTTAAAAAGAAGTGTTCAGGGGACACCTGGGGGACTCAGCTGGTTAAGCGACAGACTCTTGGTTTCAGCTCAGGTCATGGTCTCGGGGTTTGTGAGTTCAAGCCCCAGAGCCTGCTTGGGGTTCTCTCTCTCTCCCTTTCTCTCTGTCCCTCCCTTGCTCATATTCATTCTCTCTCTCTCTCTCTTTCAAAATAAGTAAACAAACTTTAAAAAGAAAGAAGTAAGGGCGTCTGGGTGGCTCAGTCGGTTAAGGGTCCAACTTCAGCTCAGGTCATGATCTCACAGTTTGTGGGTTCGAGCCCCACATCAGGCTCTGGGCTGACGGCTCGCTCAGAGTCTGGAGCCTGCTTCACATTCTGTGTCTCCCTCTCTCTCTGACCCTCCCCTGCTCATACTGTCTCTCTCTCTCTCTCTCTCTCTCTCTCAGAAATAAGTAAAACATTTAAAAAAATAATAAAAAGATAAATAAAATAAAAATAAAAATAAAGAAGTGTTCAGCGGCTAATGGATTTGCCAAAAGCAGTCTGGGCATGGTTGAAGCTGCCTGTGAACCTAGAGGAAAAAACAAGTTCTCATGATGGTAAAACTTCATTTTACATCCCCTAGGCTTTCCCTTCTATTCACAGAGCATCTCCCCTTCTTGTCTCTGAAAGAGCCCAGAACTTATCTTGCCTCTCTGACCTCTTTCTAGTAACATCTGCTTTTAATGTAGGTCAGGGAAGCAGCTTGGCAATGAACCTGGGTTGGTTTTCCTTTTGTTTTGTTTTGCCATGAACCTATTTTGATGAGCAAGGGTTAGACTATCTCCACGTTCCTGAGATACTATTTTAAAACACACTTGAGGAAATGCCACCCTAATCTGAAGCGCCAGGCACCCGGCCTGCCCGGGGTTCTTTGGAGCCACTTTATATTTAGCTCATTTTGAAATTCAAAGCCACCCTGTAGGGTAGATATTAAATATCTGTCATAAAGTAAGAAGGACCCTGTGAAGGAGAGAGTCTGGAGAGCAAGGCTAGCGGCTCAGGAAGAATTTGCTGCCTTGAGCAACGACTCTGCAACAACTCGGAGATCCTCCCATAACAGCCCCCCCTTCCCACCCCCTGCCCGCCGCCCTCTGCCCTCCAGTCTGACCTGCGGCCTCCCTCACCCTCCAGACGCGCCAACCAGTTTCCCTTGCTCTTCTATTCGAGCCGCTAGTAGGAAGGACTTGCTAGATTACTCAGAGGGAAGAGGAGCGTCCAACCCTGTCCCCCTGAAGCCTCCAACCGCACCCCCAGGGCACCATCAGCTGCAGGGAAAGCACCAAACACTGGCCTCACCAGAACTGTGCTCCCTGCATCCATTCCTCCGCCTTCCCTCTCTCCTCTCCATCCCCACCCCACCCCCCATTACAGCCAAACCTGCTCTGTCAGGATTTCAAGACTTGCATCTAAACAGGGATGTCACTTAGCCTTTTACCACCCAATGAGCTTGAGTGTGCCGCATTCCCTTCTGTGTTTCTGAGGACACAGAACCCTTCCAACAGCTTTAGGAACCGGGTGAGAGGCCCGAGAATGGCAAGTCAGCAAAGGGCTCCTTGCCACATCCTGTTTATTCAGTCTATTAAGTGCCTACTGTGTGTTCCCTGCCTTGAAAGACTACCCCCGACCCAGTTAAAAGGACACAGAAATTTCTCTCAGCAGTTTACCCTATGGTTTCTTCTCTTATGGATTTTCACAGAATAAAAATTAATTTGAAAGTAGCATATATCTTGACGATTTCCGTTGTTGACTATCTTCAAAAGAGCTTGTTTTCCCGAAGTAGCTCAATATGGCTTTTGTTCATATGAAATGTTTCCCTGCTTTTACTTACAGCTGCACAGTTCTGAGCAAAGGTCTTTGACTAGTTAATAGTCACAGAATGCATTGGACAACAGGAACTTGCTGCTAATAAGCACACTTGACAAACTCTTTTTTAAAACCCCGAATAGCCAAAGCCTTCTCGAGAAAGAAGAATGAGGCTGGAGGCATCACAACCCCAAACTTCAAGATGCACTACAAAGCTGTAGTAGTCAAAACAGTGTGGTACTGGCGCACAAACAGACAATGGAAGAGAATGCAGAGTCCAGAAATAAACCAACTTTGTGTGGTCAATTAACTCATGACAAAGGAGGCAAGACTCTATAATGGGGATTCTCTTCAACAAAAGGTGTTGGGGAAACCTGGCCAGCAACATGCAAAAGAATGAAACAAGACCTTGGGCCGCCTGGCTGGCTCAGTTGATTAAGCGTCCAACTTTGGCTCAGGTCATGATCTCGCGGTTCATGAGTTTGAGCCCCACGCCAGGCTCTTTGCTGACAACTCAGAGCCTGAGTCTGGTTCGGAATCTGTGACTCCCTCTCTCTCTCTGCCCCTCCCTTGCTTGTGCTTTGTCACTCTCTGTCTCTCAAAAATGAATAAACATTAAAAAAAATTTTTTTAAAGAATGAAACTGGACCACTTACTTACAACATACACAAAAATAAGCTCAAAATGGATTAAAGACCTAAATGTAAGACCTGAAACCATGAAACTCAGGCAATAATTTCTTTGACATCAGCTGTAGAAACATTTTTCTAGATATGTCTCTTTAGGCAAGGGAAACAAAGGCAAAAACTATTGGAACTACAGCAAAATTAGAAGCTTTTGCACACCAGAGAAAACCACCAACAAAACAAAAAGACAATCCACTGAATAGGAGAAGATATTTGCAAATGACATATCTGATAAGAGGTTAATATCCAGAGTATATAAAGAACTTCTACAACTCAACAGCAGCAGAAAGAAAGAAAATAATCTGATTGAAAATGGGGAGAGGGTCTGAACAGACATTCTTCCAAAGGAAACATACAGGTTGCCAACAGACACATGAAAAGCTGTTTAACATCACTAATCATGAGGGAAATGCAAATCAAAACCACAATGAGATATCACCTTAAACTTGTCAAAATGGCTAGAATCAGAAAGACAAGCAAAAGCAAGTGTTGGTGAGAATGTAGAGGAAAGGGAACCCTCTAGCACTGTTGACAAGAGTGCAAAGTGGTGCGGCCACTGTGGAAGAAAGTGTGGAGCTTTCCCAAAAAAAGTAAAAATAGAAATATCATATGATTCAGTAATTCCACTACTGGGTATTTGTCCAAAGAAAATGAAAACAGTATATCAAAAAGATATATGCACCCCTGTGTTTTTTTAATTTATTTTTGAGAGAGACAGAGACAGAGACAGAGACAGAGAGATAGAGTATAAGTAGGGGTGGGGAGCAGAGAGAGAGGGAGACACAGAATCTGAAGCAGACTCCAGGCTCTGAGCTGTCAGCACAGAGCCCAATGCAGGGCTCGAACTCGTGAGCCACGAGATCCTGACCTGAGCCGAAGTCAGATGCTTAACCAACTGAGACACCCAGGCACCCAAATTCACCCCTATGTTTATTGCAGCATTTACAACAGCAAAGTTATGGAAACAACCCAAGTATCCATCTATAGATGAATGGATAAAGAGGAAGTGGTATATACATCCAATGGAATATTACTCAACCATAAAAAATGAGATCTTGCCATTTGCAACAACATGAACGGACTCAAGAGAGTATAATGGTAAGTGAAATAAGTCAGAGAAAGACAAATACCATATGATGTCACTCATATGTGGAATTTAAGAAACAAAACAAATGAACAAAGAAAAAAGAGACAAAAAAAAACACACACACAACAGATTCTTAAATACAGAGAACAAACTGGTGGTTGCCAAAGGGGCAGGAGATGGGGGATGAGTGAAATAGAGCTTAAGAGGCATAAACTCCCAGATGCAAAATAAATAAGTCACAGAGATTAGAAATCAAGCATAGGAAATACAGTCAACAAGGCTGTAATAGTGCCATTTGCTGACAGATGCTGACTCCATCGTCAGCATGCTGAGCACTGAGGAATGTGTGGAATTGTTGAATCATTATGTTGTACATCTGAAACTAATATAACTGTATGTCAACTACATTTCAATAAAAAACATTCTTTTTTCAAAAATTTAAAATTTTTTTTTTTTTTGAGACAGAGACAGAGCATGAGCAGGAGAGGGGCAGAGAGAGAGAGGGAGAGACTCCAAAGCAGGCTCCAGGCTCTGTGCTGACAGCTCAGAGCCTGACACAGGGGTCGAACCCAGGAACTGTGAGATCATGACTTGAGCCAAAGTCAGACATTGAGCCACCCAGGCACCCCTTCAATAAAAAACATTCTATATCCGTTAATAATATTCCTCAAACAGGAAAATACAATAAATGAATTTTCAGATAAATAGAAGTTGAGTGAACTTATTCCCAGAAATGTCAAGGAAATGAGACAGGATAGAATTCGGTAAAAAGGGCCCACCAAGAGGGTTACGAAGTGTGTATGTAAATAGACACACAACTTTAAAATCATGCCTGATGCTCAGTATCATACAGACCACGATTTCATAAAATTTAATTCGTGAAGAAATTAATAGCAACAAAGGAGAAGCAGGTTTTCAAAACCTTACTAAGGATTCTGTCTGTCCCTTTTCCCCACCACAAAGCCCAGAACAAAGTTTCAAAGGGATTGAGATCAGGGGTGCATTCCCCAATGCATTCCTTTTAACATCAAGGCCTCACAATCTGACAGTGAGTTAATTTATAGCTCTGCCTGCCAAGTTGGATAGATAAAAATCACTATTCACCCTGCGATCCATTTAGAAGAACTAACTACTGCAGGCCACTGGGATTTACTCTCCAGAGACTGGGAACAAGAAATGGCAACTCATCCGGAAAATTCATCTTCAGAGGTCTTGTTCGCAGCCATCAGTGCGCGTTGGATAAAGGCATCTGAGCTGGGCCTGAGCTGGGGACAGGGATGCCTGACGGCCTGTACACTAATCAGAGCTGCAGCTTGCTCTTCACATTCAGATGGAGCGACGGGACGGGCTGTCAGTCCTAAAAAGAGCGCTCCTGGGGCGTCCCAGCTTTGATGTCACTCTTATAAATCGGCTTTTCAGGGAGGATTAATAAGCAGGCTTATGGAGAGACTTGGCATTGCTCTCCCATCTGCTAAATAGATAATGAGGATTTCTAGTCATTAGAGCAATGATACCAGATCGAAATTTCAAGACGTGCCGCAGTATGTATGAAACAGCTCTGGAAAATACTAACCGCATGGGCAGTCATCAAAAACCCCCTAATCCCTGAAAATGAACCTGAGGTTTCCTGCCCACCCACACAACGTGGACTCCCTTATCTGGAAGTTCGTTTTCATCACACTCAACAGAAATCTTGACATATGGAAATAACAGGTTCACGGTGTGTTAAAAAAACAAACAAACCTTGATTTAGAAAAAAAATTCGTCAACTCCAGGTGTAACCCATTCAGGATTAAGCAACAAAAGCAGCCTCATGTTGCTTCCCCAGCCAGTGGGTTTGGAATCACAACCGGTAAAGGTCCTCTTTGTTTCCAGAGGTGGAAGCTATGTATCCTAGGCCACTTAGTTCCACTGGGGGCCATGCCAGGACGAGAATGTTCCTAGGCATTCTGAGAACCAGCCCTGGACTTGCTCCTTGCCCGATCTAGAAATCAGCGATAAAGAGATCATCCACAGTCCCCAATGGGCTCCTTTCCTGCGCAGACAAAATAGGAGCCTACAGATAGTGGGGAGCTTCTTAGGCTCTATTTCAAATATGCAAAACTGAAGCCACATGCCATCCATGGGGGGAGAACTGGCCTTCGGAGCCAGGCACATCAGTTTCCAAGTCCTGACCCCGCGCCTCACACTAGGCGGGCGATCTTGGGCAAGTTATCGGAGCCCTCTGAGCCTCCGTTTCTTTATCTGAAAAAGTAAATAATGCCTACCCTGCAGAGCTGGCAGGAAAATAAATTTAAAGGAGAAAATATTTGTGAGGCTGGTGCTTAATAAAATCAGTCCCCCTCCCACTTGCTGTCATCTGAATTCCTTTATCTTAGAACAAAGGGTATATGGCTATAGATTACATTGTACGAGCAACACACTTGTTAAGGTATAAACAGTGATTCAACAAATATAAAATACACAGGAGATCTTACTCTAGCCCATAAAAGATTCTGAGGCCTTTATTTATATGGCCTCAGGGTGAAGGGCATCTGTAGTCTGATCAGAGAGCTGGAGAGAGAAGGAAGGGTAGAACAAAGGTCAGGGCAGTACAGGCCAGTGATGTCCAAGAGAAATGTAATGCAAGTTGCACACGTAATTCAAAATGTTGTAGCAGCCACATTTTAAAAAAGCAAAAAGAAACAGATGACATTAATCTTAATCATACATTTTATTTGAGGCTCCTGGGTGGCTCATTCGGTTAAGCATCTGATTTCGGCTCAGGTCACAATCTTATGGTTCATGAGTTCGAGGCCCATGTTGGCTCTGTGCTGACAGCTCAAAGCCTGGAGCCTGCTTTGGATTCTGTGTCTCCCTCTCTCTCTGCCTCTCTGTCTCTGTCTCTCTCTCTCTCAAAAATAAATGAACATTAAAAATATATTTTTCTTATTTAACCGGATACATCCAAAAAATGATTATTTCAACCTATACTGATGTAAAAATTATTGACATTTTTTTTTTGTTCTCCTTTCCTATCAAGTCCTCGAGATCAGTACGCATTTTACAGCCACAACACATCTCAACTTGGGCTAGCCACATTTCGGGGATTCACCGTATTGCACATGCAGGTGCAGACAAATCCCCATGTACCAAGCACTGTGCTGGGTTTGGGGACCAAAAAGTCTAGACTAGCGCATGGCTCCTGCCTTTGTGTCCTCACCGTCTAGTTTGGAATCTAGGACAGATGGACACATCCGTCCGTCCCCCAGTACACATTTGCCTGCAGGTTCCCAAATGGCCCATCATAAAGCATTAAACCTGCAGTTCAGTCCTTTTCCGATAAGCCTTTAGACGGATTCCAGCCACGAGGAGAGCACTCCTCTCCATTATCTGCACACACAGCTGTCAGCTTGTGCATCCGATTTGGGGATCAAAGATGTATGTACAGTTGAAGGAAAGGTGAGGGTGCCTTGCTCTAATCCCTCTAAGCCACAGAGTGCCCACTGTATCACAGGTGCGCCCAGATTCCAGACAAATAGGAAAGGAACTGAAAGCGGACTCTCAGCTTCCCCAGAACCACTTACCTGCCTCCCGGAGGAGCACCATCAGCAGTGGGAGGAGCCCTCCGTCTTGCAGAGGCAGCTGCTCTCACGGTGGCGGTGGCGGCTCACCCTACCCCATCCTCTCTCCTTGCCCCTCCCTTGAGAGCCTCTTCATTTCCTCCACTGCCTGGCTGGGCTCGGAGGGAGCCTCACAGCCCCCGAAATGAGAAGCCAATGGCTGGTGCGGCTTGCAGAACACCCATCAGGCCGTGCAGGTGTGGGCCTCAGCAAAACCACAAACTGAGATTTGCTTTAGATCCCCTAGCATTCTTCTTTTTTTTTTGGAAACACTTTCTCCACCCCCACCCCCACCCTAAGGTCCTTCTTTAACTATTCCCACTGAGAACTGAATTCATACTACTAAGGAGTTTATGACTCCGGGGGCCATCTTTCCCAGGGATATTTGCATTTTTAAAAGCCCAAATAAAAAGAATAGCTTATTAAGATTTATTGAGAGCTTACTAGGGGCAAGGCACCACGCTAAGAGGTTAATGCCTCACTCTAGGGGCTAAGTGAGCAATGGTGGAATTTCAAGCAAGGGAACACCAGATGTCAAGAAACCCGTTTCTTGGTATATATCCCACCAGAGATATTTTCTTCATGTGTAAGCAGATGGGACTATACATATCCCCCTCCCTTTATTTTATACAAATGGTAGCATACTATATGTAATGTTATAGACTTTTTAACCCAACTATCTATCCTCGAGGTTCTTTATTATTTTGTTATGCTCGCACAGCATTCCATCTGTAGAGATACCATAATTATTTAGCTAGTCTTCCTGACACCATTTTCAAGCTTTCTCATCGCAAACGCTTAACAGATAAACAACACGGACCCAACACCATTTTGCACAAGACTAAGTGTGTCAAAATTCCAGGAGTCATTCTTGATCCATCCCTTCTTTGGCTACATCCAGTTCAGTATCGTGGCCTGTGGGTTCTGTGTCCGGAACAAGTCTAAGCTCACCGCTGCTTTCCTGGCTTCCCACCTCCGCTGCGTTCCAGCCACTGGCACCTCTTGCCACAACCACCCCAGGGAACACATCCGTGTGAGAGTTTGGTGTGGAAAGCCCCCGGTTTCCTCTACTTGCTTCTGCCCTTTGTGGGGAAAGCTCTCTTGAAGCCTTGGATTTCTCATCTCTGACAAAACGCCTTGAGACTAAGTGTCCTGATTGCTGTGAGTAAATGAACAGTGTTTGCCAAGATTTTGAAAATGGGGCTTCCTTTGGGGGCTCTCAGATCAGAGAAGTTTGTTAAGCCAGGAGGGACCCTCAAACAAGTATCTCAGTCCTGCCTTAGATACAATCTTAATCACATCTTTAGTATGTGCTTTCCTCCTGTGGGTTCCAAGGTATTTAATGGATCAAGAACAGGACAACAGGTTTTAGGAATGGAGACAAACTTACTAAAAAAGATTCTGAAGGGCACCTGGGTGGCTCAGTCAGTTAAGCATCTGATTACTGCGCAGATCATGACCTCACAGTTTGTGAGTTCAAACCCCTCGAGGTCTGTGCTGACAAATTGAAGCCTGAAGCCTGCTTTGGGTTCTCTCTCTCTCTCTCTCTCTCTCTCTGTCTCTCTGTCTCTCTCTCTCTCTCTCTCACACACACACGCGCGCAGACACACACACACACACACACACTGCCTCTCCTTTGCTTGTGCTTTCGCTCTCTCACTCTCTCTAAAAAGTAAAATAAATAAACATTAAAAAAAAAAAAAAAAGGATTCCGAGATTAAAATTATGCCTTGTCCCTATTCGGCCACAGCCTAGATCCTACCCTCCGGGCATGCGCAGAAGTTCAGGGGTTCACTCCAGAGGAAAAGATGAAAGAGAACAGCACTTCTCGGGGGAGAACCCTGTCACTAGAAGCCTGACAATGAAAACCCACAGAGGTGACGAAGGACGGAGTCGGATTTCTGTTACAATTGCTTAAGTATAATCTCTCTTCCCCTCATGATGAAACTTTAATCAGGTGTTTATTGCACACCCACTGTGCATCTTGCATTTTCACATGTACTTTTATTGATCTTTCTAACAAACTCATTTTACAGATAAAGAAACGAAGGGTCAGAGAGCATTTTCATTTCCTGGCCTTTAAATGGTCAAGTCCCTGATCACACAGAAAGCGCCGAGGACTGGCAGAAGCCTTGAGAGCTTTCCTGAACCATTAAAAGACACAAAAGGATGGATGGTCTCCACAATGTATTTCAGCCAGTGAACAGGTACGCGTAGACGACAGACAGCAGCGACCGCTGCAAAAGATCACAGACTCAGAGAAAGACTCTGGGTTCAAGCCCAGTTCCATCATTACCAGCTGTGTGACCTTGGACAAATTCTTTTGCCTCGCTGGGGCCATTTACCTCATGAGGTTGTTGAGAGAATTTCTTGAGTGAGGGTATTCTAAGCACGTAGAGCAGCCTATGGAGCATAGTCAGTGTCTGGCACCTGCCCCGGTCTATGCGGGTTAGCCAGGGCACTGGTGCTAAGTGCTAACTGGGCGTCAGGGGCTGGGCTGGGTGGGACATCTTCCATGAGACCGTGGAGTCCTCACATCGTCCTGTGAGGACATCACGGTTTCTTTCCTACAGCAGAGGAATCTGATGTTCCAAACGACCTCAATAGCACACATCTACCTAAGTGGTGGGGTTGGACTCCAGACCCTACTTGTTTGCTTTCAACGCCTGGGCCGAGTAGCAAACACAGAGACTGGCGCTGTCAGTGTGCAGCCCTGAGCCCTGGCAAGCCCAGGGACGAGGGCACACGCACACACAGGCGGTATTCAGGTAGGAAACCTTCCCGATGCTTGTGTCGTCTGCTGGCTGAACTGCAATAATTTCTGGTCCGAAAGGCACTTTCCCAGAATAAGGTTGACAGGGGTTTTGGAAATGATTCACACTGAATTCCTGATGTGGCGAGATGCCGGACGCATTAGATCCTTCTGTTTTCCCATTGCGTGAAAACAAGGGGCTTTACCAACCTGAAGCGGATCAGGCCCCTGGGAAAAGCAAACCATTGTGCCAGGAGCTCTTTTTTCAGCAATTGGCAAATGGATCTATCACCTTAAACTTTAAGTTTTCAGAATTCAGTGTCTGGGTCGTGCAGAGGGGTACATGGGGTGGGGGGTTTTCGCACCTGTAATGATCCTTGCTGAGACGCTCTTTGAAGGCAAAGTAGAAAATATTTGCCGAAAAACAAGCAATGGCAAGATTTCTAATCACACAGCAACTCACCACCACCCTCCACCCGGCACACACCCCTCTCTCTTCTTACATTTAAAAGGCCTCAAAGTTTCCATCACACAGGAAACTATTCTTTCTCCCCCTCTTCCCCACTCCTCCTCCCTCCCATCCTCTCTCTTCTTGTTCTTTCTCTTCCGGGAAGAAATTCTTGAATATCAGCCCCTCGAGATCACCCAATACGGATCATCAACTTTAAGGTCAGGTAAACCTGGATTTGAATCCTGGTTATAGCACCTTGTGCAAGTTGCTTAAACTCTCTGTGCCTCAATGATCTCATCTGTAAAATGGGCTTTAAAATAATACCTGCCTGTTAGGATTGGTGTAAGGGTAGAATGAGCTAATGCTTCTAAGGTCTTTAGCTCAGAGCCCGGCACGTAGTCTTATGCCCCCAAATGTTCCTTGTTATTATTACCCAATCCACCCTTTTCACTGTACAGACAAGGAAATTAGATTCAGAGAAAAATGATTTATCCAAGGTCATATGACTAGTTAGTGGCAAAGCCAAAACTAGATCCAGGCATCCCACCCCAGGCCTCTTTCTACCATACCACGCAAAGCACAGTAGACTTTCCTTCATTCATCAGCTTCAAGCAGAAAGGAGGCTGGGACATTTTCCAGTCGGTAGCATTCACGCAGAGCTGGTGATATTGCCGGAGCCAGGGCCAAGAGCATCCCAGATTGCTGGCTCTGCTCCGGGCAGGAGCCAGCTAAGCCTGAAGGGGAAGCAGCTGTTTGTGTCTTACACGGACACCCTGTCTCTGGAGACTTATAAAGCTGATTTCCACAGAGCACTGAGCAACTGTCCTCATTAGTAATTTATCTTCTGAAGCTGAAGCTCCAGAGACAAGAAGTTGATTGGATAGGGTCACACCACAAGCTTTCAAATGCTCTGAAAACAGACAAAACTCTGCATCTGACCAGCCTCCAACCCACACCCCTCAGGGTCTCTTGCTCTCCAGAGCCCCTCGCCCCGTGCTGAAGGACAGGACCATTGCCCATATTATGCCCTGGGTTTTGCCCACCTGTTACCACACACACAATCATGCACGCGTCCAAGGGCTTGTGTTCCCAAATGGTCCACAGAGACATTTGGTCCTAGGATTCGAGGATCCAGAAATCTGCAAGCTCCCTGTTGTTTCTGGAGAGAACAGAACCCATTCGTTCTGACAGACATGCCCAGCGTCCTGCTTCTAGCCTGTGTCAAACTTTCCAAAACCCAGCCAGACCCAGCAACTCCTCACGGACAATCCAGGATGGCTCTGATCCCGTCAGGGGCCAGGTGGCCCACAGCTGCACACACCAGCCAGCTTGTTTTCTGGCCTGAGCCAGTCAAACCCTCCACTCACAACAAACAGAGGCCAGGGGGTGGTGGGGACTGGCCTGGAAGCTAGGTGAGGCGGGAGGGGTACAGCTAGGTTCATGTCAACTGTTCAATATTAATGATGATAATTCTGGAGCAGAAAGACCCCTGGACTGGACTGAGGAGGCCTGTCCTCATGTGCTGTATAAGTGGGCTGCCCTGGCGGCAAGAAGCCACCTTCCGGTGCAAAGTTTTTATAGTGAAGATCTTCAGTCTGATGACACATTACAGGTTTTCGATTACTTCCACATACCTTATTTTGGTTCTTGAATCCTTCTTAAAACTCAACAATGTAGGGAGAGTATTTGGCAGATAACAGGACTGAGGTTCCCAGCAGTTGGGCAGTTATGGGCCAACCATGACAGAGCATAATGCTAACACAAATTATCTCAACATCTAGCCACTTCTGGCTCCTGCTGCCCTGCTAGGGGAGAGACATCCCTCCCCAGTGATGGGTCAAAGAGGACTGTGACCTGAGCAAATGCTAAAGAGGCTCTGTTCCCTTGGGATCAGGGTTTCAAGGGGCCAGTCTGTTCCCTAAGTCCTTTTGATGTCCTTTTACACTTTTGGAGCTCCAGGCAGGACTCAACTTAGCTCCAACCTCCAAGTTTGTCTGCTTCGTGGAAACCCACAGACGCTGTTAGGACACTGTCTGATTGTTGGCTGTGGCTTCACTGCTCACCTGAACTCTGGTCCTCTGTCTTTACTCCATGGCTAGGATGTGTTGGTAAGTGTGACGGTGGTGCTGGCCTCTACTGCCTTGGCTCAGAGCATCCTGTAAACCTAGATCAGGGTCATGGTCAGGGGAAGGTGTTCCTTCTCACCACCCTCCATCCTCCCTCAAGGAGATAAAGCCCAGCTTCTGTTTAGGAGGTGGGATGGCCATAGAGATGGGTTCATAGCAACTGCTAGGCACATGAGGGTAACTGAGCACTGAACCCCATCACTCCCTACTCCACATGACAGACTGAGGGTCCTTCTCTCTTTGGACATGGTTATGGGCCGAATTGTATCCTCCCAAATTCTTATGTTGAGGTCTTAACCTCCAGAACCTCAGAATGTGGCTGTATTTGGAGACAGGGCCTTTAAAGCGGTAACTATGTTAAAATGGGGTCTTTAGGCTGGACCCTGATCCAATATGACTGGTAAGAAGAGGAAACCAGGACACAGACACACACAGAGGGAAGCCCATGGGAAGAGGGAAGGCCGCCATCTCTACAAGTCAAGGAAAGAGGCCTCCAGAAAAACCGACCCTGCCTCTACCTTAATCTTGGACGTCTAGCCTCCAGAATCACCATAAAATAAATTTCTGTCAAGCCCCCAAGCTGCGCTAAGTTGTCATGGAAGCCGCAGCAAAGTAGTACAGATACCTGCTGCAGAATCATGGCCCCCTGCCCCCCTGCGTCCAGGACCTCCCAGCCCCCTCCAGGGCTGTCTCTGTATTCCTCTCCAACACCCCCTCCTCCCCGTAGCCCCAGATTCATCAAGTCCTTGGGGTCTGAAAAACTAACCCCACAAGCCCAGTCTCCCACTTCAGGGGCTTTGAGGAATGTGAGTTTCTGCCTCAAAGTGGACTGAGGGAGGGTCAGCTGCCCCTTGAGGCTCCCGGAGGAGCGAGGAGAGACTAGGAAATACAGAGAAAACAACCTGACTGATATTTTGGGCGGCCCCACATGTGATGACTGAGATTCCACACCCCCCCACCCCCCCACCCCGGAGTCCTCAGCCAGACCACTAGTAGAGGGGAAAGTAGAGGGGTCCCACCGTCCAGGGGCACATTGCTCTTTCGGGTGATGAGTGCAGGGTTTCTAGGGAGCAGGGTGGGACACCAAAAACTCAGGGAGAAGCTGAACCTGCACAGCCCTCTCACTATTTGAGGGTGCACAGAGCCCCTAGTCCCACCCCAGACCCACCCTGCCCCTGCGGGAGGGAGAGGGCATGAGGGGAGGAAGAGAAACACCCTGTTATACGCACTGTGTTTGTTCCGGGGCCTGGCTATTGACGCAAGAGGCCTTATCATTGGGCCCTCAGACCGGGCTGGGCAGGGTAGATCTGATCGGTCCCCACTGGCCTGTGGGAGAGAAGAAAGGAGAAGGGGCAAGGAAAGCCGCGACAGAGCAAGAAAGAAGCTGCTGGTTGGCCCCACAATGAAAACACTCGTTCTTTTGCTGCTGGTGCTCCTGGACTTGGGACTGACTCAAAAAGCCCTCCACAGGTGAGGCCACGTCCCCAGCCCTGGGTGCAGCGGGGCAGCTCCCTGTCCTCAAGCTTCGGCTGCCCTGGGAGAGGGAAGATGACGGGGAATTGCGGAGGAGGAGAAACTGAGGGCCACCTTGTGTTGGCCTTAACCCCAGCCCACGACAAGCCACCCGTCTGCCTCCACCTCTCCACCACCAAGCCCCCGGGAGCTTCTCACGTTAGTAAAGAGCAGGAATCCGCAGCTTAGGTGTGGAGCTCACAGGACCAAGTGCTTGCTCGAAAGACAGATCGTGGCTAACCCCAAACCCTTTCTGTCCCTTTATATCAGCCCTTTGTGAGGTTCATGTAAAATTGCAGAACATTTTCTTAGAAGATCTCAAGGAGCTTGACTGTGAGCGGGAGGGCCACTTCAAGTCTAAGATTCTAAGAATCTTCAGGAGGCAGAGGCCAGACTGACAGGCTGGGGGCAGAAAGGGCACGAATCCTGGCCCCACTCTGGCCTGCTGCCTTGCAGATGTTCTCCCGTGTCATTTCCCAATTTACCTCCAGAAAAATGGGGTGGGGAGAGGGCAGGGTCCGAGAGGGACAGAAAGGCATCTCCTCACATCTCCTCTCAGGGTGCCCCTCAGAAGGCATCCGTCCCTCCGGAAGAAGCTGCGGGCACGGGGCCAGCTCTCTGAGTTCTGGAAAGCCCAGAATTTGGACATGATCCAGTACACCGAGGCCTGCACGGCGACGCAGAGTGCCAACGAGCCCCTCATCAACTACATGGATGTGAGGAGTCCTGGGGCAGGGGCTGGGGGTGGGGGAGGTGGAGGGATGGCTTGGCCTGTGGGCATGGCCAGTGTGGGCCAGCAACACTGAAGGTCAGTGTGGATTTCTCCTCTCGGATATCCCATAGGGACTGATCCCCTGGGTACCTGTGGATTTGACCGAGCAAGCCCCAATGTGCCCAAATGCACGGAGCTCTCTGCAAAAGAAAAGGCGTGAGCAGGGCATGCATCCCAGTCAGAGGGGCCCTGCTGTGTGCCCTTGGACATGACTTAACTTTCCCCAGCTTCCCTTCCTTGACTGCAGAGCACAGGCCTTACTGCCTTTTCAGCCTTGCTGGCAAAGTGATTATGAGGAATAATGCAAACAAAAGCTAAAGATTTGGCAGGGGCTGGAGGCTCGATTTGATCTCCTCCCTTGTAGCTTTTTCTCTGCTCTTTCTCCCTTTTGTTACCACTCCTCAGGCTCTGTAAGCTCCTCTGTGCTAGCCCAGTCTCTGGCCCTGGAGAGCTCTCCTGAGGCCCCCTGGTGAGCACCTTCCCCTTTCCCACCACCTACACTCTCCTTCCTTCCCTCCTTCCCCTACAGACAGAATACTTTGGCACCATCTCCATTGGCTCTCCACCGCAGAACTTCACTGTTATCTTTGACACTGGCTCCTCCAACCTCTGGGTCCCTTCCGTGTACTGCACAAGCCCAGCCTGCAGTAAGTAGGGCCAGGGTCAATGGCAGCTGAGGCCCGGCCTTCTAGGGGAAGGGAGCTTGATTTCCAGAAGCTGGCCATCCATGACATGCCAGCTTCCCCTCTCTCCACCTCTGAGTCCACCCTGGGACTTTCACCAATGGTGAAGAGAAGACTGAGCCAGGACAGAGCTAAAGTCTGACTGCTATCCAAGCCAGCAACTTTCATAATGACCAGAATTAATGGGGGAAAACTCAGCCACTGAAAACACAAAGTTGATACAAATCTTTTTGAGCACACAATGACTCACTCCCTTTGAACACCCAAAATAAGGTGGGGGAAATTTTCATTCAATGGCTGTTTCTGGGCAGGTAGGTGGGTTGGGTTCTAGTGGTGATTATTCACCTGCTTCTAAAGGGCTTGGTGGCCTACCTCCCAGGATATCAGAGGTGGGGCTGGTGGGGCACAGTGTAGGGGTGCGTCTATTTGGCCAGAGGTAACTCAGACGTCGCTGTTAGCATTGGAAAGGGAAGGGCTAAGGAAAGACGTCTTAGTCTATGCTAGATAAATTCTAGAGACACAGTGTCTCAGAAAACCCCAAAATTAGGTGTCTACAGGTTAGGCAAGGAATTGAGAGTAACTGCCTGGAATGGTATTTATTTATCCCTGACTTTCTTGTGAATACCAGGCTCTGACCCACACTAGCTGGCAGAGACTCTGCTGGTGCCTGTTCCGTGACGCTTATCTTGGTGTGCCTCATGAGGTCACTGTGAGCAGTCACGTTTGCCCAGGGACAATTGTGACCGCATGTGGCTGGAGGAGAATGTAGTAGCTAACTAACAAAGGCCACGGTCAACCTTTCTAGGGGCCTCCACTCAATCCTGGGAGTTGAGGGAAGAGACCCTGCATCTCTGAGGTTTCAGGGCAGGGACGGAGGCGGTGAGCTGATGTCCCAGGAAAGAGCAGCATCCTTGCTTTTCCAGAGACACACTCCAGGTTCTACCCTTCCCAGTCCACCACATACAGCATCGTGGGGAGTCAGTTCTCCATTCAGTATGGCACTGGGAGGTTGTCTGGAATCATTGGGACCGACCAAGTCTATGTGAGTACAATTCCTTCATCTTTTCTCTTTTGGCCAGAAACTTGGGGGACAGAATATTTTTCAGAGCTGTTAGGGGGCCAGTTTCAGATCTGCCTCGGGAAGAGGTGGAAACCAGGAGTCGGCTTCCAGGGAAAGGGGAATGCCTGGCCAGGAGGGAGTAGCACTCCCTGCTTGAGACAATGGCAGTGGGCCAGTCTGCTCAGTGTGCAGAGTTCTAGAGAGGCAGCGATGAGGAATCCGACACAGGAACGGTGCACGGGGCAGAAAGCCTGGTGGCAGGCTTTCAGGAACGAGTTAAGGCAAAGGGAAAAAAAAAAAAAGAATGAGTCAAAGATGCTCACTCTCAGTTCAGTAAGACAGTAAGGGTATTAGGATTATAAAGGAAGAAATTACACTGTCATTATTCACACATGACAAAATTCCATATGTAAAAATTCCAAAAATATCTACAGACAATTGGGGTTAATAATTAATTAGCAAAGTTGTTGAATACTAGATTAACGAACAAAATCATCTGAATTTCTATATATCAGGAAAAGATGGAAAATAGACTTTTTTAATGTTTATTTATTTTTGAGATATAGAGAGAGACAGAATGTGAGTGGGAAAGGGGCAAAGAGAGAGGGAGACACAGAATCCAAAAACAAGCTTCAGGCTCTGAGCTGTCAGCACAGAGCTCAATGCAGGGCTCGAACTCACAAACCACAAAGTCATGACCTGAGCCAAAGTCAGATGCTTAACTGACTGAGCCACCCAGGCACCCCTGGAAAATAGATATTTAACGACATTATTTATAATAACATCAGAAACACCAAATACCTACACATAATTTTTTTTTTTACAAATAGTTTATTGTCAAATTAGATTCCACATAACACCCAGTGCTCATCCCCACAAGTGCCCTCCTCCATGCCCATCCCTCCTCCCCCCCACATCCATCAGTCCTCAGTTTTTGTCAGCATTCAAGAGTCTCTCATGGTTTGCCTCTCTCCCTTTCCCCCACCATTTCCCCCCTTCTTCTCCCGGTTGGTCCTCTGTTAAGTTCCTCCTAATCCTCCTATACGTGCACACATATGATATTTGTCCTTCTCTGCCTGACTTATTTCGCTCAGCATAACACCCTCAAGGTCCATCCATGTTGCTACACATGGCCAGATTTCATTGTTTCTCATTGCCAACCTACACATAAATTTAACAAAACTCATTTCAAGGTCTCTACTCTAAACATACTACAAATCATTATTGAGTGAAATTAAGGAAGATCTACATAAATTGAAATGACTCAGTATTTCATGACCCAGTATTATGGACAAGTCCAAGTTTATTCAAATTGATCTATAGATTTGTTAATCAAAAAAATGGCAATTTTTATTAGAAATTGATGAACTAATTCTAAAATTTATGTGGATATGTAATACACCAAGATAATCTAGATGAAGAACCGCACTACAAATAGTAAGACCTATTACAAAGCTCTAGTAATTGAGATAATGTGGTATTGACACAAGATAAGCAAACAGCAAATGGAACAAAATAGAAAATTAAGAAACTACTCTGAATTATGTTGAACATGAAACTGGAGTGCAGTGGAGGAAATGACAGTGTATTTATTAAATGGTATTAGCTCATTTGGCTACCCATATAACAAACAAACAAAGAAAAGAATCTTGGCTCCTACCTCACACATCATCAAACCTTCCAATACATTGTAGCTGTGGATGTCAAAAGTGAAATAAGAAAGCTTTTAGAAGAAAACACAGGAAAATGTCTTTATGACCTCAGGCAAAAATTTCTGAAACACATTACAAAAACTGCTGATAAAAGAGAGAGAAAATGGTAAATTTGACTACACTGTAATTCATATCTTCTGCTCACCGAAAAACACCAGCCAAGTCTGGAAGAAGATATTTGTAACACATCTATCCAAAAAAGGACTTGATTCCAGAATAAAGAACTCCTACCAATCAATAAGAAAAATGCAGACAACCCACTTCACACAAGAGGATAGCCAAATATTCGGTTTCGTTAGTCATTGGGAAAGACAAATTAAAACCACAACATAACCCGCTGCATATCCACAAAAGGACTAAAATGGAAAAGATAGGTAATATCCAGTATTGGTGAGGATCCAAATCAACTGGGACTCTCAGACATTGGTATTGGAAACGTCAGTTGGTACAGTCACTTTGGAAAACTCATTGCCAGTGTTTATTCAAGCAACAACACTTACATACCTTATTATCTAGCAGTTTTGCTCCTAGGCATATATTCAACATGTTCACCAAAAGACATGTACAAGCAGTACTGTTAGCAGTAGTCAATACCAGAAACAACCCAAATATCCATCAATGGTAGAATGGATAATGATGATGTATTCATACCATGAGATACCAGTGACAGTGAACAAAGTTACAACAGAGCGCACTAGTATGTTGAGTGACAGAAGCCATATAAAAAAGAATTCATCCTATATGATTCCATTGGTATAAAATTCAAGAGGGAGGGGCGCCTGGGTGGCTTAGTCGGTTAAGCGTCCGACTTTCGCTTAGGTCACGATCTCGCGGTTCGTGGGTTTGAGCCCCGCGTCGGGCTCTGTGCTGACTGCCAGCTCAGAGCCTGGAGCCTGTTTCAGTCTGTGACTCCCCCTCTCTCTGACCCTCCCCTGCTCACGCTGTCTCTCTCTCCTAGAAATAATAAATAAAAAAATTAAAACAAAACAAAACAAAACAAAAAAAACATTAAAATTCAAGAGGCAAAGGCAATATATATGGGGAAATCAGGAGATGGCTTATCCTTGAGGAAAGGTACCATGATTTACAGGGTGCATGAAGGGGCTTCCAGTTTGGGAGCTTGCTGACATGGGTGAATGGTTTGTGAAAATGCTCCACACTGTACCCTTACAATTTCTGTAATATACTTCAACTTCTTAAAGTTTACATTAAAAAATCAAGGTTGTGGGAATGAAATGACTGTGCCCATTGAATCAAGAAAGCTCGGGTGGGGGAAGAATTCTGTTTGGGCCAGAGGGAGAATCCGGGAATCTGAGGCTCTTTGCCAAAGATCTCCCATGAAGTTTTCTTTCCGGCTTTCTCCCATTAGGTGGAAGGACTTCTTGTGGTCGGCCAGCAATTTGGAGAGAGTGTCACGGAGCCTGGCCAGACCTTTGTGAACGCAGAGTTTGATGGAATTCTGGGCCTGGGATACCCCTCCTTGGCTGTGGGAGGGGTGACCCCAGTGTTCGACAATATGATGGCTCAGAACCTGGTGGATATACCCATGTTTTCTGTGTACATGAGCAGGTAGGCCCGTCAAGCCGACTGAGGTTAAGGTCAATTACGACTAAGGGAGACAACATGGTCCAGTCCAAAGAGCACTAGGCCTGGTGATCAAGGACCCGGCTTGGATCTCTTGCTTGACCTATTACTAGCCGTGTGACCTTGGGCTTACCCTCTGGGGATATTGAGGAAATGGGGTTTGCCTCGCCTTGTAAACCATACCACACTGAACCAACATGAGGAATCTCTGGGATTGAGTATTCATTTATGCAGTGAATACATATTTATCAAGCTCCAATCCTGTGCTGACCGTGTTACTGTGCACCGGGAGCACAATAAAACAAGGAAGACACTCCCTGCCCTCAGGAAGCTTGATTCCAGTGGGAGGATGCAGAACAAAAAATTCAAAAGTAAGCTGACAATAAAATAATGGAATGTTAAGGGACTAATTAAATACAATAGAATATTACTCAGCCTGAAAAAGGAAGGAAATTCTAATGCGTGCTACAAGTGGATGAACCTTGAGGAGCTTATCCTAAGTGAAACAAGTCAGTCACAAAAACAAAACAACACACACACACACACACACACACACAAAACAAGCACAGTATGATTCCACTTACGTGAAAGTCCCTAGAGTGATCAGATTCAGAGGCACAGGAAGCAGGATGGAGGCTGCCGGTGCAGGGGAGGGGGAACAGAAGTTACTGCTTAAGGGGTATGGAGTTTCCGTGCACAGGATGAAAAGGTCCTGGAGACTGGACCACAGTCTGGATCACCACAGTATGAAAATCCTGAACACTACTGAACTATACATTTTTAAGTGGTCAATTTATACAGTTTTTTAAATTGCTTGTTGTAGTTGGAAAAGGTCACGAGGCTCGCGTGCCTGGGATCCAGGAAGGTTCATCTAACCTTCATCCCTACATAGGAAGGAGATTTCTTACCTTTCTGACTTCCTCCCAGTGAGATCTGGTCTAAGCTGACCCAGCTTTAGCGTAAGCCCATTTCCCTTGTTCTCCACTCCTCCGTGGAGAGTCTTGAACTTCCTCTATTAAACTGCATGGCTGCAGTTGGGACCAGCCCGGGCAGAGCTGTGAGCGAGATGGCACATTGCCCAGACACCTCTGCCTCCCCTTTACAAGAGCTTCCTGCGAAACTTCCTTCCAACTGAGGAAGACAAGGGTTAGGATGGGAAGTAGTAAAGACTTTGCAGTCTGAAGGACCTGGATTTAAGCCCAGAGCCTCAGTTTCCTCAAATGGCCACTAGAGTGATGTAAGAGATAATTAGGATTAAGCAGATAAAAGTCTTTGCCCAGCACCCTGCACAAAGGTCATCAATAAACAAGGGTTCTTCCCCCAACCCCCCCCAAAACCACTCTTTTATGATGCCCACAGATACCCAGTTCCCTCCCTCTTTACCATTCTGCCTTGCAGCGCCCTGAGTTTTATATTTTTCTGATCATATTCCTTCTGAAAATGAATCAGTTTCATGTCTGATTTCTCCAGACTCCTGTTAGGTGCCAGAACAAAACCTGAAAAATCAACATTGATGAAAATTAAAAATTTTTCAAGTTCTAGCAAGTCACATTGCATTCACATTAGCTTCTTTACCTTAGCACAATGGAGCGAATAACACGGAAGCTCCAGGCACCACCAAAACAAAAGTGAGAAAGATACTTGGGGGAAAAGGCTTTTGGGGGTGCCTAAAGTCACATGGCGTGTGCACACCCCAGATAGTCTCAGCTTGGTCCCGCATGAGTTCTGCACGACCACAGCCATTGTCCCCGTTTCCCACCTCCCTCGCCCTTCTAGCCAAGAAGGAAGCAGGCATTCACAAATCATTAAGCAGAGCTGTTTCTATCCTTTTGCCGAAAAAGGCCCAGACTAATCAACTTGCAGTAGTCGGGCACTCTGGTCTCAAAGCCCAGGCTGATATTTCTGCCTCTGTGGGTACTCGGTGTGAGTGGTCAGACCAAGAAGCAAGGCACTAGCTGATGCTTGTTCCTGGGGTTTTCCAGTGGCCCTTGCCTGACAATCTGCCTTTCTTTCCATGTAGTGACCCAGAAGGTGGCGGGGGGAGTGAGCTGATTTTTGGAGGCTATGACCATTCCCATTTCTCTGGGAATCTGAACTGGGTCCCTGTCACCAAGCAAGGCTACTGGCAGATTGCACTGGATGTGTGAGTACTCTCTTCGCTATGGTACGACCGCAGAACTCAGGACGGGCACCACTCAACTTGGTTAATTGAATTGACCTGAATCAAAGTGCTGGTCCCTGGGAGAGGAGGCTGGGGGCAGGTCGTGTGGGGCTGGAAGCATGGGGTGGGGGGACGGGGGCTGAGCAGAGGTGCAGAGAGGGGCCTCGGTCCCCAGGGCAGCAGGCACACAGGACCGAGTCTCAGCTTCCTTCTTTGTACGTGTGGTGCTCCCTCAAGTCAACAGACAGTAAATACAAACACTCAGCCAACTACTTGGGGCTCATTTAACATTAATTAATACATAGGGAAAAGGGGGAGTGACACGGGGGTGCAAGAGTGAATGGACTCAGATTCCACCTCCACGAAGTGTGTACAGAAGATGAGACACACACACACAGCCCCACCAGGTGAAGCGGAGGGTGGGCCATGCCCCATGAGACGTGCCTCCAAAGTGGCCATGACAGACAGGGCAAGACCGCCTCTATCTGAGCTCCTCAAGCAAGGGTTTCATGAAGGAGGGGACATTGACTGGGACTTGACATACATGCATGCCTACATCCGTGTGTGTGTGTGTGCGTGTGTGTGTGTGTGTGTGTGTGTGTGTCTGGGCATGGAGCAATCAGGGAAGCAGGACCGGGTGCTGGTCACACACCTAGTGCTGTACTAGACAACACCGATGTTCACAGAAATGCAACTCAAGTTTCAATTCAGCCAAGAATAAGCGCCTGCGAGGGGAGGGGAGGGCATGGGCTGGGCACGAGAGACAAACTGCAAAAAGCGTCAGTGCTCACTGCCTACTGAGGGGTTTTCAGACCAGAGAGACTTGCCCATTTATGGGTCATGACCTCATTTTAGGGGATCATGACGTACATTTTTAATGAGCTGGAATAAAATAGAAAATAGGAGGGTGCACTTCGCATGTTAAGGTTGAGCACTGTTTCATGACATTTTTATCTCGTGTGTGTGTGTGTGTGTGTGTGCATGCGCGCGCCAGGTCCAAAAGTAAATGTATTTCCCACTATGGATATCAGTCACAGAACAATTGAGAAACACTCTTGTGTGAGACACTCAAAATGGAAATCATTAGTGCATAAATGAGCCCAGTAGACGATGAGAGCAGCTGGGGACACATCAGGGCCTGGCCGGTGGGGGGTGGGTGTAGAGGAGGAATGGGAGGAGGGCGGGGCGGGAGAGGGTGGTGGCTCATGACATTTTGCTTGCCCTCAGAATCCAGGTGGGAGGTGCAGTGATGTTCTGCTCTGAGGGCTGCCAGGCCATTGTGGACACAGGGACTTCCCTCATCACGGGCCCCTCGGATGAGATCAAGCAGCTGCAGAAGGCCATCGGGGCAGAGCCGGTAGATGGAGAAGTCAGTGCCTGCCGGGGTTGGGAGGAGGCAGGAGCAGGGAGTGAGGCCCTCTGTTGGGAGGTGGGAGGCCTCTAAATGGATCCTCCGTTCTGTGTTTTAGTATGCCGTGGAGTGCGCCAACCTCAATGTCATGCCGGATGTCACCTTCACCATCAACGGAGTCTCCTACACCCTCCAGCCAACTGCCTACACCCTGCTGGTAAGGGCCGTTTCCTTATTCTGCAAGTCTCAGGGCCATCCCTTCCCCACCAGGAGCCTGCCACTTCCTCTTTTCGGGGCTGCATTTGCCCCGAGCCCCTTTCCCATCTTCCCCTACACTGAAGCAGCAGTGCCCCGTCTAGAAAGGACAAAGCTGTCTGTGGTGGAAAGGCCACTGGCTGGTTCTTTCTCCTGTCTTGTCCTGCTGAGAAGCAGCAGCAACCCTCGCACAAGCCGCGTAGTAACGTTTTCGGACTTTGTCACGTAGGACTTTTCAACTGACAATGTTTAAACCCCTCAAATATCCAATAAGACTGGATATTATTATCCCACTCTATAAATGAGAATATTGAGACTCGAAAGGTTATGTGGCTCAAGATTTGAGCTGCGTGGAGAGGGGACACAGAATGAGATTGTATCTTCTAACATTCAGATTAACATTCTTCTCAAACAAGAAAGTGTCTTTTGCTGCAGGAGATTCCTAAGTCAGCAGGGTAAGGTAGAAAGGGAATTCCTGGGGGAAATCTATGATCGTTTCACACCACCATTGGCCCAATATTGCACAGAGTTCTTTGGTGACACTTAACACATTAACTTTACCCAAGAGTCACCCACAGCACCAGGGTGACTGCATCAGAATGGAGGTGCTAAGGTTTAGAGGACTTTGGGGACTTCCCTACCCCCACATCTTGATCTCTATTAACTGCTTTCCCAAGCCACCCAACAGACAATACGGGTGGAAACAAATGTGTGCGGGGGGTTATTTTTTCAGTTTTTATTTAAATTCCAGTTAGTGAGGCACCTGAGTGGCTCAGTTGGTTAAGCATCCAAGCCTTGATTTCAGCTCAGGTCATGATCTCACCGTTGTGAGTACGAGCCCTGCATCAGGCTCTGTGCTAACAATGCAGAGACTGCTTGGGATTCTCTCTCTCCCTCTCTCTGCCTCTCCCCACCCCCTATTCTCTCTCTCAAAATAAATTTTTAAAAAACTTAAAAAAATAAATTCCAGTTAGTTAACATACAACGTAATATTAGTTTTAGGTATGAAGTATAGTATCCAACACCTCCATACAACACCCTGGGCTCTTCACAAGTGCCATCCTTAATCTCCATCACCTATTTCTCTCATCTCCCTACCCACCTCCCTTCTGGTAACCATCAGTTTGTTCCCTATAGACTCCCAAAAGTCTGTTTCTTGGTTTGCCTCTCTCTCTCTCTTTTTCATCCCCATTGATCAGTTGTTATGTTTCTTAAATTTCACATATGAGTGAAATCATATGGTATTTCTCTTTCTCTGACTGACTTATTTCACTTAGCATAAATATTCTCTGGCTCCATCCACATCACTGCAAATGGGAAGATTTCATTCTTTTTATGGCTCAGTAATATTCCATTGTGCACATACACCACATTTTCTTTATCCATTCATCATTCAATGGACACTTGGGCTGTTTCCAGAATTTGGCCATTGTAGATAATGCTGCTATAGACATTGGGGTGCATCTATCCCTCTGAATTAGTGTTTTTATGTCCTTTGGATAAATACTTGGCAGCGTAGTTGCATAAAAATTCTAGAGAACACAGGCAGTAAACTCGTTGACATCGGCCTTAGCAACTTATTTCTAGGTATGTCTCCCAAGGCCAGGGAAAGAAAAGCAAAAATAAACTATTGGGAATTCATCAATTCACTGTTTCTGCAGTGAAGGAAACAATAAAAAAAACTGAAAGGCAACCCATTGTAAGGGGGCAGATATTTGCAAATGACCTATCTGATAAAGGGTTAATATCCAAAATATATAAAGAACTTCTAAAACTCAACACCCAAAAAACAAACTAAAAACAATTTAAAAATGGGCAGAAGACATGAATAGACATTTCTCCAAAGACATCCAAATGGCCAACAGACACCTGAAAAGATGCTCAACGTCACTGATCATCAGGGAAATACAAATCAAAACCACAATGAGATAACACCTCATGCCTGTCAGAATGGCTAAATTAACAGCACAAGAAATAATGGTGTTGGCGAGGATGTGGAGAAAGGGGAGCCCTTCCGCATTGTTGGTAGGAATGCAAATTGGTACAGCCACTCTGGAAAATAGTACAGAACTTCTTCAAAAAGTTAAAAATAGAACTATGAAACAATGCAAGCACCTTGCTGAGCAAACAAGCAGAGGTGCATGAAGCAGGAAGAGGAACCAACCAGCCAAGGGATGAAGGAATGGTCCCAGGCCAGCCTCCACCACTACCACACAGTATGGCCTCCAGACAGCACTACTTCCCTTTCTCCTTACATGTCACTTATATCTTCTTTCCACCCCCCAGGACTTGGTGGATGGAATGGAGTTTTGCAGCAGTGGCTTTCAAGGTCTTGACATCCAGCCTCCAGCTGGGCCCCTCTGGATCCTGGGTGATGTCTTCATTAGACAGTTTTATTCAGTCTTTGATCGTGGGAATAACCGTGTGGGGCTGGCCCCCGCAGTCCCCTAAGCAGTGCCTTGTCCGTGTGTCTGCCTGCCTGCCTGACGCCCCTTAGGAAAAGTCATTTTCGGTAGGATGCAATTATTCCAGAGTTGCTACTTGAATTAGGACCAAATGGAGCACAAGAACATACATACCCACTCAGCATGTGTGTCACATGCTTCATGCATTTCACACACACCCACATACACACCTCCTCCACTACCATCATGATGGAAGAATTAAGTCGTATGCCCATACTTTTTACTGCTTTTTGCTAACATTTTCTTTTGGAAATCTCCAAACATGTACCCAAGCAGAGATTATAGTGAAATAAATCCCTGTGGACCCTGGCCACCTTTCATAACCCACCAGCACGTAGCCAGGCCTGTTTTTTCTACAGCACGTCTTCTCCTCTCTCCGGCCCACACACCTGCATTATTCTGAAACAAATTCTTACCATCACATCATAAATCATCACATCAAAGATTTATCATAAATCCTTCTACTGTTCTTACGTACGCAACCAGTGTTCAAATGTTCTTCATTGCCTAGGAAATGTTGGGTCATTTTCTCAGTTGACTTGTTTGTATCGAGATGCAAATAAATTTTACAAACTGCATTTATTTGAACTGCGTCTCTGTCTCTTTTCATGTGTAGAGTTGACCACATTCTGAATTTTGAGGGTTGGAATCCAGAAGAGTCCTGCAACGTGGTTCTCTGAGCCCATCTTTCCTGTAAAATGGTAGTTTGTTCTGCAGGCCTGGTTTTGTGGCAAGAGTATTTCATGGATGGTGCTGGGTACATCCCCTTGTCGCCTGTCAGGAGGCAGATAATGCCTGGGGCCTCTCTATTCACAGTGCGAGGATGGATGAGTTGGCTGTGGGGCTGTCGGCCTCACCTGTCCACGACTAGTTTCCTTCAGGGTTTCACCTAATGGCTTCAGCGACCACTGATTATCATTGCCTGGGTCCACACTATCATCAGTGTGGCAAAACAGAGATTTTTTTTTTAAATTCTAGGTTTCCTCCTGTGTTTGTTAGTTAGAATTCTTCTATTTAAAAAACAAAACAAAACAAATTAAAAAAACTTTCATCAATCATTAGGTACAGCTCATACAGGAAAGGCAAGCTTACTTGGCTTTTTTCCTTTGTTTATTTGCTTTCATAATAATGAATGTGTGTCAACTTATTGCAGTTGTTTTTAATATTCCACGCATGCCACCTTTGGCCAGCAGGTGCCCCTTCAAGTTAGTTTCTGTGAACTTTTCACTTGACCCCAATACAAAGCAAATGTTCCAGGCCCATTTTCCCAAGGAGTCCTGGTCCCTGGTCATGTGCTCATAAGTTTGTTGTAAAAGATAATATTTCTGAGTACGAGGAGAGGATGTGGGGGAGGGACTCTCTGCATGAACCCTTTCCATTTTCCCCAGGGCCCACGCTGAGGGAGCGGACTTGGTGAATCCTGGGTGCATCCCTGTTCCAATGGCGTCTATCGTCACCACCAACAACATGTCTTTCTTTTCCTTCCTTTTGTTCTTTTTTTTTTTTTCAAAATGCAAGTATCTTCAATGTTTTCTTTGTTATAAAGATAGGAAAGTCCTTCGTGACCCTTCCCCTCAAAGATAACTATTACTTTTTATTTGTGGCTGTTTTATGCAGACTTTTCTTTTGTATTTACAACAGAGATAGCCAGAGGGAAGGGTTTTTTTTCCTGCAAAAAAGGAATCACTCTAAATATACTTGTCTCTAAACTGCTCCTGTAACAGATTCTAGTCGGTACAGTCAGCTCTTTCCCTGCAACATCTGCATGGTGTCCACTTAATGATCAAATCCTCTCTTAATGGACATTAGGTTCCTTTGGGTTTAATTCAATCCAATCCCATAAATATTTATTTTGTGCCAGGTATTGAGTGAGGCACTCTAAGATCCTCAACATAAGTGGGACAGAGTCCGGCTGTCACTTTTGGCACAGAGGTCATGGAAAACATACCAGGCTTACAGTCAGATAATCCAGATTCACATTTGTGCCCTGCCCTGGATCAGTTTGGTGACCTTGGCCGGTTACTTTGTATCTCTGAGATGCCCACCTCACAGTGCTGTGGGGAAGAGTCCATGAGCTCACCTGTAGGGAAGCACTTAGCTCCTAATGTTAGCTCTCCTTCCTTCCCCTGTAAGTATGAGGTCAAAGTGGATCACAGCTACACACACAGACACACACACAGACACACACACACATACTTTTTTGGTTTTCTTTCTCTTTTTTTCCCTCCCTTCCTCTCTCTCTCTTTCTCTCTCTCTCTCTCCTTCTTTCTTTCCTTAATTATTGCTTTCAAAATTAATTCAGAACAGCCTGATCCAAATAAACTATCAAAGTAGGATAATAGAGCAGTTAACATCACATGGCTTAGAGGCTTAGAGTCACACAGGCCTGGACTTGATTCTTAACTCCAGTTGTGGGACCTCTGCACCCCAGTTTCTTCATCTGTAAAATGGACACGGTAACAGTAACTATCTCACAGGTTCATGGTGAGGATCCAATGGCATAATGCTCATGCAGAAACAGTTTAGCTCTTGTGCCTGTGCTCATCACACAGGAACCAGACCCCACATTCAGCAGAGGAAAATCTCATGCAGGGTAGAAGGGCCTAGAGTAAAAAGGCTTTATGACTTCTCCTCTAAAACAAAGCACCCAAGAGCCATGTGAGGACCGAGTGGCAGATGGCATTCCCGCAGGCTTTCTCCTTAAGGGTGATCTATGTGCAGTGGGCCTCGCCAAAGTATTGCGTGTGCCTGTGCCAGCCGGGTCCGTGTGGGTCCAGGAGCTCAAGTGCTGGATGCCTGGCGTATGAGTGTGGTGCGTAATCCGTGCCTGCGGGAAGGGAGAACAGTCCGGAGACTGCGTAAGCTAGTTCTGCTCTGAGCACGCAGAGCTGTCTCAGAGAGACAGTTCTGTCTCTCAAGGCAGAAGTGACACTTTCAGTCCGTGTGGATCGAGCTCTGCTGGCCATGCACCTACGTAACCTCGTTAGCTGCAGGGGATTTTCCAGAACTGACCTGTGCTCTTTGTGGTCTTCACATCAGTGGTGTCAACCCTGACACTCAGGTCCTCATCCCATGCCCCATGTCTGATACTAGGCCACAAACCTCTCAGCGACGGGCCAAGGACTCTGGCCAAGCTTCGCCGTGCCTGGGAATTGTTAAAGGGTGTGTGTCCAGTTGCCTGGGGCTGCCATAAGCAAGTACCACAAACTGGGGGCTTAAAACACAGACATTTATTGTCTCACAGTTCTGGAAGCTAGAAATCCAAGATGGAGGCATCCACATGGCCCATCTCCGTCTGAAGCCTGTAGCGGGGAAGCTTTCTTATCTCTTCCTCGCTTCAGGTGATGGCTGGCTATCTGTGGGTTTCCTTGTCTTGTAGCGGGGACATTTCAGTCTCTGTCCCGTGGCCCCCTGGCATTCTTCCTGTCTCTGTCTCTGTGTGCTCCCTAAGGGCTCCAGGTGTACTGCATAAGGGTCTACCTGCTCCATTGTGGGCTCACTTCAATGGAACCAACTGCATCCCCCACACCCGCATTTCCAAGTATGGTCATTCCGAGGGACTGGACGTTAGGACTTCTGCATATTTGGGGGGAGCACAATTCAACCTGTAACAGATGTTTCACTAACTGACTGCTCTTACATTTGATTTGGGGCTTCTAAAAGCCCTTCCAGGAGCTTTTGGTATTTTGTCTTCCTTCCCCTTCTTCTCATGTTTTCCCTCCTCATGAACAATCTGTAAATGAGACAGAGCACGTGTTATTACCCTGTTTTCTAAATGGGGAAATTGGAGTACAGAATAATGAAACGTTTTGCCAAAAGTAGTAGCGAAAGCGGAGTCCCCGTCTCCGGCCCCTCATCCGCTGCTTCTAAGTTCCTGTCGTTACCACCGACATTCAGGGGGAGTGCACAGGCCTCAGTCACACCCATCAGATTGTCCTTCCTGGGAATCTGTGTTGAGTGGGCCCCACAGGGAAGACGGCCTTTGGGAGCATGGCGGGCTCACAGAGAGATAGCCCCCGTGGCCTGGGTCCTCAAGGCGGCCAAGTCCTCAAAACTACCCCCCGTCTGCGCTCCCTGATGTCTGGTTGTTCATCTCTTCCTCCTGCTTCTGTTTTCTCAGCTGAGGACACGTGCACCTGGCACACGCATCTCCCTGCCGTGGGAGCCGGAGGCCTTGGCGGAGACGGCTGATCCCTTCTCTAAGTGAAGTTCAAGAGCGTGGTTCTGCAACCTTGGCTGGGGCACTCATCCAGAAGAACGCATGCCCAGGAGGACAGTGAGGGTAAGGACACGTGAGAGCTCACTCCAGGACCACAGGCCTCGGGGGTGTAAAAGACACACAGGTCCAGGCCTCAGGACCCTGACATGCTTCCCCTCCTCAGTTTCAACAGTCGCCTCTTGCTTTTTCACCACTGGGCCAGGTTATGATGTAACACCAACTACTGTAACAGATAAGCCCCCAAATCGCAGTGTCTTAAATCAACGTTTATCTCACATGAAGAGTCCAGGTGAAGAGATGGCACAATTCAAGAACATGGGGTTCCCACAGCCCATAGGACCATGGGGTCATTCTTTCTTTTTCTTTTTTATGTTTATTTATTTTTTTTGAAAGAGAGACAGAGTCAGTGGGGGAGGGGCAGAGAGAGAAGGAGACACAGAATCCAAAGCAGGCTCCAGGCTCTGAGCTGTCAGCACAGAGCCCGAAGTGGGCTCATGAGAGAGATCATGACCTGAGCTCAAGTCA
Source organism: Hyaena hyaena (assembly GCF_003009895.1). Taxonomy (NCBI): domain Eukaryota; kingdom Metazoa; phylum Chordata; class Mammalia; order Carnivora; family Hyaenidae; genus Hyaena; species Hyaena hyaena. The sequence goes on along the minus strand of NW_024080660.1, from coordinate 5,536,604 downwards.
GACGTTTAACCAACTGAGCCACCCAAGCACCCCACAGGGTCATTCTTTCTGTCCCCAGACAGGGAGAGTGGCATTTTCTGCAAGTGGCCTCAACATGCCAGATCTGAAAGAGGCCAAGGTACCAGCAGACATTTCCTCTTCATCTATTCAACTTGAGCTCAAAGAGGGCTGGAACTATCTGGTTCACCGTTCTATCCATTGGCTAAACTGAACTCCATGGCAACACCTATCTGCAGGGGCTGGAAACGCCTCGTAGCAGTGGCCTGGACGTGTTATGGGGCTTCCATGAACATAAGCCGCCTCTGCCTCGCCAGGCCTCTGCCTAGGATCTTCTTCTTCCTCCTGCTTCTTAAATGTGAGCCTGTTTCAAGTTCTGCCTCAGCCTCCTCTCTCCTCTCTCCATCCCCTTACCCAGGAGGTGAGGAGCCTCTGCATGCCATGGAGACAACCCCATGTCAACCCCTTCGGGTAGACAGTTTGCAAATCTCCAGCCTCTTTCAATTAACACTTCTTTCTACCTTTGTTTCTCCCCCTGCACTGTCCACCCGGAGCTGTAGCCCTACAAAGCATCCCTGCACCCAGCTAATAATTATGGAGCCCTATCTTGGCCCACATTCCCTTCCCTAAGGGGAAACTTTAAAAAAATTCCTGAGTCTGGGGGCGCCTGGGTGGCTTAGTCGGTTAAGCGTCCGACTTTCCGACTTTCGCTTAGGTCATGATCTCGCGGTTTGTGGGTTCGAGCCCCGCGTCGGGCTCTGTGCTGACTGCCAGCTCGGAGCCTGGAGCCTGTTTCAGTCTGTGACTCCCTCTCTCTCTGACCCTCCCCTGCTCACGCTGTCTCTCTCTCCTAGAAATAAAACAAAAAAAAAAAAAAAAGAAAATTAAAAAAAAAAAAAAATTCCTGAGTCTGAAGCTTATTTTTCACGTGTTGTTGGGAAGTTCAGTTCAAAGGAAGCAAGAGAGAGAAAAGGGAAGTGAGAAAGAGAGAGAAGGGAAATAAATACAAGGAGGTGACTTTTCAAGCTGACTACAGGCTTGCAGCCAGCACAGCCGCTGCTGGGCTCCCCAGGACATCTCCATCACGGCCCTGTGTGTGCCGGGGACTGCTCAGAGTGGCCCCATGACGAGGTGGTGGGCAGCAGGTAAGTGGGAATTATCTGCCGGGTTCTTCTTTCTCCTGTCTCTGTCGGTCGGAGTCTTGCCCATGGACAGTGAGTCCCTGCACTTCCCATGTGTGTTCCTGAACTCTCCAGGAGGCTGCTGGGGGCCAGGGTCTCTGAGAATCCACCAGCTCCAGTGCTGGCGTCTCCGTTGATGCCCTGCTTGCAGGCACCCTGACCCCTGGTGGTAGCGCTCTTGGATTTGAGACCAGGAAAACAGCATGAGCCATCACCAGGATTGCTCAGGATGAGGGGCTGGGGCTGGGTGGAGTGATGGGGCTCAGGGCCGAGCATCAAGCATGTGCCGGGCACTCCTGCTGCGGCCTGGGGACAGAAGCGTGAACAAGACTGGTGGAGTTTGTAGTGAAGAGATAGTAGACACAGTGCCATGAAAAACCAGATTTAAATCTCAGCCCTGTGAATGGTCAGCCCCCGGTCTTGGAGCCTCTTTGGTTCACTCTCCTGCCCAGCAGGGAGTCAGCACCTTCTCCCTCATCTAGGGTCAGCCCCGCCCCCAGACTGCTTCTCCTATTGAACTTGACCCCCTCCTCCGCTTATCACAATCCCCACGTTTGTCTCCTGCACATCCTTCAGGCCCCAATTCAAATCCCTCCTTTCCAGTCCCTCCTTTTCCTCCTCCAAATCTCCGAAATCCCCACAGCCCTGTAGCTACATTTCTTCCATCGTTATTTGTACCCTGTCTTATTTCACTGATCAATGCAAGTGACGTATTGTGTCCCCCAAAGGGTGGGACATGCTCAGATTATTGGACGAGTGCAGGCAAGAGGGAAAGAAGGAAGGAAGTTCGATGAATGCAGAGTCATGGCCTCCTCCGCAAGGGAGAGGCTGGCTGCCATTTTCCACCAAAGCATGTGTCAGAGGAAGAGAAGGGAAGTTGCTGGCCTTTAATCCATTTGGACAGAGGAAATAGGAACTAAAGCCTGAAGGTGGCTTTCAAAGGTTTTAAGGCTGGTTCTGCAAATATCCCCTAAAACTGTAAGTCTCAGCCCTGTGTTCAGAGGCTGTAAGGACTAGGCAAGGGTAGTTCACTTCCCTTCCCTTCCCCAAGGGTGCCCACAGCACCAGACCCCTGGCTGGTGACTTCTACATGGTCTCTGCAGGGGGCTCAGGTTAGCCTCCATAGCTCCACAGGGCTTTGTCCTCATTCATTCTCTCCCTCTCTTTCTCTCTCTCTCTCTCCCTCTCCCTCCCTCCTTCCCTCTCTCTCCCTCTCCCTCTTTGTCTCCCTCTCCCTCCCTCTCCCTCTCTCTCTCTCTCACACACACACACACACACACACACACACACACACACACGCTCATTTAAAACCTGGTCTCAGGGGCACCTGAGTGGCTCAGTCAGTTAAGCATCTAACTCTTGATTTCAGCTCAGGTCATGATCTCATGATCTCACTGACAGCACAGAGCCTGCTTGGGATTCTCTCTCTCTCTCTCTCAAAATAAATAAATGAACACTAAAAAAATAAATAAAATAAAACCTGGTCTCAGAAAAGTAGAAGAATATGGGAGGGGATCAGATTCTAAAGGGCAACAATTGAAAAACAAATCGGCATCCTAAACCAGTGATTATCTGGGGGGTGGGGGGGTGGATGCACGCTTTCCCAAGTAAGCGAAGTATGATATCGTGGGAAAACAGGCCCAGCTTAGTGCATCCTGGTCAAGGGCACACTTCACAGACACCATCGTGCCCCCTCCGGGCATGTGTGCTGACCAGAGCGGGGAGGGAGCTTCAACTGGAGTTTTTGTTTCACTGACCCCTCCTTCCCGATGCCTGTACCTGGCACTGTGTGTGGCCGAGGGTGGGGTTCAAGGTTACTCAGTCTGCCTTTAAGGGATGTACAGTCCCACTGACCAGACATAGACAGTAGCAATGAGGCAGAACCAGAGACTCAAGCACAAGGAAGCACTCACTGACTGTGAGGACCGTTAAGCAAGTGGTCCACCAAGGAGGAAAAGGCCCATCTCAGATGGAATGTGGGGGTGGAGGGCTGCATCGAACGTATTCCAAGCCTTAAGGGGAGCCCTTGGAATCTGGTAGCCCGTTTCATTTGAGTTCATCTGAACTCACTTTATTTTCAAAAAAGAAAAAAAAAATCTCACTTTATTCCCCTTTTATCTGCCAACCATTGTTAAGTCAGGGCATGGGATCCGGGCACCTTGAAGGACTAGGAAACTTAGCCTCCTGTTGACAATACCAAAAATCACTGAAGTCTCTTAAGAACTTCAGACCGAGCCACACGCTTTCATCCAAGAGATCAGGGAGATGCCGGGACTTGCCTCTCATCTCACAAGACTGGTTTTGTGTGTGTGTGTGTGTGTGTGTGTGTGTGTGTGTGTGTGTGTGTGGTGGCGGCGGCAATGCACCATGATGCAGTGTGTGTACAGTATTAGGGTCAGAACAATGCATGAAGCCCATAACCAGCCTGGTAGTGGGACCAAACCTAATGCACACGTGAGTCTAATGCTTCAGCAAACAAAAGGTTCCCTTCACTGGGTGGCCTCCAGGGGCCCAGGCAGAAGTCCCTAAAACCAGCCAGAGGCTTTGCATGGTGCCCCCAAACCTGCATTGCAGCCTCTGACACATGCACCTCCATGCCTTGAGCCTTCATTCCCCATTCTCCCCGGGAACAGCTTCCCAGTGAACCCAGTTCTCATGGGGATGCCTAACCGAGTGAGCTCCAAGCCACGCTTCCCTTTCCACCCCACCCCCTCCACCCACACAGCTGAGCTCACCCTGCCCTGCCTCTTTTGCAACTTTCCCAAGTCTGTGCATGAGAGGGAGAGGAGGAAAACAGAAGGAAGTAGCTTGGCCTCAACAAGCTCTGCTGCTTCAGAGCCTTGTTTCTCTGAACCGGCTGACACCTTTGCTGTAAGAGGAGACCCCCAGTCTGAGAGAGAGCTCCCTCCTGCCCCGCGGAGGCCGGATGCTAAGCAGCCACAGCTGTAAGTGCCTTGGAACTTTTTCTCAGTTCTTCTGTCCCAGCAAGCCCTAGAGACATTTGGGTTCGGGGAGGGCGGTGGGGAATGGAAGCAAGGAATGCAGGGGTGAGGCTTAGAATCTGGCAGCTGCGGGGTTTAGATCCAACCCGAAACCCCCCCCCACCCTCCCACCACCCACCAGAGAAACTCCTAGGGCAAGGCAGCGAGCCAGGCAGAAGGGACTTCCCCTCCCAGCCCAGCCGGGGGAGCTGGGGCCCAGGCTCCGGGCTCTGCACGGGCCATCAGTCTCAGCCGGACCACACCGCTGCTGGCTCAGCAGAGGAGGGCCAGCTAGCACCCGAGGTCGCCTTGCCACGCCGACAGGGCACGTCCTTGGGTGGAACCCGTTGGCCAAAGGGTCTCACTGGGGAAGGAGGAACTCCGAGAGTAGGAAAGTGTCCTTTTGTCTTAATCATAATTGTGTCTCCTGGCGCAGCTCTGCAGTGCTGGGCAGGCCAGTCAGCAGAGTTGGACAGATCTGGGTTCTAGTCTCAGCTTGCCACTTAGCTAGTTGCTCTTGACTCAGGAATCCACTGGACTATGATGGCATTTTGTACACTGCAGTGGGCCCTAGAATTGCCAGGCAGTGTGCATTTATAAAAATAACTTCTTCGAGCTTGTCGATCGATGCCCCACCACAAAGTCCCATGGAAATAGTAACTTGTCTGTATCCTCAGACCTACAGAGTGTGGGCGCATAGTAGGCATATAGTACACGTGCTGGATGGATGGACAGACAGACGGATGGATGGATGGGCACGTGGATGGATAGACAGGTGGATGAACGGATAGGTGGATGGATAGAGGGGGATGAATGAATGACTGCTTATTGAAGATTCAATATTCCCAGCATGGGTCAGGCTTTATGGAGGGATGGAGAGGTGGGAGGCAGTTCCTTGTCCTCTGGGCACTGATAGTCTATGTGGGGAGACAAGACTAATACTTCCAAAGAACATAAAGAACACGAGCGCTGAGCCTCCTGAAACCAGAGCTTTGAACACACGGCCTGGAGGGGAGCAGGTTTCGAGCCTCTGGGATTGAGGAGGGTGAGGCAGAGTCGTGAGGCTTCTCACAGGGCAATAAAGCTTCGTGCTCCATAGATACTTTATTTCAAAGACAAACTATTCCCACGACTGTAAATCCCATTGTTTTTGAGGTGGATGCATTTGTTGTTTTCTAAGATGTGGTAGCAGGGAGGAGAGGCACTGAAAGTAGGGTAACAGGAGCGAAGTGGGGAGACTGCCTGCCTCAGAATCTGCATCTGCCCCTGCTCACTGGCCTCCCTCATCCTTCTCCCTTGTCAGCAGAGCTTACACTTCACCTCACCTCGCCAGCGAGACAGAAGACCGTACGTGGGTCCTGGTTGGGGCCAGTGGGGGAGGGAGAGAAGGGAAGTAGGATGGTGAGAGCAGAGCAAGTCCAAGAGTTCGTGTAAGACTGGCCCTCAAGCCCTAGGGCGGTGTGTGCATGCGCACACGTGTGTGTGCATGTGCACGTGTGTGTGTACACACGTGTGTGTGTGTGTGCATGAGCACATGTGCGTGCCAGGGGGCATCAACGCAGACTTTCTTGCTCCCAGGGACTGACCTACACTGCAGCTTTGGCAGGTGGGCAGGACCAGGGCTCCAGGCTTCGAAGGAGTGCCAGGCACCAAGGGGAGAGGAGTTAGTCACATGCAGTGGGGACTGAATCGCCTGCAGAGTCTGGACTGGGTGGACCTGGGCTGGCTGAGGCAGGGCCCCGTGTTCCAAGCCTGCTTCTCACTGTTATTTAACAGTAGAGGGCAATGATTCAGCCTGGCCTCTAAGACGATGCCCTGGGTTGGAGCATCTGAGGTAGCTGAGTGGGCGACAGGAGGCTTAGAAGGAGAGCTATGGCCTAAGTCCAGCCAAGGTCAGAGCCCAGAGGACATGGGAAGGGACTGCAGCCACCGTCTGAAACCTACACGGGCCTCCTTGGTGAGTCCAGCCAGTGTCTCCTGCCAAGCTGCCCTCCCTCGCCAGTGACACAGTTCTGGTCACGCCCTTGTTGCTGCTAGTTACCCTGGGACCCGAGGACCAGGCTATTTTAAGTAGCAGCCTCAGCAAATCCTTTCCCTTCTGAGAATGGGGTAGGGGAACTGCAGCGGCAGCGTGCTTGAAGGGCACATCCAGGAGAAGGGGACCGGGGTGGTAGTGGGGTAAAGGGAGCTCAGAGGCAAGGCCAAGGTGAGTCACAAGGATCTGGATAAGAAAGATTCAAGAGAAACCCGAGGAGAAGACATTAAGCCTCAGAAGGGCTGGCATGTGGCAGAGGAATATTGCCTGTTCTCTGTGGCCCCAGAAGAAATCCACCCCTAGTGGAGGGAAGAGGCTTTATGGGAGCAGATCTGGCTGATCTTTCCATGAATGTGGCTCTGGTGCTGGGTGGGGGTTGGAGAAGATGATCTTGAGGTCCCTCCTGCGGTGTGCTGGCATAGGCTCCACACTGATCCAAGCTTGGGATCAGCCTTGGTGTGAATATCCACCCCACGGAAAGTTGCAGGTGCTGCAAATCAGATCTCTACCCCACCCCCATACAATTAGTAACCATTTATCTGGGTCTTCCCCCATTAGGGAAGCCTATTGTGCTGTAAGAAGTGACACATGCCACCCTGCAGAAGCCACAGCCATGAGTGATGTCCCCTTTACCCAAGAGGGAACAGACTCACCAAGATCAAGCACCTCACCCAAGGTCACAAATGTATGGAGGTAGAATAATGCTGACTCCAAAAGTCATGATCAGTCCCTGATACCAGATGACCTCCGTCTCCTGCCCCGGACACAAAAGTGATTTGTCAGGAAGTCACACTCAGATGACTTTGGGCTGCCATCCACCCAAGTGCTCTTTTTAAAGAAACGTTAAGGGTGCCTGCGTGGCTCAGGTGATTAAGCGTCCAGCTTTGGCTCAGATCATGATCTCATGGTTCACAAGTTCAAGCCCTGCATCAGGCTCTGTGCTGACAGCTCAGAGCCTGGAGCCTGTTTCACATTCTGTGTCTCCCTCTTTCTGACCCTCCCCTGCTCACACACACACATTTTCTCTCTCTCTCAGAAATAAATAAAAACGTTTAAAAATTTTTAAAGGCTACATTTCTAAAAATAATAAATAATGTTCTCCAACAATCCTCTTTGTACAAAGGTATGTACAGAGCAGAGGTGCGTTCTGCAGGATAGCACCTAACATTACAATCTGTGGTATGTGCATGTTAAATTTTGCTACTGTCAACTTTCCCTTCTAAAAAGGCTATGCAATTCATAGCCTATTAACAATATACAATAGTGCTTTCCCTATACATTTGCCAACACTAAATTTCACCATCAGTCTTTTTAATTTTTGCCACTCTCTGGCAGGTAACGAAAAAATGGTATTTTTAAATTTTATGAGTTTTCATTCATAAGACTTATTGGTTACTTATTCATATTCCTTGCCCACTTTTACATTGTATATTATCTTGATTATCTGCAGAGAGCTTCCCGGGCAGTGGGTATTGATCTAATGTGATATGCACACACCCTCTACCTCCCCTGCCCTCACCCCTACATCCCCTTCATAAGCACGTTGGCTGCGCTGTCCCACGTCAAGCCCAGGCCACCCAGCTCCCGAGCCTCTCTGACAAGGGCACCAAATGGCAGGTGTGTGAGCTCCATCCTAGTTTTATGGAAGAGACAGTAGAACAAGCAGGTAAGAGGGTGTGGGATTAGGCCTGGATTCCAATCCCAGCTCCTAATCCAGGTTCTACCACTTCTAAACTGTTTTCAGAGAGAAACCGTTTAACGCCCCTAGACACCTGGTTCTTCAGTGGGAAAATAGAGACCTACAGTGTCAGTCCAGCAGGCTTGTTTTTGTGCTAATAATAGTCGTAAAAGAGATAACATTTCTTTTTTTAATGTTTTATTTGTTTTTGAGAGAGCGCGAGTTGGGGAGGGGCAGAGAGAAGGGGACAGAGGATTTGAAGCCGATTCTGTGCTGACAGCAGTGAGCTCAATATGGGACTCGAACTCAAGAACTGCAAGACCATGACCTGAGCCAAAGTCAGACGCCCAAACGACTGAGCCACCCAAGTGGCCCCAAAAGAGCTAACATCTCTTGAGCCTTTAATTTCGGCCAGTAAATATATTATAACAATGTTTATTTGTATTAAATGTACTATAATAATGTATTCATTCATTTAACCTCACAATGATATGCATATTTTTGTTTGCATAATCACAAAGTCCTCTATGCAGTGCCAGGCAGAAAACATGTTAGATTATAGAGTGAGCATAGGTACGACTCCATCATGGCGGCTTGTGTCCACTGTGTGAGCACGTTCCCCTCCAACTGAGCTTGCCAGGCCTTGACCCTGGTGGCCAATGCTCACACAACAGCTCTTGTTCCACAGACCGGTTCCCTCCGCTCCCGTTTGTACCTCTTGTTACTTCGGCTGCCTTTCTCTCCATCTCCTCCAAGTCTGCTAGGGTTTTTTCAGGGCTCGCCAAGCCGGAGCCCAGCACCGCAGATCCTATGCACACAGATTCTATGGGTTCAGACTCAAGAGGTCAAGAGGCAACATGGCACAGAGGAGCCTTCTCTGACCTTCGGTGCACACGCTGCCTCATCCACGTACTGCCTGTATGGCCTTGGATGAGATGTGAATGATTTGGCTTCTGAGTCTCAAGTACTCATCTCATAGGGCTACTGGGAGGGTTCCCTAAGCCCTCAGAGGACACGGAGCAGCCCCTGCAAGTGTTCTGCCAGTGCTAGTTCCTTCCCCACTCGTCCCTGCCTCCGTTTGGTCCTGCCTCCCTTTCTAAGGCACTGAGTTGGCTTTTGAAGCTAAGTTGGACTCTTGTACCAGAGCTCACCCCGTGGCTCCCACTCCCCTTCTGAGCAGTAACTGATGCTTAGAGACACATACCTTTCACAAGCTTCTGAGCCACTTCTCCCTTGGCTGGTTTCTTTGTGGGCAGGGACACCCATGACAAAATGTCAGCCCTGGCTAATACTTTGAATTATCTTCCTCTGCCTGTCTGGAGCATAGAGAATGGTTGCTTAATGAATGAGTCGTTGGTCTGACCTCCATGACCCATCTTAAATCTTACTTCTTCTCCCTGCTTTCCTATCTCCATGCCCTTGGCCTCACCCTTCCAAATCATCCACCAGTTCTCAGGGTTTTGATTCCTTCATCCCCTCCCTCTGAAATATCACACACACACACACCCTCCCCCAGCCACATGTCTCATTTCTTCAGGGCCCAGATGGATTGCTGGCTTCTCTTCCCCACTCCTGAACTCCCCCAGTGCTTTTTCTGTGCCTCCGTTGGGATGCTTTACACTTTCTCCCTGGCGTAATCACTCAGCCCTGTGCCTTCTCCCATGATGACTCCCTAGTGTGGTTTCCTAGTCACTCCATCTCCGGGCTCCTTCCAGTGTCTAGTGCAGGGCTTTGCAAGGCAGTAGCCATGTCAGTATTTTTTGAAGGACGGTCATGGACGACCAAGAAGACCTGTTGCCCACCATGCCAGTCCAGTCCTCCTGGGCTACAGCAGAAGGCTCAGCCACACCAACACTGGCTCTTGGGACAAGCAGCTCTGAGCAGAGCCTCAAATCACCCTGGAGCCACAACACGGCTCGCAGAGGGGCACTAACAGCCCAACGTCCCTGGGGGCTAGGCAGCCCTGGGCAAGTCCTTGTGGCCAGTGGGTTACAGCTCCAGTTGACAGAGTATTTTTCAACCAGAAGGGACATTGAGTCTTTGAGGCCCAACTTGCTATTCTTAATTAGAAAACCAAGACTCAGAGAGGGGAAGTAAGTGGCCCAACGTCACACAGTGATAAAGTGACAGAATTAGAACCAAGGCCTTAGAATATCTGGTTTTGAGCTTTTTCCAGGTCCCTAAGGAAACTCAAGCTGGCCCTTTTGGGCTAGGCAGAGTCAGACTGAGGTTTGCTCAGTATGCTACCTGCTGTGTCCAAGTCAGGAGCCCTCAGGAGTTGGGAATTGTATACACATAGGTGTACACATAAGGGTGGATCCAAAGAGCCAGTTAAGCACAGTCCTCTGCAGCAGTTTTGCCTTAGCTTGTTAAAAATAAGAATAATCGGGGCACCTGGGTGGCTCAGTCGGTTAAGTGTCTGACTTTGGCTCAGGTCATGATCTCACGGTTCATGGGTTTAAGCCCCGCATCGAGCTCTGTGCTGAAAGCTAGCTCAGAGCCTGGAGCCTGTTTCAAATTCTGTGTCTCCCTCTCTCTCTGACCCTCCCCTGCTCACGCTCTCTCTCTCTCTCTCTCTCAGAAATAAATTTAAAAAACATTAAAAAAATTTTTTAATAAAAAAAAAAAAGAGTAATATGGGGCACCTGGGTGGCTCAATCTCTTAAGTGTTCAACTTCAGCTCAGGTCAGGATCTCATGGTTCATGAGTTTGAGCCCAGCATCGGGCTCTGTGCTGACAGCTTAGAGCCTGGAGCCTCCTTCAGATTCTGTGTCTCCCTCTCTCTACTCCTCCCCCGCTCGTTCTCTCTCTCTCAGAAGTGAATAAACATCAAAAAAAAAGTTTAAATAATAAATGTGTACATGTATATGTAAAATGCACAGATGCACATACTCATGTTTCTTTCGTATAGGAAAGAAACACATTGTTTTTTATAGGAACAATGCCTGTTTAACATGACTGTTACGAAAAAATGGAACATACTAAAAAGCACAGAGAACAAATGTTAAATTGTATAATTTTCCTACCACCCAGAATTAACCACTTAAATTTGTTGTATATTTCTTTCTAGGCCTTTTTCTATGCAAGTAGGAACTCATCTTCATATTTGGGGTGGTATTATATATACAGTTTAGTGTCTTCTGTCTTTTTTTAGACCCTATGGCATAAGCATTTACCCACATTAGTGTAATAGTCTCAAAAACTCCATGTTAACAGTTCATTGTATGCCATGATTTATTTAACCACTTCTTTGTTATTGGATGTTTATAAATAATACTGTGAAGAACATTCTTGAACAAGAATCTTTGCCCAAATTGCAGATGATTTCCCTAGGACAAATTCCTAGAAGTGGAAGGCAGGGACATTTTTAAGGCTTTCAATACTTGCTGCCAAGTAGCTTTCCAGAAACATGTACCAATTATACCCCCACCAGCTGCATTAAAGAAGAGCCTTTTGATTCTGTGATTGCAGCAACACCTCGGGCTGGGGGAGGGGCGCTCTCCCATCCAAAGCCTCTCGGGCTGTCCTGACAATGGGCCCCTTGTCCTGCCCCCATCTCCTCTTCCCGCACTGCCCTCCATCCCTGGCTGCTGGTTTAACTGTCCTCGAGGCCTCTGTTCAACCCTGTCCTGGCTTCTTGGCACTCCAGCCGCCTCCAAGAACAGGGTTGGTAATGCTGAAGGGTGAGAGATGCGCCTGTCCTGTGGGGCCACCACACTTCCAGCCTTGGGGAGGCCCCCAGGGGAAGTTGAGGGAGTGTGTAAGGATTGCTGATCACCTATTTCTTTTGGAGAACAACCCCACCTGAGTCCTGGGCCCAGAGCAGTGATCTACGCATCAAGGAAGGGAAAGTAGAGGCCAGCCTCGGGGACAATGGCCACATGGACTCTAGCTAGCATGCAGATGACTTCTGTTTCCCTACAGGCTCTGAAGCCCCTCCATGAATCCTCGGAAGAAGGTGGACCTGAAGCTCATCATCATCGGAGCCCTGGGGTAAGCCAAGATCAGCTCAGGGTGTGGGGATTGGGAAGCAGCCCCCTGCCCAAGGGCAATGAGACCTCCTGAGTGTTTTCCACTGGTCATGAGTCTCTCTGACTCAGAGTAGCACCAAGGAGAAGAGATGGGCAAAAAGGCTGGGAGCCAGACTACCTGGTTCCAGTCCCAGATCTGACATAACTCCACAGGAACTCAGTGGGTGACTTAGAGAAGCCACTTAGCAGTCATCCGTCCTCCCACCCCGGTCAAGTACAGGAAAGACCTGACCTGTGGGACACGCAGCTCTCTGCAATCTTCTCTACTCATTTGGACTGTCCTCTACTTCTAATGTTTATTTATTTTTGAGAGAGAGACAGAGCACGAGTGATGAAAGGGCAGAGACAGAGGGAGCCACAGAATCTGAAGCAGGCTCCAGGCTCCGAGCTGTCAGCACAGAGCCTGACGTGGGGCTTGAACCCACAAACCATGAGATCATAACCTGAGCCAAAATCAGACACTTAACCAACTGAGCCACAAGGCCTCCCTGGACTGGTCCCTACTTCTAGAGTCCATTCCCTACTCCCTTGCTCTCCCTATGGTCCTTTGATGACAAAGATTAGAAACTCAGAATCTCAGAGAGATGGCAGCGAAAGGGGTATGACAAGATTCTGAGAACAGTATGGATGTGTGTGTGTATGTGTGTGTGTGTGTTGTTGTTGTTGTTGACGTGTGTCTGGGGTTTTTTCTTCAGTGTAGGAAAGACCTCCCTCCTCCACCAGTATGTGCACAAGACATTTTACGAGGACTACCAGACCACACTGGGGGCCAGCATCCTCTCCAAGATTATCATACTGGACGACACGACTTTGAAGCTACAGGTGAGCTGCTCTGTCTCTCCCTCAGTGTGTGTACCTGAAATCATCCCAATCCCCTAGAAGCCACTCACACAGCAGTGTGCACCAGGAGCTACAGTGGTCTAGAGCAGAGATAAGCAAACTTCAATTCATGGCCCGCATGTGGTCCACCACCTGGTTTTGTAAATAAAGTTTTATTAGAACACAGCCATGCCCATTTGTTTACTTATGGTCTATGACTGTTTTTGCACTGCAAAGGCAGAGCTTAGTTGCAACAGACAATAAGGTCTACAAGGCCTAAAATATTTACTATGTGGTCCTTTAAAGGAGAAAAATGCTGATCCCTGATCTGGGGTGTGGGGGTGTAGGAAAGAACTAATCTAGAAGTTAGGAGGCCCCACTTTTAGTCTCAGGTTCATTGGAAAACTTGGTAAGTGACCTTGAGCAAGTCACTCCCAGGGTCCAAATCTATCAGATGAGAATAACTGTGCCTGTCCTGATGGCCCAAGAGGAAAGTGAGAGCTCAGGTGTGAAAGTGCTCTTGGGATGCTAAATGACAGTGCAAAAGACAGGCCTGAGATCCTGTGCGTGAAAGAACCATGAGCCCCTGTGCCAGGACTATCTGCTTCCTACCCAGAAAAGGAAACTTTGACATCATGGGACTCAGTTAGACCTACCTCTAGGTACTCATCACAGCTCTATGGGGCGGCTGCTCTTCCCTTCCAGATCTGGGACACGGGTGGACAGGAGCGGTTTCGCTCCATGGTGTCCACATTCTACAAAGGCTCTGATGGCTGCATCCTGGCTTTCGATGTCACTGACCTAGAGTCCTTTGAAGCCCTGGATACCTGGCGAGGTGATGTCCTGGCCAAAACTATTCCAATGGAGCCATCCTACCCCATGGTGGTGCTGGGAAACAAGATTGATCTCGCAGACCGGCAGGTACCGTTCATACTTTCCTTCATTCGCCAAACATTACATGAGTACCTACTCTATGCCACGCACTGTAGTAGGTCCCACACATACAGGGCTGAATCAGACACAGTCCTTACTTTAAGCACGTTGCAGTCCAGTAGTGAATACAGACACTTTAAAAGATGCTTATCATACATTATGGTAAACAAAATGATAGAAATATAACTTGGATATTTGGCGACCACAGGGAAAAGGCATCTACTCAAACTTAGAATAGAGAAAAGGCTTCCTGGGCGGGGGGGAGTGTTCTGGCTGAAGAAACAGCATGAGCAAAAGCAAGAAATAGCGTGCTATGAGCTGAGAAGTGAAAGCAATTTTGTCTGGAGACAGGAAGTGGAAGAATTAAGGCATCAGAGGTAGGCAGGTGGAATTTAAATTAACCTGTAACACAGTTAATTTAACCTGCAGCAGTTAACCTGTAAAACAGGTAGAGGATCGCAGTTATAAATCCTTGAATCTGTAAATTTTCTGGGAAAGTATTAATAATATCTTTTTATTACCATCAGCATATATTGGATTATCTGGCTAAGCAATGGCAGCTGGGGCCCATGTCTACAGGGACCCCACTTGTGTAGGTATTTTTCATGCAGCAGCATTGATTAGAGCTCTTTCCTCATTGCCTACTAATGAGAAAACAATCGAGGCAGACTTAATTCGTAAAAGATGCTCTTGTGCCAAACATAGCTTAAATGACACCAAAAAGAACCATTTGAAAAAGGTTGTCTTAGTGTTTCAAATAGAGAAAAGAAACGAGGAACTGAGCCATCATATTTGAACTACGGTTTCACAATGGTTCAAAGAGAGAAAAGGGATAGAACTGAGGCATCATCTGGAAGAATGGATGGATGGGTGGATTCATGGATGGATGGAAGAAATTCTGACTTTTTCTCAGCGAAATCAGAGGCGCCATCTTCCATTGAGCAGGAAGAGGAAGGGGACCAAATGGAAGTCTCAAAAGTCATGGTGTAGCTCTCCCATTTACTCTGGAGAGCAACGAAGGACAAAGATAAGAACGGATGGGTGACCCTAGGGTCTCAGCTGAAGAGGGAGACCAGGGCTTGGGGCTGGGAGCCAGGAACGAGGGACCCGGGACTAAGGTTCTTCCAGACGAGAGTAGCTGAAGGGTAGAGGTGGGGGGGGGCGGGGCGCTGACAAGCCACCCAGGAAAGAAGAGAGTGGAGGGGCCGTTTGGAGGAGCCGCAGCTAGCTGCGGTGTCCAAGCTGGACGGGCAGGGTGGGAGGAGTGAGGGCTGGAGGAGGTCGAAGGGAAGGAGACTGTGTCACGGGACGGGAGACCAGATTTGATATTTGACAGAGGTCCTGGGTCAGGCCCTGGGCAGAAGAGGCTGAAGTGGAGAGAAGATGCGTTCTGTCGGAGGGGCAGGAATTGGGAGGCTTCGGGGACAGCTGGAGACGACAGGGTGCGCACAGAAACAAGCAGGATGGAAAGAGCCTGTGATGACTTGAGGGCTGGAGGGGTCCATCCAAGCCTCAGGGGAGGAGCTTTGCTCTGCAGAGATAGAGAGAGAGAGAGAGAGAGAGGAGGAGGAGGAGGAGGAGGAAGAGAGAACTGAAAGCAGCACTGAGGCCCCAGGCAAGCCCATCCCCATCTCTGGGGTCTGCGGGGAGCAGGGTGAGGGTGACAGGGGAGCAGAGACCCAGGGCTCAGCCAGGACAGGGAGGGGAGAGAGGGCCCTGGAGGAGGGAAGCCGGGGGAGTTTGTCCTTCCGCAGGGCAGCCCCGGGAAGGGCACTGGAAGAGTAGGTGTCAACGGAGGTGGGGAAGCGCTAAGCAATAACGAGATGAGGGCAGGGAAGTAGACAGGAGGAGCCGCGAGTGAGGAGACGTGCGGCTGGGACACTGCTGCCCTCTGATGTCCTTGTTCGCCCCAGCTTAGCAGAGGGCTTGGGGAACAGAGAAGGCCAGCTGGGATGCGTGCTCTGGGCTCCCCCTCGCACAGGGGTGAGTGCATACAAGCACAGGGGTGAGTGCATACAAGCACAGGGGTGAGTGCATACAAGCACAGGGGTGAGTGCATACAAGCCGAGAGCTACCTGAAGGAGCGCCTACTCTGGGCCCAAGTCCATGCTTGCTGCGTGCCCTTGGCCAGCTCCAGCGTCCTCATCTGTGAAACTGAGGCCAGACTCCGATTCCATGAGTTGCTTGGGGACTAAAGGAAATGATGGCTATGAAGCATTTGGCAAACTTAATAAACAGAAACCGTCATTATCTTCCCTCTTATTTTCTCCAAGGGATGAGCTGAGAAAACACAGGAGGTTTTCTCGCTTAATGAAAAGGAAATAAATGTTGAAAAGTCTAGTGCTAGATTTGGGATGAGAAAAAAGTTCTGGAGTTGGATGGGGATGATTGAGACACAACAATGGGAAGGTCCTTAATGCCACCACACCATGCACTTAAATATAGTTAAAAAAGGGGCGCCTGGGTGGCTTAGTCGGTTAAGCGTCCGACTTTTGCTTAGGTCATGATCTTGCAGTTCGTGGGTTCGAGACCCGCGTCGGGCTCTGTGCTGACTGCCAGCTCAGAGCCTGGAGCCTGTTCCAGTCTGTGATTCCCTCTCTCTCTGACCCTCCCCTGCTCACGCTGTCTCTCTCTCTCTCTCTCTCCTAGAAAATAAAATAAAAAACATTAAAAAAAATATATAGTTAAAAATGGCAAAGCTTGTGTTTACGTAGATCGTACCACAATAAAATGTATATCTCTCACCAGAATGATTTTAAAGAAATGGCTGACTTTGGTGTTTTAAAATCCCTGTTCCTTCTACAGAAGGTAAGAGTGAAAAAATACTAGTTTACTAGAAAGAACAGTTCTGCAAGTACCCATACCACAAGGAATTTATCCACTAGGATGCGAATTCTTTGCCCTGTGTTCAGGCAGGCAGTTTCTGACTGATCACTCATTCATAACATGGGGATGATATTTTCTGAAAACCTTCTCTGTTATTTTTGGTAGTGGTTTAAGATGTACTTGGCATACTAATTTTAATATTTATACACTTGATCATTTAAAATGCATAGGAGATGAAAAGGCATCATAAATAAAACTACACAAATTGAGCTAATTTTGTCAAATATTTGGCCCCTGATGAACAAACAAAATAATAACAGGAGAAGTAAAATGTTAATAGTATATATTGTCAGCCCAAAGCAAAATTAACAGAAGGAAAGCTTTCAAAAATTTCCTATTTCCCAAGCCCCCCCAGTACCACACCCTGAGTTTATTTCCACAGTCAAAGCCTAAATGATAAAGAGCTGTTATTCCGTAAATAAATAAAGGACAAGATGATTGAAACAATCACGAAATTGTGACAAGAACTGGAAGCAAATAGTGCAAAGCGCCGTGTGGGTGGCTTTCTTCCCAGGCCGGCTTGCTGGGGTTGAGTTCAGGGGAGGAGGAGGGACATACAAAAAGAATGTTAATTTGCAACTTAACCTCAACTGACATTTTGGAGCGTGCATTTAATCGTTCCACATCAACCCAACCGAGAAAGATCGGGGGCAAATGAGATAAAATAATCTGTCACAACCAGGCACCAGACAGGCTCGGTCACTGTCCATTGGGAGAGAAGGGAACCGAGATTAGTGGGTTGCAGCCTTAGCCTGGTCCCCTCCAGCTCTGTTGCTGGGTGACCTTGGGCACTAATCTGGGATTCTGCCTCTCATGCCATCAAGTATAAAAGATCTCCCTACATCCTGGAGAGCAGAATCCTTTGACTTCCTTTCACTTGGCTATAGTTTTTACTGCAACCCCCGAACATCAGTGATGGGCGCAGTAAAATGCTCATCACCTGGTGCAGGTGGAGGGTGGGCGGGGGGCTAGGGCTGGGGGGAAGGCACTATGAGAAGCCTGAGTCCAGTCCACACAAGTAAGGACTTTAAAAGATAGGAAGCCCTTTGCATTTCTACGGTCCCTTCAAGGTACAACGTGTTAATTTCTAACACTTATTTATTTGTGGGTTACTGGTGAGGACAATATGAATCACCAGCCACCCTTGACCCTTCCTCCAAAGAGTTCAGGATGTTCCTGAGCTGTGAGCCTTCTAGTTGGCTCACCAGGCCTTGGGCCTCTGTGCTCCACGGAAGAGAGCAGTCTTGGCCAATTCTGGGCCCCTCCCCATAAAGGCAGGAAGGTCTTGGAGATCAGAGGCCAAGATCAAAAGGCCTGGGGCTTCCCCAGAATCCGGGCACGAGGTACAGAGGTGTCAGCTAGTCCCCCAAAGGGCAGACTGCTTAGTTGACCCCAGACTACACCCTCCAGTCTCACGTGGTGAGCCTCCCATGCCAGGCAATGCTGCTGTCAGCAGAGGCCACCGTGAGCCCCTGGTTCTGCTGCCACCCCTGAGACCAGGGAACAGGGGACAGTGATGCTTCTTTTAATCCCAATGAGATAGTCACCCCTAGAACCTGCAGGAGGGAGGCATTCTCTGGTTTCCCCTGGCTGTGCTGGCTTTGGGGAGAGGGGCAGAATGTCCATCTTCATGATAAAAGCCCTGGCTCCTTAAGCAAAATGAAATCATGGCTATAAAGTACCAAGCACAGCCAATGTTCAATACATGGCCACCCCCTCCTCCCTTAAATAATTCATTAGGCATTCAACTCAGTGGTTCAATCGTCTTCAGAAGTAACTCCCAGGGCTCTCAGGCGTTTTCTGAACTGACACGCTCAAACTCTGATCAGCCATTTGCATTCGGGCAGAGATGTACTCATTCAGCCTGTGCTGGGCAGCCCGCGCTGCCAGGCCAAGAGCTGAGAAGACCGTGAACCCGAGCTCAAGGAACCAATGGTCTGGTGGGAGAGGGAGAAAGGGTACCATTCTCATGCAGTGCCCTGCAGAGACCAGTCCCGATGCCACAGGGGCTCTGAGCTGGACTGCATTCCACCTCTTTCTCAGCTGTGTGATCTGAGGCAAATCGCTGAACCTCCCTGAGCCTCAGTATTCTGATCTCAAAAGTGAGCTAATAAGACCCATCTCACAGGGTCATTGGGAGAATTGAATGAGTTAATATGACAAGGTATCTAACACAGTATCTGGCCCAGAGTAGTGGCTTATCAACTGTTCCTAGGCCTCTACCCTGGGGAAGGAGGGTGAGCAAGGACCTGAGTCTGCTCAGCACAGACCTCCTGGGCGTGGGCCCTGGTCAGCCAGCTCAGGGGAAGGAAGCCCTCCACCCCAGCTAGCGTCTATCGTGTTTGTCTTTCAAAGGGACTGAAGAAGGAGCTTTAGGAAAGCAGCATGTAGTACAGTGGGCTCTAGTTCTGCCAAGCCCGTGTTCAAATCCTGCTCAACCCCACCCACTCTGAGCAAGTGTTTGTTATGTTCTTCAGTTCTCAGTTTCCTCATCCGGAAAACAGAGCTCAAAACAGCCACCTCATAGATTTATATTAAGAAGTAATGCATGTGATGGACACCTGGGTCGGTTAAACATCCGACTTCGGCTCGGGTCATGATCTCATGGTTTGTGGGTTCGAGCTGCACATCCAGCTCTGTGCTGACAGCTCGGAGCCTGCTAGAGCCTGCTTCGGATTCTGTGTCTCCCTCTGTCTCTGCTCCTCCCCAACTTGTGCTCCGTTTCTCTCTGTCTCTCAAAAATAAACAAATGTAAAAAAATAAAAGTTAAAAAAAAAGAAATAACCCATGTGAGATTAGACACATGGAAGATTCTCAATGAGTGGGAGCAGCAGTAGTAGGGATGGTGAGATAAGATGGTGGCAATGAGAGTGGGCGATATGGTGACAGTGGCCATGGTGATGCCGTGATCATTTCTTCCCCTCATCCAGGTGTCTCAGGAGGTAGCCCAGGGCTGGTGTAAAGAGAAAGATATTCCCTACTTTGAAGTCAGTGCCAAGAATGACATCAACGTGGTACAAGCCTTTGAGATGCTGGCCAGCCGGGCTCTGTCCAGGGTAAGTGGCTATGGAGGCGTCATGTGCCAGCTGCCCCCTGAGGATAGGAAACTTGGGGGCTTCCAGAGAAGAACCCTGGGCACAGGTAGAGATGGGGGTAGGATGGGACGGCTCGTCATCTTGATTAGTTGCTGAATGGGCTCCGCAGCACTCTGCTTCTGGAACCCCGAATGCCAGAAGTATAAACCTACCTTAGATTATATACTTAGTGGTCCCTCAGTCTGGCTGGTGGTCACTGTGGAGTTTCTAAAATACACGGTTCTGTACCTCCCCCTAGACACTCTGAGGGCAGGGGGAGGGGGAAGAACTGATGGTCTAGTTCAGTCCCGACTGGCGAGAGAGAAGCCCCACAGTGCCAAGCGTTTGTCCAAGTGGAAGATCACGCCTGCAAGAGTGGCCGACATCCTGCAATCCAACAGATGCACAGCTGTGGGCCCCCCGTGTGGAGTGTGTCCTCTGTGCCCGGCAGTGTGCAGGGCTCGGGGACCCTGGCTCTCTGGAGGGGAGTCTGATAGGCCCATGTGTGCTTACAGTACAGTTGCATGGTCCAAAGGATTTGGTGAGGGGCCCCCAGCAGAGGGGCATGCAGCCCAACTATGAGGGATGGGAGGGGGGGACATGGGGAAAATCAGGGAAGGCTGCCTGGACACAGTAACAGGGTTTTCATCCCCTTCCGATATGGAGTCTGGAAACTCAGAAAAGAGTCCAAGGGATTAGCACAGGGAAGGGTTCAGCTTGTCTCATCTACCTGCCACATTTAATCATGGTGGGCCTCTTAGAAGAGGGGGAAAGCTCATCATAGCAATGATTTTGAATTGAAGAAAGGAGGATGGGAAATAGGGGGTTTCCCCTACATGGAAGGGCCTCCCATCGTTCCGGGTGATGGGCGGCCTGGCCCCGTGCTGTGAGCTGCCTTGGACAGAAGTGCTCTGTGGCTTGTCTGTGGTCGTCCGCCAGGGAGAGAGGTAGCCACCACCCCCAAGCGGCTGCCCAGGGAGAAGCCTTGATCTCCGGGTTTGGCCTGACACAGGCTATATTCTTATGCTTGCCCTCCCAGCCCCCCAGCCCTCACTGCCTCGTGCTAAGGGGAAGCAGGAGGTGTCTGTCTCTAGCACATGACCAAGAGGTGTGGCTTTATGATACAGTCTGTAACGTTGGCTCTTAAACCACAGATGCGCCTGCCCATGCCAT
Source organism: Hyaena hyaena (assembly GCF_003009895.1). Classification (NCBI taxonomy): domain Eukaryota; kingdom Metazoa; phylum Chordata; class Mammalia; order Carnivora; family Hyaenidae; genus Hyaena; species Hyaena hyaena. The sequence goes on along the minus strand of NW_024080660.1, from coordinate 5,515,816 downwards.
TCCCCTGGAAAGCCGAAGAATGTCGTTTGACCTTGTATGTTGAAATGTGATAAATGATCCCCCACCAACACAGTACAGTGATTGCCAAATGCTTAGTCACAGGGAGGCTCCATCAGCCCACAGCCAGTGTCTGGGTGTCAGTATCTGTCCTTTCTGAAGAAGGAGTATCCTTGATTCTTTTTTAAAATATATTTATTCTTTTTTAAATTTGCATCCAGTTAGTTAGCATACAGTGCAATAATGACTTCAGGAGTGGAACCCAGTGATTCATCCCCTACGTAAAACACCCAATGCTCATCCCAACAAGCGCCCTCCTTAATGCCCCTCGCCCATTTAACCCATCCCCCACAAGCCCTCCAGCAACCCTCAGTTTGTTCTCTGTATTTAAGAGTCTCTTATGTTTTGTCTCCCTCTCTTTTTATATTATTTTTGCTTCCCTTCCCTTATGTTCATCTGTTTTGTATCTTAAACTCCACATAGGAGTGAAATCATATGATATTTGTTTTCTGCTGACTAATTTCGCTTAGCATAATACCCTCCAGTTCCACCCACATAGTTGAAAATGGCAAGATTTCATTCTTTTTGATTGCCGAGTAATACTCCATTGTATATATGTACCACCTTCTTTATCTATTCATCTGCCAACTGGAGAGTAATTTATTCTTAAAGTTACATCTTTCTGCTGTGTCCACGTTATGAAGTTTGTCTGCTTGGTTGTTGTTGTTGTTTTATTATTTTAGTGTTTATTCATTTATTTTTAGAGAGAGATTGAGAACATGGGGAAAGGTCAGAGAGAGGGAGACAGAGCAGGCACTGTGCCGACCGCCAGTGCAGAGCCTAATGTGGGGCTTGAACTCATGAACCATGAGATCATGGCCTTAGCCGAAACCAAGAGTCAGACACTCAACAGACTGAGCCACACAGCCACCCCTATTGTTGGTGTCTTAATATACTACTTGGCAAAAGAGTGGCTGAGCAACCCGAGGGTCAGTCCCTCATGTTAAGGGAGGAATTTGCTGATAAGTCTAGAAGTCACAAGTATGGTATCCACAGTCAAACTGACCTGCATTTGAATCCTGCCCTGGTGTTTTTGAGTGGACCCCTGGGCAAGACATATAACTGCTCTGAGCCTCAGCTTCCTCATCTGTAAGATGGAAATAATGCAATCCTGTGAACAGTTCTTAAGCTGTCAGGCTAGGGCTGGAGACATGGACCTCAGTGGCTCCAAGGTCAGGTAGAGGAGTAAGACATTCACAAACAGGTTGTCCTAGAGGTAAGTGCCACAGAGGGAACAAAATCAATGACTTCGATGAACTTGATGGCTCAGCGGTGGCTGGTGGCAAGGGTGGGCCAGGATGCTCCCCAGAGAAGTGGCATGTGGCTTGGGTGTTGAAAGACAATGCACAGTTTGCAGGTGGCCATGGGAGGATGGGGGAGGGGCAGACACAGGAGAAGGATGGAGGGAAGAGCATGGCCAGAGGCCCAGGCACCAATCCACAGGGCTCATGTGAGGAATCAACTGTGATCCGCCTGTAAGAGGGGGAAATGTGGCGTTCAGGGAAGCGAGTGTGGGAGGCGAGCGATGAAGACCACAAGGTCAACAACACAGATCATGAAGGCCTCGAGAGCTCCCCCCGCCAAGTGCTTGGGCTTCATGCAGCAGGCCCGCGGTGTCCAGAGCACGCTGCTGGACCCGAGGCACACAGGGACTCACCTGGCACCTTAAAACCCAGGGTGTGACTTTTCCTTAGAAATCTGACTTGAAAAGTCAGGGTGTGACTTTTCCTTAGAAATTTGGAGGAGAAATATTTTCACATTAAAACAAAAAAAAAAATTATTACCAGGGCATAGAACGTAAAACTCGGGTGCATTTTTTTTTATTTTTTTTAATGTTTTATTTATTTCTGAGAGAGACAGAGAGAGAGAGAGACAGCATGAGCAGGGGAGGGTCAGAGAGAGAGGGAGACACAGAATCTGAAGCAGGCTCCAGGCTCTGAGCTAGGTGTTAGCACAGAGCCCAATGCGGGACTTGAACCCACAAACCGTGAGATCATGACCTGAGCCGAAGTAGGATGCTTAACTGACTGAGCCACCCAGGCGCCCCTCGGGTGCATTTTTAAAGTGAAACTGGGTTTGCACACCTGTATTGTAAGGTCAAATGAGTTTTCAAAGACATTTCTGACAAAGGCTTCTCCCCTCCTCCCCAGGGAGGTGGCGTACTCACGGGAACTGGAGTGTTTGAGGCAGATGTGAGCGGTGGCAGGGGAGAGAAGCCGCAGGCAGGCCCGGGTGGGACCACCTGGGGATCTGACTATAATCCCTGGCTCCCCCTCTGACTCACTGTGTCCTAAAGCAAGTCATGCGGCCTCCCTAAGCCACCATTTCCCTCTCTTTAAAGTATGAATAATATCTTCCTAATGGGGTTGTTGCAACGACCAAGCAAAACAACTCCCAGTCCAGAGAAAGCATTCAATAAAAGGCTGCTGGGGTCCCCTGGGTGGCTCAGGGGGTTAAGCATAGGACTCTTGGTTTTGGCTGAGGTTGTGATCTCAGGGTTCCTGGGTTAGAGCATGGAGTTCCAATGCTCTCTCTCCCTCTCTCTCTGCCCTTCCCCCACTCACACCCTCTCTCTCTTTAAATAAATGATAGATAGATGATAGATAGATAGATAGATAGATAGATAGATAGATAGATAGATAGATGATAGCTGTTTTAAAATGGGAGCAGTGTCTAAGGGTTCTCAGCAAGGGAGTCTTCTGCTTCATGGAAGATGGGCTCAATGGGTGGTTGAGACAGTAGTGCAATAGCCCAGCCTGAGAGCACGGAGATGTCAGGAGAAGGTGGATTAAACAGACTTTGGAGGTAGAGCCTTGGGAGTTCATAAAGGCTGAATGTAGGAGAGAAGGAATCGGGAGCTATTCAGGTGGATGAGTGGGTTCTCAGCTTGGCAGTCGGATGCATGATAGGATGGCCAGAACGCTCAGGACCAAGCTAGAGAAGAGAGGGAAAAGCAGGAGCATCACAGGAGGAAGGGGGTGATGCGGTCAGTCCGTGGGGCACATGACATCCACAGCTCCTCGAAATGTCTGAGTCCTGCCGGGGACTCTGGCTGGAAAGAGTGATTTGCGAGCACAGCACCAGAAGAGGTACTTGGCCAACATTCCTTTCCATTTTGAAAGGAAAGATGGTAGGTAGTTACTTTAGTGTCCCAACCTGGCCGCTTTCTTTTTCTTTTTTTAACGTGTGTTTATTTTTGAAAGAGAGAGACGTGAGAAGGGGAGGGGCAGAGAGAGGGAGACCCAGAATCTGAAGCAGGCTCCGGGCTCCACAGAGCCCGACGCAGGGCTGGAACTCACCAACCGTGAGACCATGACCTGAGCCAAAGTCAGACACTCAACCAACTGAGCCCCCCAGGCGCCCCCCAATCTGGCCACTTCCAAGGATTAGGACAATCAGTTATTCCAAAATAAGAAGGGACACCACCTGCTCAAGGAGATTGGGCCTGATGAGATCCTGCTCTTACCACGTTGGCAACACCACCCCTGCTGGGGCTGCTCAGACGGCGTGAGCTGCAGCGTGGAGGCCCAGCTCCTGCGGGGGAGGGGAAGGACAGGAGGGAAGCGGGCTGGCTAGCGGGTAGGCTCAGTGGACTCCCGGGATCTTTCTGAGGTCCTCCATTGTGGGATCCAAAGGCAGGTCCACAGAGGTGACCAGGCTTGAAGGGACAGGGGGGCACAGTCACATCCCTTAGGCGCAGTAGGCGCTTGCGTGGGGACCCTTCCAGGGTGCTCTACACTGAGACGCACATCTTGCCAAGAGGACAGGGGCCTGGAGAAAAGAATCACATGGGGAACCTGATTACAGCCACCGGTTGCTTGGAAGTTTTGTGTGAAATCCGAGGAGCAAGATGATGCCATCATTACCTGCACTGGTGTCACAAAGGGGAAGCACATGGTGAGCTGGACCTGGGGATGTGCTGATGCTATGGGGTTCAGAGAGCTGGCGTGACGGTCTGAGGCTTCTCAGGGGTGAAGCTCCTCACCCCTTCCAGAGGCAGAATTCCATGCAAATCTAGAAAGAGGGCAAAGGAACTCAGGAGGCTCCGTAGCTGCTCGGAGGCCCCGCATCTCCTTCCCCTCTGGGCTGGCGTGTGGACAGCCGCCCGGGCTTCTGTTCACGAGGGGCTCCAGGGCCCCCACTGGGGCTTGGGTGGACGTGGGTGGGGGCACACTCAGGGGTGATGAGCCAATGGGCCCTGCTTCCAGGGTCCAAAGACGCAGTTAGGGAAGTTCCTGATCCCAGTCATGGCCTCTGGCTTGAACCATGACGGGGGGACCCACGAAGTCCCAGCAGTGAGAGAGTGCTTCCCAAACCTGCCTTGTGGGGAGAGATGGACCAGGGTAAAAGGGACCCTCCCTTGTCCCTCCCTGGGAGACTCGGAAATGTCAGGACTTGAACCGCATCAGCTCCGTGGAGTGAGAGGGACCCCACGCAGCGGCAGGGTCCAGGTGGAGGATTGGCCATGCCCAGGGCTGCGGAGGCTGGAGCCCACACACCAGGCCTGGGAGGTGCTGGGGACAAGGAGCCCCCTGGCCCCATTCCCTCTTCTCAGGCACCTTGGGTGGGACTCTGCTCTCAGCGTGACAGCCGGGGAAGCCCGGGGTATCCTGGGTCAGGTCTGTGAGCAGTGGGCTAGGATCCCCCCTAGCAGAGGGGACGCCAATCTGGGGTGTGGGGACATCTCCAGCGAGACAGACCTGCATTTGGAGAGCATACACCGCCCCCAACCCCAGGCATTAGACCTTTCTGTTAAAATAAGTATAGATAAATTCTAAACTCTAAATAATCTGCTGAGGGAGGCGCCTGGGTGGCTCAGTCGGTTAAGCAGCTGACTTCGGCTCAGGTCATGATCTCACGGTTTGTGAGTTCGAGCCCCGTGTTGGGCTCTGTGCTAACAGTTTGGGGCCTGGAGCCTGCTTCCGCTTTTGTGTCTCCCCCTCTCTCTGCCCCTCCCCTGCTCATGCTCTGTCCCTCTCTCTCAAAAATAAATAAACATTAAAATAATTATAATTGGCTGAGGAAGGCTCAAGGCCCATCACCCAGGCTGACTAAGGCCCGAGACCCGGCCTGGGAAGGCTGAGAAACAGGGGCTTTCAGGAAACAAACTCTACGGAAAAGGGCTGTATCCCAGGCCCAGCGCCATGAGCTCTGCGCGTGAGGCTAAATGACCCCTCAGTCATGGGGCCTCGGGGGACCGTCTCCTGCATCTCAGGAGCCACCATCATCAGGGTGCAGCAGGTGAGGCCTGATGCCATCTCCTGGGACAGGGAGGTGACATTCACCAGTGGCGATGGGTGCTGCTGGGTGACAGCCACCCACGCACACAATACCATCTGTGGGGGGGCACGGATGCCAAGCCCAGTGACTGGTGAGAGCCGAGTAGAATAAAGAGATGGGGTCCCTTTAAGAAGAGACTCTTGAGCCCTAGCATTTACCTCCTGGAGGAAGGGCCCCAGGCCTGCCCCATCCTCACCCCTGAGCCAAGGTCCTGGAAGAGAGGTGGCCCAGCTTTGTTGGGACACCAGGGTTTGAGAAGGTAGCAGAGAGGCAAACAGGCCCAGTGGAAAGGCTGAGTCTAGTTTGGGGGTGGAGAGAGCCTGTGGGAAGGACCGAGAATTGACTGGCTTCTCAGGAGCCAGGGGTGGCCGTGGGGGGAGGCTGGGAGTGGACATGGTGAAAGAAGGTTGGGTGTGGGGTGTTTGTGCGGAGTGGTCTCCAGCAGGAATAAGGGGAGGGTTGTCATTGCCTCTGCCTGAGGTCAGATATCACCTCAGTTGTTCCTTCTGGAGAATGGAAAGTCATGGGACGCTGTTGGAGGTCAGGAGACTTGTGCCACCCACTGCTCGGGGCTCCTGGGAAGAAGCTGGAGGAGGAAGTGAGGAAAGAAGAGGGTGAGGAAGGCCAGGGCCCCACCCCCACTCCCACCCCCACCCCCACCCCCACCGTTAGTTTCCTAACAACACAATGGGGAGGGAACAAAAAAGCCAGCCACCATCGGCTGGAAAGAAACAGAAGGCAGGTGGGTGTCTTTGCCTCTCAGCATGTGAACTCCGACTTCTCTTCCTTCCCCAGTATCGAAGCATCTTAGAGAATTACCTCACAGACTCCATCAAGCTCTCACCGGAAGACCAGTCCAGGAGTAGATGCTGCTGACCTTCTAGACACCAGCTCTGACGCCCAGACAAAGCCTGCCCCGCGCCCAGGCATCCTCCCCACCACCCCGCACCACCCCCCGCCCCGCCTCCTGCCCAAGCCCAGCCCAGGCAGCCTAAGCTCTGCAGCCAGAGCCCTCGATCCCCGATCCCCGATCCCCTTGCCTCCATGCTGGGCCCAGGTCAGAGCCCAGCCCCTGCCTCGGGCTGAGTGCAGTGAGGACAGAGCTGGGCCCTCAGGGGTCCCAGTGGAACCCAGAACGTCACAGCCACATCTTGGGCCTGGAGGAGGCATAGCTCCCTGGCTGGCTCCGGCCTTCCTGCTACCTGCCCTTCCCAAACACACTCCTGGTCCAGAACGCACATCTCTGCAGACAGACGGGCCACTGTTTCTGGAGTCCCGTTGTGTCTTCCTGTGGCCTGGCCTTCCTTGCCCCCACCACCATGTACCCGCAAAGCCACAGCACAGCTTTGGACCAGGGCGTGGCTTGGGCCACCCTGGCTATCAGCGCTGGAAAGCAAGGGCCAGCCTCAACCCCTGGTGGCCACTGTCAGGCCTGGAACAAAACCCCGCCCCCTGCAGGGTACGAGACTGAGGGAGCCCAGGAAAAGGCACCAACGACTGGCTCAGTCTTCTCTACTGGATGCTCAAACAACTCCTTTAAGTCTCCCTGAGCCTCAGCTTGCTTATCTGTCAAATAGGGGTAACAAGTGTCCTGCTGACATCAGAGTATATGGTTTTGAGGACCAGAAGCTCTGCTTAAATCTCAGCTGCTCTTGTTGATATGTATGTATTTATTTCTTCAACAAGTACCGTTGAATATCTGCTATGGATAATGCACCATGGTCCAGTGACAAATGAAACAAACAAGGACCCTGCTCTCCTGGACCCAGCATTCTGATAAGGGAAGGAAGCAATAGGCACAGATTTTAAACAGATCTGTGCTTGGACAAAGCAGCAAAGGTAATGAGATAGAAAGGGACAGAATCTGGGGTTGGTGCTGTTTTGGACAAAATGGTCCAGGAGGGCTTCCCTGAGGAAGTGTCATTTGGCCCAAGGACTAGAGAATGAGCAGATAGATGACTTTCACTAGAGATCTGGACAAAGAGCATTCCATGGAGAGGGAGCAGAAAGAGCCAAGGTCCTGAGGTGAGGACAAATTTGCTATGTTCCAGGAACAGTGAAAGGACATTCATTCACCTGAGGACTCAAAGATGCTGTCCCAGAGACAAGCAAAGGGGACCCTGCCCCCTGGAGTGGCTCCTTGATGCTCTGCTGACTGGCCACCAGAGGGCAGCAGTGCTCCTTCCCTTCCACGCTGAGTGGCCTGTGGCTTCTCCATGCCACCTGAAGCGGGGCTTTTCTCTCTGTGCTGATCCTCAAAGCATGTTCTCAGGCTGGGGGCATGTTTGGCCCTCTGAGATCTGCTGGACAGGAGAATCCCCTTTCCTTACACCTACTAAGAAATAGGCAAAAGCTGTAATATCAATGATCCAGGCAAGAAATCCACGTAAGTGACAAATACTAGAATTGAGGGGCCTGAAAACCTCAATAGGCAGAACCCAGCCTGAAGGGGGTGGACAGGATGACCACTCAGAGGCTCCCAAGCCATACCCATGCCACCCCCACCCCCCCGCCCCTGAAGTCTCCTGTCTACACAGAAGTACCTGGTCCTGAGCTCCGAGCAAAGCCGGGATGTGAGCCTAGGACTTCTGATGTCATCTGACTATGAAGATACTCCCAGAGGCAGGGAACCCTGGGGGTGGGGGTGGGGGGTGTCAGCAGGAGAGTCTGGGGAGCCTCGTCTCCCCACCCAGCTGTGGGCGGCGGCATGGATCTGGCACCGAGCAGGGGCTGGGAGCACTCCACCGTCTCTGTGCCCTTCCTGGTAGCGGCATTCTACAGCTCACACAGGCTCTCCCGGCGGACCCTGGATGGGATGTGTGTCCTGTGCATGCCGCACCGAGGGACATGAGAACTGTTGCAAAATGCGTGCAACAAACAATAAATGTGTCCTTCTGTCTTTTTATCCTTTTTGGTATTTTGTTATTAAGTTAAAAAAAACAAAAGCAACATGTTTCCATAGTGGAAAATCAAGGAGAGGCAACAAAAATTGAACTGGGACATCTTACATAACTGGCCGGGCCCAGGGCAAAATGAAAACGCCCCGCCCTTGGTCAAAACTGATTAAGAATCTCGAGACAGTGACAGCGGACCTTTAAACCAGGGTCCTTAGGAGAGCAGGGTACCTTTGCTGTGAAGCCGGGCCCTGGGGAAGCAGCTGTTTCCTGTGCCCTCCCAACGATGGAGCCCCTGACAGGCCCGCGGGGGCTGCACACGCTCAGCTTGTAGATAAACGTTCTGTCTTCGCAGCAGTGGAGCAGTGGCGTGGCGGTCGCACCCCGGGCCCACACCGAGCATTTTGAGTTTTCTCTGGAGTCAGGAGGAGGACAGAACCTTCCACGTGGGAGGGCAGAGGGCCCCCACTCGTGATTCTGAGACTGGTCCTGGGTACTAACCCAGCAGGGGCAGGTACTGGGGCTTGGGACGCCAGGCTAGGTGAAGAACCCATGGGAGCCCATGAGTGGGGGGTGGCCAGCACCTTCAGGGCCCCCTCATCTCCATCCCTTCTGAGAAAAGAGGGCCCCAATTAACAAGCCTGCTCTGGGCCAGGCCACTCTGATCCCTGCCCCAAGGGGCAGCCTCAGGCTGCTGATGAATAGAGAGGAGGCTCCTGGTGGCACACACTGAGAGCTTGGGGAAAACATAAAGAAAACCAAATCTTATCACCAAATAAACCACACTGCTAAGAGGATTCGGGAAACAGCTGACTTTTCCACTCTTTGCTCCCACTCTGCAGAGGTTCCCGCACTGCCCTGTCACCCGCCACAAGCACTGCCTGCGGCCAGACGTGCGGTGGTGTTCCCAGGAGCACGCCGTCCGGCGGTGGCCACGGAACGGCCATGCCAGCAGCAACACCCCAGCTAACCGTTGCACACAGCCAGCCCAGCGGTGACGGCAGGCTGCGGACATGAGGGCTCGCGGCTGTGTGCACACGGAGCCTCCCTCTAGGATGCGAGCTGCTTGGGGCAGTGCGGGTATACGCACCTGCACCACGTGTGCAGTGCGTGCGTCTGGTGTGCGCCTGGAGCAGCGTGTGTGTGCACATCTGTGTGGGGTGTCAGGTGGGGGTGCGGTGTGTGTGCGCACGTCTGTGTGAGGTGTCAGGTGGGGGTGCGGTGTGTGTACACGTCTGTGTGGTGTGTTAGGTGGGGGTGTGGTGTGTGTGTACATGTCTGTGTGGGGTGTCAGGTGGGGGTGCGGTGTGTGTACACATCTGTGTGGTGTGTCAGGTTGGGGTGCAGTGTGTGTACACGTCTGCGGGGTGTCAGGTGGGGGTGCAGTGTGTGTGTACACGTCTGTGCGGGGTATCAGTTGGGGGTGTGGTGTGTGTACACGTCTGCATGGGGGTATGGTATGTGGGTGTGCATAGGGCAGTGTGTGTATATGGTGTGTGTGTGTGTGTGTGTGTGTTTGTGTGTGTGTTGGGGGGAAGGATGTTTACGTAGAAGGTGGGGAGGGCAGTGGGACATAGAAAGTCAGACAGTGGATTTTCCTTGTTGAAATACAGAAAAAGTACACACACGTTCATAGGACTGGAGGAAAGCAGTATTAGGGGAAGGGGCTCCGGGCTCGGGGTGGAGCAGTCACTGTGGAGAGCCTTCCTTGTGGCAGGGAGGCCCCAGGGCAGAGGAGGGGTAGTTCTCATCCTCGGGGGCGACGGCTGCGGGTCCCTCCCTGCCCCCCCCAGCCCAGCGGGTCCTGGCAAAGCCACGTGCTCACCCCCTTGGAAGCCGTTCCCTTCCCCTTGCCCCGCTGCTTCACCTGGTCCAGGTGGCTGGCGCATCTTGGCCCAGACCACCCTCCGCCCTCCCCGTGGGCTCCCGCCGGGCCTCTTCATCCTCTCCTAGCCACTCACACACCAGCCCTCCCCGTGGCGTCCACACAGACAAAATCCTTGTGGCGCCCACAAGGCCCTCACTGCCAGCCACTGCCTGCTCAGGCCTCAGCTCTGGCCACAGCCGCCCTCAGCTGCACACACGGGGACTTCTCTGGGTTCCCCCAGATATGCCTCTCTCTGGCCCTGCGCCTGGCCATTCCTCCTTAGCTCTGGGCGCCCACTGCCCTGTTTTCAGTGCCAGACATCAGCTCCAGTTGGGAGTGCCGTGGCAGGGAGTGTCCTCAGTTTCATTCCCCACTGTCTACCCTGCACCCAGACCAGTGCCTGGCAAGTGCTTGGGGTTCAATAAATAGTTTTGGAAAATCAGTTCCTGCAATACTTTCTCATAATTGCTTGTCTGCATGCCCTTAGACTCCCTAAAGGCAGGGCTTGTTTTGATTCATCATGTCAAACCCAGCGCTCAGCACGGAGATTGGTGCATAGTAGATGATAAATAAATATTGTGGAATGCAACAGTACACCACACAGCTATTAAAAAGAATGATGGAGGGGCACCTGGGTGGCTCAGTTGGTTAAGTGTCTGACTTCGGCACAGTTTGTGAGTTCAAGCCCCATGTTGGGCTCTGTGCTGACAGCTCAGAGCCTGGAGCCTGCTTCAGATTCTGTGTCTCCCTCTCTCTCTACCCCTCACCCACTCACGCTCTGTCTCTCTCTCTCTCTCTCTCTATCTCTCAAAAATAAATAAACATAAAAAAAAAGTATGATGGAATGTTCTGTGTAATGGCATGGAATAGAACACCCAAGAATCATTGTCATGTGAAAAGGCAATGGCGGAATCACATGTATAAGATGCAGTCTTTTTGGTAAGGAGAGGCTTAAATAAGACTTTATATTGATTTTTGCTTGTACATAAAGAAAACTCTAGAAAGATGCATAAGAAATTAATAAAAGTGATTATCTTTCAGAGAGAAGACTGGGCAAGTGGGAGTCAGATGTAGAAGTAAGGCTCTGCTTATATAATCTCCTACTTTGAATTTTGAACTCGTTGAGTGTATTACATAATCAAGAAGTTTTTTAAAGGAAAATGAATATTGGTAGAAGGCAGAAGGGGCAGAAGAACAAGCAGGGAGAGAGTTGGAACTCCAACCAGGACCCAGCTGCCTTTGGTCAGTTACAACACACAGCCTTGAATCCAAGGCTGACAAGTTCGGATTCTGCCGTAGAAGACTGGTGGGTGTCCAAGAATACCCACACCCACACGCTCTGGCCAAGACACCAAGGCTCCCCGAGGGTTCTCCTGTATCCCAGAGGAAGATCCTATGACCTGGGATGTTGGTCAATAACTGAACAGGTGTTTCCAACCCCAGAGGCTCAGCGCTGGAGATAAACTATCAGGTTTGCGCACTGCTCTGTGATTCCCCAGGGTTAATATCAAGACTTACCAGTTCCTCAACACTCTGGAGCCCACTTCTCTAAGCCCAATGCTGACCCAAAAAAAGATCCCCCTCCAAGGATGGGCTCCAAAATGAACTGGTACAACTGCTTTGGGGCCGTATTGAATAAAAGGCACCACATACAGGCTCTATGACTCTGTAGCTCCAGCCCCACACATAGACAACCCTCACTGGTGGGCACCGGGGGACATGGACATGATCAAGAATTTTCTTTGTAGCTTTGTTTGTAATGGGGGGGGGGGGAGATAAAGGGAAAGAAATAAAACGAAATGAAACTGGAAATGACCCAGATGCCCTTCTACAGAAAATTGGATAAATAAAATGAGATATCAAAACAATGGAATTTCACGGCCGTGGAAATGAATAAACTAAACCCACATACATCAGTTGGGTGAATCTCAAAAGCATATGGAAGATGACAAGCCACAGAAGGAGACATATGGTTACCATTTCTGCAAAGTTCAAAAGCAAGCAAAACTCAGTGGTTTATCATCACACATGTTCATCACAAATGCATCTGGTAAAACAACATAGAACAACAAAAAAACATACAGACGAGGGAATGATGAGCCCGAAACTTAGATAGCAGTTACCTTGGGTGGAGGTCAGGGCTGGGGAGAAGCAGGGAAATGCACTAGGGACCAGACACACCGGGCAACTAGACAGAGTTGGGAAAGTCCAGTCTTCCAGTTGAGTCATGGGGCCACAGGCAGTAATTTTATTATTACACTTTGCATCTCAGATGTACGTCACACATATTCTTTTCATGACTCAAATATCCAAATTTTAAAATTGCAACCACAGCCTGAGCTTTGGAGTCAAGAACACTTGAGTTAGAACCTTGACTGTCTTTTCCATAGCTATGTGACCTAGGGTGTATTGCCTGATTTCTCAGAGCTCCCACTGTCTCACCTGTACAGCAGGGATAATAATGCTTACCCTGAAGGATACAAGTTATGTACAGCCATCCCTCTTATCTGCAAAGGATACATCCCGAGAACCCTAGTGGATGCCTGAACTCACAGATAGTACTGAACCCTACGTATTATACTATGTTTTTTCTTAGACATATCTACCTATGATAAAGTTTAATATACATATTTATAAATGTTAATTCTGTTAATCTCAGGCACAGTGAGATTAACAGAAATAACGAATAATAGAATACACTGCAGTACAATATACTGTAATAAAGGTTATGTGAATGTGGTCCCTCCCAAAAATCTCTTCTTGTGCTGTACTTACCCTTCTTGTGTTGATGTGAGATGAAAAAATTTCTGCTTGATGAGACAAAGTGCAGGGAAGATGCTGGACTTTGACTTAGTGTTAGTCTGCCATTGACCTTCTGAGATTTGTCAGGAAGATCCCCTGCTTCTGCTCCGCTCTTTGACGACGGGTAGCTGAAACCATGGATAAGGGGAGACTATTGCATGTATTGTGCCTAACTTGTGCCTACATACTCGATAAACGGTGGTTTGTTGAGTCAGGAAGAGCTGCAGGGTGTTTGAAATCTATTTGTGAATAAAGGCATAGGACTCTGGCATCCTTGTTATAGACTAAGGACCAAATAAATGAGGACTGAATGAATGAATAAATGAATGAGGAAACAACTGAGCTCATTTCTTCTATCCCTATCTCTACATCTTCTCCCCTGAGTAACCTCTGGGACCCAAATGGCCCGGTTACCATCATGGTCCCTTCAAACAAAATCCATAGTACCATTCTCACACCCACCTGGAGTCTCTAGAAGCAGGCAGCTGGCAAGCCTGCTCCACAGAGACTCTGCCTCCACTCTCCAAACCGAAGGACCCACTGCATCCTCCCTGCCCCCACGGCACCTGGCACAGCTCTGGGCCCACACAGCCGCTGCCAAGACAGCTGCTTTGGGAGAAGAGAGGCCTTTGGTCTGCGGGGAGTTCCCCAGACCTTCGCAGCCTTGGGCCATCACTCTTACATCTGTAGGAGTTTCCCTGACCTTACAGTCTCAGCTACATTTGTCATATACGCAATGACAGCCCATGATTAGAGGAAATTTAAGTGGATTTCCAAACCCTGAAATGAGGAGAGACTGATATTTTTAGGCTTCTGAGAATCGCTGCCAATCTCTGATTTGATCCCCACCACCGCCCCCATTTCAGGCTATACATCTGGGGCAGGGAACTACTTGTGGAATCATGGACAGAGCTATATACTTGAAGTCAGATCATCTTAAGCCTCTGTGCCATCTTGAGCCAGTATCATTTCTGGTATCACCTTAGTTTCTCCTCAATAAAATGGGGGCGATAATTATTTCTTGCCTGCTTCACAAGGATGATATGAAGAGAAAAGAAAGTCATGACTATATTGGTGATTTGGAAACTATATAGCTCTATACGGTGAACAGAAAGAATACTGCATTTGGAGTTAAGATACCTTGACTGTTTGTTTGGTTGGTTGGTTGGTTGGTTGGTTTGTAACCTACCAATTATGTATTGAAGCTTATTATATACCATGCACTGTACTGTTCTGAGCACTTTATGAATATTAACTCTTATAGTTCTCATAACAATATTATGAATTAGGAGTTGTATTATCATCCCCATCAGACAGCTGGGGTAACTGGGGCACAGAGATGTTAAGTAACTCACCAAAATTGGACACTAGTATGTTGCAAAGCTGATATCCAAACCCAGGCCATCAGGTTCCAGAAGTGGGGCCAATAACCAGCTATTCTACCTCCTCCTTGAGACTTTTGAAGCCCACCCCTGCCATTTACTAATTCTTCTATCCTCCATTCATTCATTCCACATATATTTAGTAAGTGCTTACTATGTTTCTGGTGCTGCTCTAGGAAATAAAACAGATTGATATGGTATTTGCATTCCGGTGTGGGAGATGGGCCACACACAAAGAATCCCATAAGGTGTCCAGAGGGGTAAGTGCAGTGGAAGAAAAACAACGCAGGTCTCTTAGTCTGTTCAAGTTGCTATAACAACATACCACAGACGGGGTATAAATAATAATAAACAACAGAAATTTAGCTGACACAGCTTTGGAGGCTGGAAGTCCAAGATCAGGGTGCCAGCATGATCCAGCTCTGGTAAGAACTCTCTTCTGGGCTGCAGACTGCCGGCTTCTTCCTGTGTCTTCACAGGGTGGAAGACGTGAGCTACCTCTTCAGAATCTCTTTTATAAGGGCACTAATGCCATTCATGAGGGCTCCACCGTCACACCTTATGACCTTCCAAAGGCCCCACCTCCTAATATCGTCACCGTAAGGATTAGAATCAACATACGAATTTGGGGTAGATACAAAGAGCAGGGCAAGGGGATGTAGCGTTCCCAGGGGCCAATGTTGTCATCTCTTTGGACCTCTGTCCCCATACTGTAAAATGGAGATACTGAGGCCTGCTTTGCCTCAAGAGGTCTACACGGTGCACAACGCTAATCCAATATAGGTATTGGAGCCTGTGCTGTTCTTTGTCTCTTTGTTCCTGTAGCACTTGGTTCATACCTGTAGTTAGTGTGTTCACCATCGTTTCATAGTTGGTCATTCAGGTTTCTGTGTCTCTCAGTAAACTGAATTTTTGAAGGCAGGAACAGATCCTGGTACAGAATAAGTATGAAATGGAGGTATAATTATTCATACCAGTAATCACTATTTCATGAGCCCATACTAGTGGCAAACACTCGTAAAAATGCTGAATTTAATCTTCAGCATAGAAGTGACTATAATCCCTGTTCCCATAGAAGGAACAGAGGCTCAGAGAGGTGAGTAACTTGCCCATGGCCATCCACCCATGAGTGACAAAACCATGATAGGAACTTACATCTCTCTAACTCCGAAAGCCACAATCGGTCACCAACCCCAAGCTGTAGTTGGGTATCGGTATCCACACGTATTCGTTCATGCAACAAATAGTCCATGGGCGCTACCACGTTCTAGGTGCTTTATACGGAAATGGATGAGGCAGATGGGGTCTCTGTCCATGCAGAAGACAGAATGAATAAGCGTGCAAGGTTTTCAGGCAGAAGAGTGTTGTGATCTGATTTGTGTTTTAGAAGAGATATTATTAACTGTTTAAATAGCATTGGAGAGGCACCTCGCTGGCTCATTCAGAAGAGCACACAGCTCTTGATCTTGGGGTTGTTAATTTCGAGCCCCACACTGAGTGTAGAGATGACTTAAATAAACTTAAAAAAAATAGCATTGGAGCTTGCTAATAGTAATTGTAACAACACATTTTTAATGTGTTTAGAAGAGAGAGTAAACAAAAGGGCAGGAAAGGTGGAGGTAGGTTGGGAGTGGAGAAAGTCGTTCAGCCAACAAATGACTTTTGCAGGTGTTTCCCTCTGCCTCAGCTTCAGCTGAATTAAGCCTCATTCATCTTACATATAACAATAATGGGCTGCAGATGGAAATAACTAAATCAATGTCCAGGGTTCCACTACGAGAGAGATCAGATTTCTTCTGCCTTCTCTTTCCACCCCAAGGAAAGAGATGACTCATAACCCTGGGGGAGAGGGGTCCCATCTCCTGCTGTCTGGAAAGAGGTATGTACTGAGCAGTTTGGAGAATGCTTCTTTAAGATCAGACCCTCCTCCCCAGGAGCAAGCCTCCTGATTTCTAGATCAGTTCCGTCTCTGCCAGAACGTGGCCTAGGAGTCAGACCTTCTCTGGGTTCTTATTGTGTAGCCTTGGCTGCCTTGTGGGAAGTGGACAGACAAACCCAGCCCCAGCTCAGCTCCACCATCCACAAATTTATGAGCAGAAACAAGATCCCACAGAGCAATGGCAAAGCGAGGGCTTTGAGAGGGCATCCCACACACCACAGGTTCCCCGGGTGTCCTGGGCCCTGGCAGAGCCCTAAGATGTCCACACCGCCTCTCTTCTCCAATTCGGATGTCTAACGGCCTGGCTTCTCCTCCCTATCCCCTTCACCAGACTCCTACCCAGTCTTCTTCTCCCTCCTAGAAGGGAAGCCAATCCACATCTTAGGGAGCTAACAAGAAGCAAAGGAAAGAAAACTCCAAGAAAGAGAAACTTTAAAGAACCAAAAAGATTGTGTTTCAAAACTGCTAGAAAATTGAATACTCCCACCCATGCAAATTACAAAGAATTATGCAAATGGTAATGCCAATCCGTGCACAGTCACATTTCCCCCTCATTATTTCCAACCCCAGCTTTTGGTGCCCCTGAAGTGCTTTGGCGGTGAGGGAATTCTGGGAGAGTCCCCTGGGCTAATAATGCAAAGCTTGCAGAGTTGAATTTTCCAACCTCTCACTCCCAGAATGGCACATTTCTTACTTGGGCTATTTCCCTCCTTACCAGCCACGGGCCCCTTTCCCAAAACCTGCCACCCCCAGGACCCTCACTCCCCCACCCCCCAAGAATTTCCTTTCTCCTAGTGACTGGACAGGATATTTAAGTACTTAAAGATGTTGGGGCAGGTTTGGAGGAGGGAGGAGCTGAAAATATATTCATGCTAATAGAGTTTCTTTATGCTAATGATATGTAAATACAGCTGATTTTTTTTTTCTTTCTTTGGCCCCCTGGAGCCAAGAAATGACTTGTCTATGTGCAGTGGACCGAAAAGAGGCCCAGAGAGAGAACTAGAGAGAGGGAAAGGGAAGAAAGAGAGGCTGAGAGCCCTGGCGGACACCCCGCCCACAGACTCAACTGACCCGTGGGCAAAGGACAGCCGACTAGGCAGTCCAGGCCGCCTGGAGGGAGCTGCAGTTCTGGGCATGGAGCCGGGATGGGCATGGGTGGGGGGAGTGTCCGCTGTGTCCTGAGCTTTCAGGACAGGTGCTGTCTCCTTTCCCCTCCCTCCCCCCGCTGTGAGGACTACGGTTCACCACCTCCCTCCACCTGTGTAGAGCTTGCCGCCTCCGTGCTATTATCTCCTACAATTGCTCATAAATGACAACACCCCCCAGCGGCCCGCCCAACACTTGAACCCCTTCTGGCCAAGGTGGCTTGCCTGAGGATTAGCTCCTCTTTGGAGAGTCCACAATAGCCCTCCACATCCTTTGTGCCTCTGTTTGCTGCAAATATTAAAGCTCTCTCCTGAAACCCATTACAGGCCCTGGGGACAAAAGCTTTCCATGGGTCCCCAGGACAGAGCCAGCACCAGGATGTTCCCGGCTAGGCTAGCGTACCTGCTGCCTCACCTGCCGCTTCTTCTCCAGTTACCCCCTCGAGGGAAGTAATCCACATTCACACCACACATCTCTATGCCCAGGCAGTGGGCAGGCGGATGAGATGGTGCCCACATCCTGCTTGCCCATCACAGAGGAAGAGGGGGCTGGGCACCAGGAGTGGGGTTTGGGTCACAGGCAGTTGGGAGATGAAAGGATCTATGGAGAGGGAGCCTCAAGTGGAGATGAAGACACAGCAGCAGATGCAACCGATGCTCCTTTGCCCTCAGGCCTTCCCAAATGCTGTTACCTCTGCCTGGAAACTTCCTCCATTCCACTCACCAGCCTAGTTTTCTGACACTAGTTTTATTTATCCCTCTGGTCTCAGCTTATACTTTGCCTCATTACCTCCTCCAGGAAGCCCTCTTTGCTTGCCAAATTTCGGAGCCTCTCCTCAGTACTCAAACCCAGTAATAAAACTGCCCGCTCAGAGTCTGCTTCCCTGTGCCTCCGGCACCACAGCCTCTCAGCTCGCCGGGGCAGGGCACCACGGTGCCCACACGTGGCACAACTCCTAGAGCGTGGCAGATAAACATAGGGGAATAAATGAATGGTTGAATGAATTCAGCAGGAGTGGGCCATGCCTGGGCCTTGAGTCCTCAGAATTATGACCAAAGTGATGCTGAGTTATGAAGATGCCTGGGGTGGGGAAGGATCAAGAATCTCTCACAGCCTTCTCTGGAGACCCCTGTTTAGTAAAAAGTGCTAGGCTGGGAGTCTGCTGACCATGGGACTTTGGGCAAGTCTCTGACCCACCCCCCAAACCCTGAACCTCAGTCCCCTCTTCTGGCAAATGTGAAAATGGAAATAAAGCTCCGGAAACAGCCAAGGAGTTAATGCACAAAGCGTTACATGGGGAGATGTAAAGGACCCTGGCGCGGGGCAGGGGGCCGCGACACAAGAGCAAATGAAATTCTTCGGGAGGGTTGTGGAGGCTCCAGCAGGCACCCAACTGCCGCCCCATCACAGGGGCCCGGTGGAGACGTGGGGGTCCTGCTTCTAAGTCTAAGGACACAGTATGCATCTCTGTGCCTGGGAGCCCCGGGAGGCTCCCCCCAACCCCCGCACCAGCCTGAGAGCAGCCAGCCTGCTCTCCCGCCTGTCTCTTCACTCCCCTGGCTACTATGAGCAATAAGCCTGGGCAGACCGGCCCTGGATTGAGCCACTTAACACACAAGTTACTCATTTCTCTTTGCCTCAACTTCTTCTCCTATAAAACAGAAATAACAGCACTGCCTGCGAGGGCTGCTAAGCAGCTTAAATGAGATGATTAAAAGATTTAGCAGTGCTGCCAGCACCTAGGAAGGGCTCGATAAACACAGTCTATTGTTCCTGTCTGTCCCTGGACTCAGCCTCGCCTGGGTTTGGGGAAGCGCAGAGGTCACCCTCCCATTTTACAGAAGGAGAACTCAGAGAGGTTCCGGAACTTACTATAGATGACCGGTGACTCAGGGACAGGAGTTGGACAGACCTAGGGTGCCCCAGTTTCTACTCCCATTTCCGTGTAGTTTTGGACTTGAATCATTCTCTCATTACCTCATGCGTACAAGTCCAGGCCATCCTAGAAGACAGTGACAGAGGTTTCTCCTGTGTCCCTCTTAACTCCCTGGTAGTGCTGAGCTGTAGAAACCCTCAAAAACTAAATCGTGGGAAAGCAGACAGACAGACGGCAAGACAGAAGAAGTTCCTTGACTGCTCTGTTATCCCCAGAGAAACCTGAAGTGAGCTGAGGACACCAGCATCCAACAGGGGCGTCTGGGTGGCCCAGACGTCCGGCAGTGGGGAGCAGTGCCCAGGTGACTCCGGCAGCCATGGGGGCTCAGGCAAGATACCCAGCAGACCTGGGGAGTCAGGCTGGGGGCACTGTCCTGAGGCAGGCGCTTTCCCCAGAGGGACAGCCACCGAGGCCAGGGCAGCCTGGGCTGCTCAGCTGGCCCACAGGCCTGGTGGTCACGTGGAAGGAGGCTCTTGCGGAAATGTGGCGCCATGTTGAAGCTGGCAGCCAGTCAAACTCACTAGATGTTTCCCTGAAGAAACATGGAGGCAGTGGCAGGGAATGGGCACCCCCAGGGAACAGGTATCTCCACAGTGAGGAGAGTGACTCCACAGAAGAGCATTTCAGCCTTCTAAGCACCACCTCCTATGCCCACCCAGGGTCCCCGAAACCCCTCCCTCTCCTCCCCTCCCACATTGGAGATCTAAACCATGCAAGTGTCTTTGGGCAAAAACCATACATCTGCAAACCCACCAGAGTGGATGTCTGCCCTGGGTGGGCCCAAGCACAAAGGCTTTCCAGGCAGAAGGGACTGTCCACCTGACCTTGAACTCAGGAGGGCAGAATCATGCCCTTGTTCATCGTTCTCTTCCTCACACAGAGGCACAGAGTAGACGCTAAACTGTGTCTGAGGAACAACTGAATGAACTGTCCTCAGCAAACACCAGGAACAGAAGCTTCCACGGCCTTCTTCCTGGACCCATGTCAGTACCTCACAGGTCCCTTCCTGCCATCTCACCTCGGTCCTTTCTTGTTTAATCTCTGATTGTTAGGTCAAGAGTCTAATAAATAAGCCTCTCGAAGTTCTTGGATGGTGATAAGGCACCCCTCAGCCTTAGCTGGAATAAGTAATCCTAAAAATATCTTTCATCACTTCCTTGGCTCTCCTCTTGGCCCATCTCCAAGTCCTTCCTCACATTTCCTCCTTGGACCTGAACCTGAGCATTCCTGGCTGGGCTCTGCCAGGGAAGAGAGCTCTCCTGTGGAGAAGCCTGAGGTAGGGGTGGGGTGGGGGTGGGGACTAAGATGTGAGAGCAATTTTCCACTTCAAGGGCCTCCAGCCAGAAGACTGCCTTCCTGCCTGGGTTTCTGAAACTCTGCTCATTCAACCGGTCTTATCTTACCGCCACCAACCCAGACTCCTTCCTGGCATCCTGGGAGATTAGTCCCTCCCCCCGCAGGGTCCAGGGTGATGATCTCATGCCATAGCTCTTGGCTTCTGACCTTCATCATTTCTCAGAACTCTTCTAGGGAGGCTGTTAGAATGTAGATTCCCAGGCCCCATCCTCACAAATCCCCATTGGGTAAAGCTCAACCAGCTTGTTCTTAACAACCCCTCTCCCCCAGGTGCTGATGATCCAGAACACTCCCCACAGACCACCTCTCTAGGAAACCAGAGGGTGGAATGAGAGGCGGACGGCTCCTGCGAGGAAGCAGAGACCTGCCCATGCTGGGCAGGAGGCAGATGGAGAGGTGGGCCCGGGTACCAGCCAGGATCTTGGATCTAGCCACCATGGGAAAATGAAACCCTCTCCCACCATCCCCCTAACTCAGGGCCCAGAGTAGAAAGAGTCCAAAGAGGGAACCGGAGATCAGCCTGAGAGAAGAGATGCAATGACACAGCCTGGCCCGGCAGCTTCTGTAATGACAAAGGTTTCACTGGGTCCCAGGACACCAAACAGGCAGAGACTGGCTGCCTGGTTGACAGGGACATCTGATGGCTGGATAAGGGGGCAAGGGCGGGGCAATGGTCCGTCTCCACCCTGGGTGAGTGGTCCCTCAGTGACCCGTAAGGCTGTCCATCTGTCCCTCTAGACTCTGCCTCTGTCTTTGAGGACTCGTCCAAACAGCCCGGCTAAGGCTCTTGAGCTTCCCCCAGCCTAAACACGAGCAGACAACATTCCCCGTTGCCCCTTCACTCTATTCGGTCCTGGGGCCCTTCCATAGTCCTGCTCTGGGCGAACTAGCTGCCCACCCCCCAGCCCCGCATCAGGGAGCTCTAGGGGGTCCCAGGCAGCTTGATGTTCAGGACTCGGAGCCAGGAGGCCTGGCCCAGAAATTCTGGCTCTGCCGCTAACAAGCAGCATGAGCTGAGGCAGGCTCCTGGCATTTCTGATCTCTGGTTTCTTCATCTGTAAATGGGGCCCAGGGTGCCTGTGTGGACCAAACCATGAGGCACGCTGTGCGGAGGAGCCTAGTGTGAAACACTCAGGCTATTCTCAGCATTCCTACCATGGCCACGCCTGGGGAAGCAATGAAAGGAGACTGCTATTCGGTTTCTCTGGTGCTCAAGGAGGTGACTTCCAAATAAAGACGCCCTCGCCATCGCTCTTTATGGGGGGTGTCTGGCACTCTCTGGAAAGGGAGAGCTTGATCAATCAAATACACACATGCTCTGTTGACTAGACATTACTCGCTCAGCCTCAGCTGGCCTGGCCTCCTCACTGGCCTTCAGACACCCTCCCTCTGTGAACCCCAATCCTAATCAACCCCGAAGCCTGCAGACTCCAGCCCGCGCTGAGTTCTGCCGTCAGTCCCCAAACCGGGTCACCCGTCAGCCCTCTCTCTCCACATAGACCCCCGCCCTCCCCAAGAGCAAACTCTAGGCCTTGCCTGTTGAATACCAACCTCAAATGATCAAGTTCCAAAGAACTGAAATGTCATACTCTGGTTTCTCTTCAGATCGCATAAATCTTTCGCCTTTTACCAAAGAATTGAAAAGTCGGGAAAGACACATCACACAAACCAGCCTGAAGCCCGTCTCGCTCTGAGGGGACGTGTAGCATCAAGTGAGGTCACGGTAGCCCAGCACAGAAACTCAGGGCCAGGGGGCTTTCTGGCTGGTGGCCTGCCAGTGGCAGTGTTCACTGCTCATACTCAGTGGCTTTGGTGAAGAAGAGACCCTCCCTGGCAGTGCTGGCCACTGGGAAAGACCTTTCTGCTCACAGCCCAATGTTAATACAAGGAACTGGGGTGTTTTGCAATACTTTCTACTTTCCAGAGCTCGGTGAGTGTTAGAGCTGGAAGGAGCCTTGGGGACCATTTACTCTCACATCCCCCTCACACCTCCACTGTACGGATGAGGAAATAGGAAGTGACCTACCCAAAAGCACCTTGGGAGGGAAGGGCAGAGCTAGAATCCAGATTTACTGGCACTCTGCTCTTACTCTGAACCCTACTGGGAGGGGGAGAGGAGAAGGGCCTAGGGAATGTACACAGGGCTCAGTGATCATCTTTCATTTAGTCTTCTCTAACTTGTGAGGTAGGTGTTCTTAGTAGCATTTTAATTGTACTCTTGTGAGAGGGGACTCAGAGAGGTTAGGGGGCTTGCCTAAAGTTGCACAGCTGGTGTATCTGGAGCTCTGTCCCTGGGAAGCCAATTAGGACAGACTCTATTATAGAGACTTAAGTTCTTTGTGTTTATCTGGGCTTAAGGGAAAAGAGCCCCCTGCCTCTCAGGCAGAAATACAATAGTGGCCACAGTGAGAGGTGGGAGGGAAACCCACTGCATAAATTCTCACCCTCACAACATCCTGAGGGGACTGTTCCCAAGATTATACAACCACTGTAAGTTAGTGGCAGCTCTTGAGATGAGGCGACATGAATATCTTGTGTTCTTGGGCAGTTGGCTTTCTCTGTAGCCCTCCACCTTCCTATAAAAGTCCCATGACGGGGACAGCTGCCGTGACCCAGAACTTACTACTCATTTACTCATGTGTTCATTCAACAAACACCTATTGAGTGCCAGTCATGTGTCAGGCAGTGTGCTAGACATTGAGAAGGCCAACGTGAATAGGAGGACACCCCAGCAGAGCCAGAGGGGCTGGGGTCCACCCTGGCCCTCAGCTCTTGACCCCTAGCCTATATTCTAGTCAGAGAGACAAACACATCAAGGAATTGGTTGCTTATCGTGCTGGGTGCCATGATAAGACTGTGCAGAGGCTTAAGGAGCCCAGAGAGGGGCACCTGGTGGCGGCTGGTGGATGACAGAAGGAAAAAGTGGGCTGAGTTCAGAAGAATGTATAAATACAAGCCCAGCAATGAGAATAAAGGGCATATCCAAGAAGCAAGAGTAGATAGCATGAGCAAAGGTGTGGTGAAACAAGTAGCCGGGCATGAATAAACTGTACTTGCTTAGAGAAAGATGTGGAAGGGTGTATGCTCAGCTGCTAAGGCTGGTTATCTCAGGAAAATTAGATTATGGAGGCTTTTGCTTTCTTATTTGCACATTACTATTTTGTTTGAAATTTTCGCGATGAGCAAGAATTACTTTCATAAACAAAAAAAATAATACACAAGGAGAGATTGTTCTGTGTGTGATGGAACTTTAAGAAGCCTGGTGTTTGAGGAGCATGAAGTTGGAGAGGGAAACACAGGGAGCTGTTGAAAGTCCCCAGGGCCTGGAGAAGCAGAGGGTCTGACTCCAGCCCCCAGGCAGTGGCTGGAGCGCTCATTAATTGGGTGAGTCCTTTCCCGGGATGCCAAAGGGTAGCCCTGGGGGGAATGTCCATCAACTTGATGTATTCCCACCGGGGACTACAGTGCCCTGCCCCCCTCCAGCTAAAACTCCCACCTTGCGTCAGGCTGGGACCAGGCTGAGGTGAGCCGAGGTTTGGTGGCCTCACTGTCACACATCCAGGGGGTCCCAGGCTCCTAACTGGGGCTTCTCTTGGCCCGTGTCTCTGTTCTACCGCCTCATTCACTGGCCTGTACTTGGGTTAACGCAGTGAAGGACAAAATGCCTGAAGCTCTTTGAAGGTCATGTACAAAAAGAAAAATATCTTTGATCTTACTGACCTTTCAAAGGAGTTTTCTACAGAGATCACTTTTTTTTAACACCCTCAGTATTAGTGAGAGCTTCCTCTATTTGTCCTTTGCCAGGAAGGAGGAAGTTCTACGTAACTTGGAAGCTATAATTCATTCAGGTGAATCAAGCACACACATATTTACAGTGTCTTCATTCAGTGGGGACTACGGGAAAAGGTTGCAATTTGAGGGGCACCAACCATGTCCCCAGTCCAGAAAAACTTCTTCACTGCTGTTTGAAATTTTACTTTAGGGTTAGGCTCTTCTCACCCTCTTCCTATAGAGGGTTTTTTTTGTTTTGTTTTGTTTTTCCCTTCTTCTTTTCCCCTATGACAAATGCCCTGGAAAGGAAAGCTTGAAAGAAGGAGTTAGATCCCAATAACTTAATTTGTTGGTTTGTTGTGCATATTTCCCTCTGTGGCGATCACAGGCCAAGTTAGTATTACCCACTGCTTAAAGGGTTCAGAAAGAGGATCGGGGCACCTGGGGACAGGGGGTTGCGGGGAGGAGTCCAGCCCACTTGCACTCCCACCGACAACCAACTCCTGATAAAAGGACCAACTTGGATTTCCCTTCAAGTCCAGCAGGATGAACTTAGAGCAATTTTCTAGGTCCCTCAGACTCCAGCTACCATTTCCTGTGCCTAAAATGCCTTTGCCAAAGTTTGTGCCTCTCAACCTAGGAGGGTGGTGGTGCGGGGGGTGCAGGGGGAGTCAGAGAACCTCAAGCCAAAGGAAGTCTTGGTACGGTCCTAGAGCCTGCTTTTACTCAGATCTGGCAGGGTTTGGGGGGTGGGGTGTTTTCATATTATGAATAAACCTGAACATAGTGCATAGTGAGATAGGGCACTCACATGCACTTTTGAGGAAATACACACGATTCTTCGATGACTCCTTTGAAACTTTCCCATCTGGTCTACTCACTTCCCTAATTGCTGTTATTTGGGGTTTTCCGGCAGCCGCCTTTGGGTCTTTCAAAAACATACCGCTCCACCCCTCCGCCCTGTTTCTTCCTGCACATTATTGTATATCATCAACGTTTCAAGCCTTCGGTGCTGCATCTATTGGTTGATTCTAACAATGACTAAAAATCCACAATACCTTTTTTCAAGAAATGTCACGCCCACTGAGCACTGCTAAGTTAGGCCTTCAGGCCCCCATGGGGACCCAGTCAGGGCTCCCTGTGCTTAGGGAGCCCTGTGGGAGTCGCAGAGGTACAGGGCTGGGAAGCCTATCGGGGCCCGTTGGGAGATAAAAGCGGGAACAAGTCAATACAGTGAAGGCGGTCCTGTCACAGTGTAACCGGCTATCAGTTATCTAGTGTAAATGACTGGTTATCAGATCCTCTGGGTCGGGGTACGGAGGTGAGGGAGGGTGTGAAGAAGGCAGAGCCCTAAGCGTGCAGAGTGGGAAGAAGATATGAAATGGGGCCCAGGGGGTGCCCGGAAGGGCAGTTCGCAGCAGAGAGGAGGCTGGGGGAGCTGAGAAATCTCGAACACCTCACAGGTCTTCGGGGCCTCGGCCCTGTTTACCTTTTTAGCTGGTCAAGGACAAACAAATGGGTGTGCTGAGGTGTTGATCTTGCCCTTGTAAACACAGCTTCCCTCGTTTAATGAAGATTAGATTTGGGGACATGGTTTTTGATGGTTTAAAAATAAAAAGGTCTGAGGGGTGTCTGGGTGGCTCAATCAGTTAGGCGTCCCAACTGTTGATTTTGACTTAGGTCACAGTTTGTGAATTTGAGCCCCGCACCCAGCTCTGCGCTGACAGTGCAGAATTTGCTTGGGATTCTCTCTCTCCCTCTCTCTCTGTCCTTCCCCCCCCCCGCCCCCACTCCCTCGCTCTCTCTTAAAATAAATTAATAAACTTTAAAAAAAGAAAATGTCTGAGTTTATATAAAACAGACTTTCCCAATGAATGTAGAACCATTATGCTGAGGGAAAGAAAGCTTCCCAAGAGTACTTATTGTATGATTTCAATTATACAAATAAAATTTTAGTACAGGCAAAATGAATCTGTGGTGGAAAAATATCAGGACGGTTGTTGGGTGGGATGGGGTGGAAATGATGGGGAAGGGGCATGAGGGAACTTTCAGGAACCATCACCAAGATCTAGGTGATAGGTGTGAGCATTTGTCAGCACTCATTCATGGTACACTTAAGATTCATGGATCGTCATGTGTAAAACTTTAAAAAAGTAACTGCAAAGGATATTGAACTCTTGTTAATGCTATGATGCTGAAGTATTGGCCAAATGGGTACTAATGTCTGCACCTTACTTTAAACTACATCCAAAACTATGAGGGGCAGATGGATGGATAGAGGGATGGAGAGCTGGATGGACACGGGATAAAACGCATGTAACAAAACGTTCACGGTAGAATCAGGTGATGGATCTATGTTGCTCTCTGCAGAAATCTTTCACCTGTTCTGCAGGCTTACAATTTTCATAATCAAATGTGGGTATGAAGAGAACCCACTCATCAGGGCGTCATCCTACTTCCTTAGGACCCTCTCAGCCTCTCACAGGGTCTTAGTTCACTCAACTTGGTGGATTCTAGCTGAGCAGAGGGGCAAGTCACCTACCCTTCCAGGCACTCGTCACGCGGCTCCCTTCCTGCTCTATCACCAGAGTTCACTTTCCCGGGCAGACCCAATGACCTCATGACCACTCCAGATGTCGCTGGCCTGCTGGGCACAGGAAAATGCTGCATCTCACAGACTCCTTGCCATTTCCCGGTTGTAAGCACCGAAGAATCTGCTTCCTTGATAGCTTTCTGGCCAGCGGGCAAGCAGCCCCTCTCTGCTGTATTCCAAGCCCAGAACCTCTTTCTCTCCCATGCCCAGGCACAGAAATAAGTAAGAGGTATAGTTCCTCTGCACCTCTTACTTCGTTCTTTTATTGCTTTTGGCCTGGGCTTGAAGATGTTCCCTAATAGGGACTGCACACCTGATTTATCCGGCTGCCTCTGGGCAAGTCCAGTTTAAGGGTCTCCCCACCCCCTCTTCATCCCCACAACCAGAGAGATAAGCATTTCCTTCATGCTTATGAAGGCTACCGTTCTTCTTTCAGAAGGTTCCACACTGTGCAGTTTCTGATTTAATACTCTCACCCCAAAAAGTTCTCCTTGGTGTCTAACTTAAATCTTGCGATGCTGCTTTTTTTTTTTTTTTACATTTATTTATTTTTGAAAGACAGAGAGAGACAGAGCACAAACGGGGGAGGTGCAGAGAGAGAAAGAGACACAGAATTTGAAGCAGTCTCCAGGCTCTGAGCAAGCTGTCAGCACAGAGCCCGACGCACGGTTCGAACCCTCAAACTGTGAGATCATGACCTGAGCCGAAGTCGGATGCTCAACCGACTGAGCCACCCAGGCTCCCCTTGCTTGTTACTTTTCTACAGAAGCCAACGAATCCCTTGGGCCTGGATCTATGGCTCTCAGCATGTGGGTGTTCTCATGTTGAGTGGCCAGGGTTGTGTTTGTATAATTGGTGGGGCAGCAAAAACAGGGGCACTGGGGTTAAACCAACTTTTCTTCCCCACTGGCCCTTTATCCTGCACTCCACCCAAGCACCTGGTATGGCTGGCCCACTCGAGGTGAAAGAGCAAGTCCCCATCCCCCCCTCACCAGTCTCCCTGCGCTGAGGACTTCTCCCAAATGGTGCTTCCCTGGGGCAGCCTCGCGTGGTTAAGCGGCCGACCGAAGTTTACACAACGCCCTCTTTTCAACCTCGTGCTCAGTGTCCGACACTTCCTGAGCATAAGTCAAAATACATCGTTTTTCAGCCGGGCAGGGTACAGAAGTGAGAACACAGGCTGGAAATCAGGACCCTGGAGGTCTGGTGCAAGCCCGGGCATTTCCTGGCTGTGAGTAACTAATCCTCAGTCTCCACATATGTAAGATGGGGATGAGTAGCCCCCATCCACGTCACAGGACATGGCCAGCAGTTAGTAACACAGGTGAAAGCACCCAATAAACTGTAAGTATTCTGCAAATGCAAGGAGTCATTAAAGCATTATGTTTTCTTAACAACTATGTATGTCACCTGCCTGCTATTCCCAGGGAGACTATCAAGGACAACATAGAAGTTACCAACCCACAGGGTGCTTTACAGACCCGAAAGACCCCTAACTCTTCCCGGTATCTTCTCAAGCAGGAGAGCTGAGCTCTCACCCTGGGAGGACTCACCTTCACTGGGGGCATCGATCATGAAGATTCTGCCATTAAAGATGCAGGGGGCTGGGCGTCCCTGCTGACCCAAAACTGGGATCCAGAGCCTAGATGTGTCTGATGAGCCCATGAATCAGAGCCCTCCAGACCTCTCTTTAGAGGAGAGGGAGAATCCCTGTGGTCAAGTCTTTGAGACAGAGAAGGAGAACCCAGGAGATGGGCCTCTATTGTCCCTTTGCAAGCCGTGCCCTGGGAATCAGCCCGGGCCTTGGAGTGCTGGGTGCGGGACTACAAACAGAAGCTGGAGGGGACTGTGTCCTCACCACACTCGGGCCCATGCGTGTGGTGAAGACTAAACTCCAATGCAGTGGAGAGGACCCCGATACAGGGGACTGCAGAACATAGGAGTTTTCTCCAAGAGCCCCAAGCAGTCTCAAGGTGAATAGCCCAGACTGATGGGGCCCTCAGCTTCGTGAGGTCATTGGTGGGCTCAGGTCCTTCCCACGCGTTGCTTTCCCATTTGCCAAGCCATCGTCATCGTGCATGGTGGAGGCTGGGTCACCAGCATGACACGGAGGCATGCCCAACACTTTGAGGCCAGATCGTCATGGCCACACCTGGCCATAAGAAGAGCTGGGAAACGGGGGCCAGCTCGCCTCCAGGTGCCCCTCTGAAACACCGTCCCCAATGGTAGACAGCTACCATAGTCTGCACCGCAGCACAGCAAGTGGACACAGACTGGAAGGAAGCCGCCACCCACACTTCTGTGTGACACACGACAAGGATGCCAGTTGCTTTGTGCACCGAGATGGTGGGCCCTGAAGGGGTGGGGATCTAGGATGCAGTCCAGAATTCTCAAGGAGGGTCCCTCTCTCCATGACTGGGGGGCAATAGACAGTAAGAATGAGTTTGGAGCCGAAAAATCCAGAGACACCCAGAGCCTCCCAAGCCTGGGAACCTGCAGTTGAGGAGGGGACTCAGACTCTGAGTGTCTGAGTCACCTGAGAGTAGTATAGGAGCATCGGTACAATCAGAGCAAACAAGGCAGGCTTCATGGAGGAGGCGTGACTTGAGCTGAAAGACTTGGACAACTGAGAAGAGAAGGGAGGACATTTCAAGCTGAATGGGGAGGGGCATGAAAGAGAGGACAATGTTGGTTGGGTGGGCTCTCTGGAAAGCGCCTGTATTTTTCACGCATTACCTTGTCTTACCTGCCCAGTGTCACTCCCAGATGGGTGCTATTCTGATCCACATTTTGCAGAGGAGGAAACTGAGAGCTCAGAAAAGTTCAGTAACTTGCCCATAAGCACCCAGCTTGTTCCCGGGGAGCGTGAGCCAAACCCATGTTGCTCTGGTGGACGGGTCTGCTCTGGACCTCCCTGCCAGGGCCGGCCGTGGCGTCAGAGCCTCCCAGGCAAACTTGCCGTGGCCCTTGGCAAACGGCCTGAACAGTCACACCACGGGCTGATGAGCCCCTGATGCTTCTGAGCTCCCCGCTCAGCGGAGAAGCCTGGGTCCTGCCCCCGAGCCTGGCGCCCTGCCTGCCCCCGAAGATGTCTTCAGCGGGAATCACAGCCAACGAATGTACCAGCAGGACGAGACAAGCTAACCGCTCAAGAGGCTCCCAGGGAACAATGCGGCTCTGTGAGTAGCCGGGGCTGGAGCGGAGCCCTGGAGGGCTGACAGGAACTAGCCCCAGCCGACCGAGGCGTCCCCAGGACTCCTCAGACCTACTCGTGCTGCAGCCCGCTCTCTGCATCCTGGGAGTTAGGAAACACACTTCTGGAACCTTTAGACCCCAGAGCCACGCAGCCAGCTTCTGTCATACCCCTGCCTGCTGAGACCCGGTAAAAGTGGCCCAAGCTGAAGTCCCAGAGAGTCATCCCCTAAGTCCCTCCTGCACCCTCACACCGGGACCACGTTCTTAGGGAGTTCCGCCCACATGGGGCTCAGGCTAGTCAGACTGAGCAGCCCTAAGGGACCCTGAGTATGTCCCCGGCGGCAGCACTTGCTCAGTCCCAGTCCCCACCCAGAGCGGACAAGCCCCTTCTCTAGGGCTGAAAACCTAACCCCGGACCGTGCACCCACCCCTGCCTCAGCCCTTTATGAGTAGCGCGGGGCAGAGGGGTTTGCTGGAAGGAGGGAGAGGGGGAAATCATGGCACTAAGTGCCCTGACCTTGGAAGGTAAAAAAACCAAACCAAACCAAACAGAAACAGCAATAGGAGGCTTATTTGGGAGAGGGGCACTGATAAAGTCCTAGACTTGTCCCCCAAACAGAAAGAACTCGTGTAGACACGGCTTCCCTTGAGGCTCTGTTCTTGCAAAAGCTGCCTACGCCTGGTGTGAGTCTGATTTTAAAGAGTCTGGTTTATTCCATAGGCAGGAGGGTTCCAGGACGCACAGGGTCGGTGGGCTGGCCCCCGCCCACCAGATGGCCAGCTGCATCGGGACCAGGTGAAGGACTGCAGGTACAGGGTCATCAGGGAGGACGAGGGTGAGGGAGGTGTATACATGCCCGCATCCCCCTCCCTCTTAGGAAAGCATCCCTGCTGCTGTTCAGCGCCCACACCACAGATGCCCACACTCACGGTCAAGTGACCGTGATCCTCTCCCTTGGGCATGTCCCACAGGCAAAAGGGGACAGTGGGGGCCAGGGCTCCAAAGCCCGGGTGCAGGTCATGGTTTTGTTCTACCACAGCAACTCGGGAGAAGAGCCTGTCCTGAATCCATTCTGCCAACTGGCTGCATCCTGGGAGACTGAGGGCAAGGCCTGTGAGAAGAGCTCAACCTCCTGGCTCCCTGGGACAAGGGAGCAGGGGCACCCATTGTGCAGGGTGGCGAAGGGTGTCCGCTGGCCAGGGTGAGGCTGAAGCCATCGGGTATCAGAGAGTCGATGGAGAGGAACAGCAGCCACGCAGTACGCAGTCATGTGGGGGAGGGTGTGTGCCCGAGGGAAAGGACCTTATCTTACAAAACCACTTCACTTTTGCGATCTGTCCCCTTTTACAGATGAACAGACCGAGGCTCAGAGAGGTTAACGCTTTGCTCAAGGTCACATGAGTAGCAAACCCGGAGTCAGGGTTTCACCACGAAGTCTTTGTTCTTCCCACTGTATCTTGATGCCTCCCAAGGGCAGGCGATGCAGTCCCTGACAAAGCTGTCAGGGAGGGGAGAAGACACCTCGGGGACCTAGAATGCCCCCACTTCCACCCACAGTGGGATTCAGAGAGCACAGCTTCGGCCCTGGGAGTAGAGACACCTGGGTGATCGGAGAGAAGGAGCTGGAAGCACTGGACCGCATGTTGGGTGACAGGTACCTTCCATTCCTGGAGAACATGAACTAGGAAAGGGGACATGGGAAGGCTCGTTTTCTTATGACTTTCCCAAGGTCACAAAGCAACACCTTCTGACCCAATTCTCTTGCAGCCCAAGCTAGGCCCCGGCACCCACACTTACCAATCCCATGCTTCTCCAGCTACCACATTGCTCCCTGAATTGTGGGTCTCGACCCTCTACACCCCACTCTTAGAAGCAGCCCCTACTCTCAGCTTAACGTATGCCTGGCTTAAGGCCCCAGAGCGGATTTACAGCCAGGAGGCAATCAGTCAACATGAAGAGCCTGGAGCTCACCCCCTCCCCACCTTCAGCCTCATTCTCAGCATGTCCAGGGCAGTGAGAACTACCCTGAACACCCTCACCCAGTCTGCCAATTTCTGGTTCTGAGCAGAATCTTTTCCTCTGTCTAGAAGCCGCAGGAGTGGCCCATCCAGGAACCACCTCCCCTGGGCTCTCACGCCCCAACACACAGGCCTGCTTTCCCCAAAGCCCCTCCCTTAATATCAGCCTCTCCCAAACCTCTCCCTTAAGAAAGTCAACTGGCGCTCAGTGAACAGGACGGCGCCCCTCACGTGCCCACCTTGAGAGAGCATCATGTCTCTGGGTAACAACTGAGTGACACTGAGAATGGGGACCAGGAGAGGGTCCCCAAGAAATCTCCTAGTCCCTTTGTGGAGGGAAAGCTTGGTCTGTGCTGGAGTCCCGGGGGCGAGCACCGACCTCAGCCCTGCCACTGCCTCTCTGGGTGACCTTGGGCAGGTCCCTCCCGTCTCTAGGGCCTCGAGCTTCTCATCTGTGACACAGGTAGGTGACTCAGATGAACCCTAAGGCTCATTCCTCTTCTCCCTGTTCAATAGGTCCGTGACACTCCCTTTCCTCTGTCCTCAGATGCCTGGGGGTCTTAGCCAGCTCCAATCTGACTGTCTCCTGAGAGCCCTTACGTCCACAGTTCAGACCCTACCCCTAGGGTCCTTCCAACATACTGCCCTCCAGCAACCATTGTGTGTACTCTGAGAGGCCCTCGACCTGCTCCTTTCAGAGTCTTGACCTCCAGGGACTGGCCCTCAGAAGTCTTGTGTCCCCAACACCTAGCAAAGTACTGGGTACACGGCGGGAGCTCAGGTTCCCTGATCTGGAAGACCAGACGCAGGGTGGCCTCACTACTCTCCCTGCCTCCCATCTCCCAACTGGTCTAAGATGCTCACAGTTGGGGCACCGAGCCCCTGGCTTCCCTGGGGGAAAGGTGAGGCTTAACCTTGGTATCTCCACAGCCCCACTAGTTCCCATACACTCGTGAAACTGGCAGCCTCAGGGCCAAGTCAGGGCAGGGCGGCAAGACTTTTCTGTCCCCAGCCTTGAGGTGTTTGCTTAAGTCACTGCCCAAAACATGATCCTGCCCACACCTTTGGCACAGGCCCCGCACAGAGCACACGCGCAAGCAGCCAGCAGGTGCAGATAAGGCGAGAGGCCCAAGGATGGATGGAGGTGGCAGAATGAGCCTCCTTCTTGAGGAGCTGGCCTCAGTTTGCTCATCTGAAAAGTAGCTGTGCCCTAAGTGGACCAGCTCAAAGGTGGGGTGTGTCAGGGGGATAATTTGTGAATACTTTGGCCTTTTCGCATAACCCAGTAAATCCCCAAAACCTATTCGGTATGAGTGTGTGTCTGTGTGTGTGTTGGTACTTCCTCGTGAAAGCGGCCACCCTGGGGTTTAGAACTCAGGTCTCCAGGCTCCAGGCACAGCAGACTCTCTTGCTCCCGCACCTGCCACACCAGGGGAAGTCTCCCCTGGCCTCCTTTCCTCTCCCCTCAAGGGCTGAGTCAGGTGCCTCTGCTCTGTTCTCCCATAGCACTCCGTGTTCTAGAGGACAGTGTTCTCTTCATCTCCCTGTCTTCCCCACCAGAGTGAGATCTTTTCAGGGAAGAGATTCTGTCTTATTTATCTCAGTATTCCCAGAACAGGATCCAGGCACTCAATGAGGGGTTTTAAGTGAATGAATGAATGAACGAATACAGCTTTCAATCTTGGAGGTGGGGGTAAAGTAGCTTGCTAGCAAAGGACAACCTATTCTGCTCCACTGAGAGGTATAAAGTTGATATTCACTTGCTTTCACTGTGAAAGCAGTGATTTAATGAACCTCAAGACTGAGCTGCTTTGGAAGCAAAACGGTAGTAATTTTTGCTGTTCTCTCTTTGTTTCTGAGTCTGTCTCTGTTTCTCTGTATTTCTTTTTTTCTTTTTTATGTTTATTTATTTTTGAGAGAGAGAGACAGAGCACAAGCAGGGGAGGGGCAGAGAGAGAGGGAGACACAGAATCCAAAGCAGGCTCCAGGCTCTGAACTGTCAGCACAGAGCCTGACGCGGGGCTCAAGCTCACAAACCGTAAGATCATGACCCGAGCCAAAGTCCGAAGCTTAACTGAACCAACCAGGTGCCCCCAATTTCTCTGCCTTCTACTGCTACCATCTGTCTCTCCACATCTTTGTTTTCTCCCCACCAGCCCTAACTCTGTCCCACAGTTTAACTCTACCCAAGACCCCCATAACATGCCCTCTTTTTTTTTAATATTTTTATTTATTTCTAGGAGAGAGAGAGACAGCGTGAGCAGGGGAGGGGCAGAGAGAGAGGGAGACACAGACTCTGAAATAGGCTCCAGGCTCTGAGCTGGCAGTCAGCACAGAGCCCAACGCGGGGCTCGAACCCACGAACCGCGAGATCATGACCTAAGCGAAAGTCGGACGCTTAACCGACTAAGCCACCCAGGTGCCCCTAACATGCCCTTTTGAAACATCAGGGCTTATACCTCGCCTGTCCTCTACTCATCCATCCTCTGGTCTGGCTTCCTCCTTCCTGGGTCTCCCTCCCATGATCGCTGCCCAGATTCTGAGACCTCCATCTCCCTTGGTTACTTCATAGAAACCTCTGGGCTCATCTATCCTTCCTGCCCTAATTATACAAGATCTACCTATCTTGACTTTTGCTAAAATGTCAGGAGGAGGGTTGGAGAGGAGAGCTAACAAGTTCTCTGGCCCAGAATCTGTTCTGGAGGCCCCAGACATCTTCATCAAGGTTGCTGAAGATATACCTAACAGGGAGATTGAAAGTGTCTAAAAAGTGGGGGACTTGTATAGGGTCTCATTCCTAGCTTTTCAGGTTCAAACATAAAACCGGTATAGTGGACAAAGCACAAGATCTAAAACTATAATATTCAGGTTTGATTCCTTCACTTCCGTCCAGATTTTTCTGACCTAGTGGCAAGTTACTTCACTTGAGTCAACCTCAGATTCCTCATCTGAAGAACGAGAGCAACATGCCCACATTACATGATGGTCATGAGAATTAAACCAGATCACTTATGTCAAAGCCACATGTTACTGTGGAAAGTCAATCACACTCAGAGGAGACTGACTCACATTAGCAAAACTCACACTAGATCAACTGATAGACCAGAATGCCCATAGATCATTTAAGAGACAAATGTACCTGCAGGCAGCTGCTCCAGTCAGTTGGGCAATGTGTTCCCTATTCTGAAGGAACTAAATTCCAACCAGAAGTTTCATTGTGAGGCATTGTGTCCCAGGAAGGGACTTTGTTGTTTGATCTTGATAGCGACTGTCACCCTGGCTATAGGGAGGGCCAGATGACTCTGCTTTCTAGGAACTGCCTGCCCCAAATCCAGAACAGGTCAATGCCACTGGACAAGGCTGGAGACGCCTAGACAAATCCTTGCCTCCAGCTCTGCTTTGTTTAAAGACTCCATCACGCAGTCCTTCACTTACTCCATAAATCTATCCTAAGCTCCCTCTAACTGCAGGCACTAGGCAAGGTGGTAGGGATACCAAAGTGAATCAAACAGGGGCGTCTGGGTAGCTCAGTCGGTTAAGCATCCGACTTTGGCTCCGGTCATGATCTCACAGTTGGTGGGTTCAAGCCCCGTGTCAGGCTCTGTGCTGACAGCCAGCTCAGAGCCTGAAGCCCGCTTCAGACTCTGTACGTCCTTCTCTCTCTCTGGCCCTCCCATGATCATGCTGTGTCTCTCTCTCTCATAAATAAATAAAACATTTTTAACAAAGTGAATCAAATAGGCACTGCCCTCCCTTCTTATGGAGTTCCAAGTCTTTGGAGAAACACTGACAATGGAAGCATAATTACCATCAGTTGTGATCAGTGTATGGTTACCATGGTGAAGCAAAGGGAGTCATGGGAACCTAGCAGCGCAGCCAATGCAGGAACCCAGGGAAGCGCCCCTGGGGGGCACGGCCTTGCACACATCCTTCCTTCGGCAGGTGGTAGGGAACGCTCCCCACCCGGTGGCAGGGTGGCTGGCGTCCTAGCCCTCTTTCATCGTGTTCAGGCCCCTGGCTACACCCTGACAACTCTCAGTGACCCCACAGGCAATGCCTCTATAAGCCTGGGTTGGGCTTACAGACAATTCATTCTTTATCTCATTCAACAAATATTTATTGAGCCCCTATTATGTGCTGAAACCGGCTCATTTGGCCTTCCCACGGGGACTTTCACCCTGACTTCCAGGGAGGCCTTGCTGGAGCACCGTGTCCTGGCTTCAGCCCACCGCAGAGCCTCTGTTTCCTTCTGGAGAGATGGGAGGATGATTCAGGACCAGAGCAGCGTGTCCCCGATGTCCCAGAGAAGGAGCTCTTGTCATCAGGTGGCGACTCTCCTTCCCGGGAGGTATGTCAGGAAAGCTCCACCCGCTTTGAGTTTCTCCCACAGTGCTCAGTGGACACAGGACGGGCAGCAGCTCTAATCCAGAAGGCACGTAGCAGTTTGAGCAGAGCCGTGAGCA
Source organism: Hyaena hyaena (assembly GCF_003009895.1). Classification (NCBI taxonomy): domain Eukaryota; kingdom Metazoa; phylum Chordata; class Mammalia; order Carnivora; family Hyaenidae; genus Hyaena; species Hyaena hyaena. The sequence goes on along the minus strand of NW_024080660.1, from coordinate 5,479,116 downwards.
GGCAGACATTAATTCCTGGAAGTGACAGAGGCCTCTGACTTAAAGACTTGCCAGCCTCCCTGTCACCTTACGTATAATTGCCGTCAGTCCCATTTCTTGAGCTCCTTTACCTCATCTCAAACCCCGGTGTTGCCCCTGCACCCTACCTGGGAAGTTAAGAAGGCGAGGAATACTTCCCCCTGTGGGGCTGGTGGATAGACCAAGGTGCGGAGCTGACGAGCGGCTTAAGGTTCAGGACGGAACTGGGAACCAGGTCTCCACTGCAGCCCCAAGCCTCCCGAGGGCCCTCAGGGCCCCCCGGGCCTAGCTCATCCCCTTACTCAGGAGCGCTCAGAGGACTACTGTCCCTCCAACACACGCCCAGCTCTCCAACCTTCAAAGCAAGCGGCCCCAGGACCCCACCCCTCAGGTGGCCTCAATGGGTTCCATTGTCCAAGAGGCTCTTTGGCTTGACCCCAGCCCTCCAAGCGGCAGGACAGCACGCTTGGAGAGGGGTCTGCCTTGTCCCCTCCTCAGGCTCTGCTGGCTGCCTGGGGGAGCCTGTGGGCCAGGGGCCCCGCTGAATGTGACCTATTGTCTTCGGGGTGGATTTAGGAAGTGCCAAGCTCCCATCAAACAGCTCTGCTCCTCAGGTAAAACAAAAAAAGGGCTGTTCATTTGGGAACTTTTCCCCCTTATCTCCTTTTCCTATCTCCTCGGGCTTAGCTATGGTGTAGTGTTCAAAACCACTTCCCCCCGGAGCCAATCAGAAGCCGGGGCTCACCCCGCGGCCCTGAGGTAAAGTTATTTATAAACGCCTCCCTGGATTATTTGAGCAGAGCCCTTTCGCACACCTCAGAACACCTTTCGGCTACCTGCTCCCCAGACACACCTGCGCCCTGCCCAGCCGGCCCCGCTCACCCACCGGTAAGCCCCACCCAGCCCACCCCACGGGGCTGGGGGTCATCCCTTGAAGAGGGTGGGCGCCAGGGGCACCCAGAGGAGGAGTGACAGGAGACAACCGGCCATGGGGGTGGGCTGTTTGCCAACCTGAGCACAAGTGGGAAAGACGCTGTGGCCCCCCTGAGTCCGAGGGCCGCCCCCAGCCCCCCACATCTGAGGACCCCCCTGGGTCTTGTCTCCCATGAAAGGATCTCAGCTGCAGGGCAGAAGGCCTAAGGGAGCTTGTAGGATGGAAGGCTCTAGTGGAAGAGATCTGCCAGATTCCAAAACAGAGTGAGGTGAAAGAAAGGGCTGGCTGCTTTGCAAGGGCTGCTTTCCTCTGCAAGGGAAAGAACAAAACTATTGGACCTTCCTTGGGGCACCAGCCTTTGAAGCTGCTGGCTGCACCTCTCCCCTCTTCTCTTAGTGCTTGGCTCACCAGCCTGCCGGGTGGCTGTCTCCTTCTTCTGCCCCTCAGATGTTCTCTTGCACTCCTTTATCTCTCCACCAGCTCGGGGCACCCACATGGGCTGCATGGAGTCCCATTTGTCCCCCATTAATCCTGAGGGGTTGGAAGAGGCAGAAGGAAGGGAGACTGAGAATTAGGAGAGACCGAGCAAGGGAACAGCTCCATCCGACCCGGGGAACAGGACCCAGGGGACCTGGCTCCCAGGTGAAAGCTTCAACACAAGAGGCTTTGGGTCAGGACAGTGGTTTGGGCCAGCTCCACCAGCTTCCAGCTTCCTAACTCCTCATCCTGAAGCCCTGAGGGGTCCCAAGTCACCCTCAGAAAGTGTCTCATTCCTCAAAATCAGCCCAGGAGGTCCCCAGCCTAGGCCAAGCCAACCTTTTCTCTTTCTAGCAAAAACCCCCACTCACACTTGGTCCTGTCGGATCTGAGCCACCAGAAGGAAGACCTGAGTTGAGAGTGTGCCCCTAAGAGTGGCGTGGTGCCCCAAGTAGGGCAGACGAAGAGAGGGCAATGCCCCTGGATGGCTTCACCCACATAGACAACCCTCTCCCAGAGCCCCACAGTCCCCCCACTCCCTCCCCACACCCAGAGCCCCACGGTCCCCGTGCTCAGAACCTGGCAAAGCCTCCTTGGGCAGCATGGAGACTAACACACACACCCCTGCCACCACCATGTTGACCTTCCCAGCCCTTCCCACACTCCCACGACTGCTCTAAATCCCCATTTGTATAAAAGCCTGGGGGCAGAGATGGACTCTTTTTTTATCTTTTAATGTCCAGAGTCTTCCTAGAGATTGGCACGTAGTGGGTGTTGAGTGAGTGTGTGTGTCGGTCTGAACTGAACAACTACAGCCAGCTCCCTGAAGGAAGGAGGTACCAGTTTGGTGCTGACCAAACTTGGGAGTCCTTGAACCAGACCACAAGGCCCTTCACTCATCTCCTTGTCCACTCGCCTGCTTCCAAGTGAGACTAACCCCAGTCTCCTTGCAGCGCTCGAGGAGCCTATTTTAAGTGTCTGTTTCAGGGAGCCCATGACCTTGGTCTGGTCTCACTGCCGGAAAGCGCTTTGCAAAGTCTGACCTCAATCCCTTCTGCTGGAGCCTGCTTCCCCAGTAGGGAAAGCAAGGAAGGAAGAGAGAGTGGGTGTGCTGAGGGGGACTTGGGGGCTGGTAGCGGTGAATCTCTCCCCTGCAAGGGTACCAGTCCCTAGAACTGCCAGAGAATGGGAATCAGCTCAGGGACATCTCACCCTCCCCTTCATGTTACTGATGAGGAAACCAGACCGGGGTAAAAAGGGGGTGAGAAATTTGCCCCCGAAACATGTGGGCAGTAGGAGTAGAAGGAATATTGGTAAAATGCCTGGGAGGCCTCTACCCTCACTCCACCTGCTGAGAGGCCGACCCTCCTATCCCAGCCCCAGCCCCCAGCCCCAGCCACCAGCCGCTCAGAGATGGCTCTTCCCTGTGGCTCCCACCCCGGATGAGACGGGAAGAAACCAGCAGCTAGAGCAAAGGGAAAACCTCCAAGTGACCTTTCCTTTCCCCAGAACACAGCGACCGCCCAGGTAGGGACAAATGATAAGAACGGCAGGGCGAGCTGGCCGTGCTGGGGCTGCTCCCGTGCCTGGCACATATGTCCATCAAAGAACGCCCCCCCCCAACACACACACACACACACCACAGCAGGGCTGAGGAGGAAGTCAGCCTGAGCCACAATGACAGGGTCACCTCCAGACCTCACCGAAACCCCACAGATGGCTCTTTGCCCCCCTGCTCCCTAGACGGTCTGCCCTCATCTAAAAAGAGTTTCTGCTTTTCTTCTAACCAGTTCTGGAAATTTTGGAGGTTCAAGGGCATGAAGAGGGAGGGCGGACTGGATGTCCTCATGAGGGCAGATAGGCAAAGAAAGGCCAAGAAAGGCAGAGTGACCTGCAGAGCAAGGAAGAGAATCCTCCAGGGTAACGAAAGTAATAATAAAAACACCACGGTCAGATCTGTGGCACGCTCACCGCGGCCAGGCACCGTTCCAAGCCTTTCTATGCATTAACTTGGGCACCATGCCGGAGCCATCTCTGTCCCAAGTATTCTGCTGACAGAGACAGACCTAGTCAGAAACACGGCTGGGAAGAGACGCCTGTGGGCTTTCTTTTGTACAAACTCACTGTAGGGGCAATTAAGGTTCTATGAGGGGCCCCGAGGGAGCCCAGGAGGAAGTCTGCTCAGCCCATAACCCCCCGCCCAAACACACAAAGTCTGTTTCCCCTTTGTCCTCCCCCCACCCCCGGCTCCTTAGCTCTGCAAAAACCCTGGATCCCCCTTGCCCCAAATGTGACCCCATTTCCCTGCCAAGCCTTGGAAACTGTCCACACACCCACCTCTCCTACACTGTGCATGCTCTTCCCTTCTGGCCCTCTTCTTCCCTTAAGCCCCACAGCCCCCCCTCCCCCGCCCCAACCAGGTCTCTCCAGTAAATCAGGACCTGCCCCTCCTTCCCCCTACAGAGGGGGAGGCAGCAGGGGCACCCTTTTGTTCCTTAATATTGTCACATGGCACCTGCTGTTTATCCCTGATCGGTGGGGGGTGGGGGATGGGAGGCGGAGAGGGGCTGACACTGTTTGAGAGGCAGGGCGCGCTGATACACACCTATGGCAACAGAGCACTCGACTTTTTTCAGCGATGCTGACATCACTCGGTAGGGCTGTGTTTGTTTAACTAGGGATCAAGTCTTCACGTCCCCTACCCTTCTCTCCCTTTCTTGCCTCCTCTTTCATCTTCCCACCCCTAACCTAGCATTGTAGAAGCTCTGTTGGGGGGTCCCTGGGAGCCCCTCAGCTGCGAACCCCAGAACTGTCTAAAGGAGGAGGTGCCTCCCCGCCACCTGGCCTCTCCCATCCCCCTTTCCTCCTCAGCCTACAGGACTGGCCGGGGGTGAAGTAACCCCCCTCCTAAGCCCCACCCCACCTCAACCCTATTCCTGGAATTAGGAAGTGTGCCCGGGCTCCTCCTCACCAGCTGCTGGGGCAGCTCCTGTGGCTACAGATTTGCCACTCTGCCTGTCACTGCCCTGAGACGGCCAAGGCCGAAGAGAGGTCAGATCCACTGCAGAGCCCTCAAGAAGAGAAGCAGCACTCAGAAGTCTTGTCTCACCCACTGGTGGGGGTAGAAGGTCACCAGGGTGGTGTGAAAGGGGCCACCACCCAGGGGACAGCCCCCAGCGAGCAGGAACAGGAGGCCTGGGGCCCAACAGGAGCGTTTAGATGGCATCAAGGGCCCGTACGAATCCCCGGACCACCTCTCTCTAAGACTCCGTTTCTGGATCCACAAAACGAGAAGATTAGAGCAGCCTTGTGCTCAAGTTCCCTTCTGGACAAAACTTCCTGAGTCGAGCGGGCTGCTGGGTTCACCTTCTTTTGCGTGGCACAAACTCAGGGTTGGGAAAGCTCCCGGAGCCTGCTCCCCTGCAACACCCTATTTCTAGAACGAAATGGGCAGAGCATACGGGAGAGGACAGATTTTGCATTCCAGTAAAGCAAGGGAGTTTTTCTCCTTGGTAAGCCTGTATAAGTGGGAACTCCCCTAGCGTCTGGTCCCCATCCATAGGAAGCCTGCCACTGGGGCAGAAATAGTCCTGAGTCACCCCCTCCCAGAACGGTTTCCATCAGTGCCACCCCCTTGCCTCCCTCCCTTCCCTGGAAATGACAGCCAGGAGTGGCCAAAGCCAACATTGGTGTGCGGGCTGGAGAGGCCCAAATGAAGGAAGTCTGAAGAGAAAAAGAGATCCTACGTCAGGAAAGGCTTCATAGAAGAGGAAGAGGAGGAGGTGGAGGAGGGAAAGGCAGAGAGGAGAGGGAGGGAAGGGGAGGAGGAGGGACCTAAGAAGCTCTTAAGGATGGGCAGGTCTAGGGAGGCAGAATGAGTCAGGGCATCATAGGTAAGGAGGAGAGTGTGGACAGAGCCTGGGGGAAAACCTGAGACCAGCAGCCCTGGGGGGGGGGGGAGATGGGGGGCGGCTGGATGGTGCCAGGGGACCCAGCTAACACCTCTACCGAGTTCACCAAAACAGGGCCAGATGCGGAAAGAACAAACACACCGAAATAAGGCGTTTGGGCTTGATCCTCCTGGAAATGAGGAGGCTGAGGGTTTCTGATCAGGGGGTGTGGGCTGGAGACGGGAAAATCAGTCAGAAGCCTAATGCAATAGTCCAGGTGTGAGATAAGGACTGAGGGGGTGGGGGACAGGAGGGGCACTGGAAGAAAGTAGCAATGGGATTTGATGAACAGCTGAATGCGGAGGCTGGCTGGGGGTAAAGAAAGGGCATGGACAATGTGGGGGTGGCCAGGGTGACAGGGAAGAAGATTCCTGCTGGGGAAATGAGGAAGTGAGCGCTGGGTTAGCAGGGTTCTGTGGGATCAGATGTTAGCCTCCTCCCCACAGACACACTATGAGAGCTTAGAGCCTTTGAAAAAACAGCCTGGGAAAGGGCTTCAGGGACCACCCACCACCTGCCCAGGGCACGGATGTGAGATCTCCCATCACCCCCTCTTCCAAAGGGCTGCCTCTTCCGGGTTCAGTTCCCCTTGGACATCTTAGCTATTCCTTTGCGGGCAATCTGTTTGGTGGCCAGGGACAGACCCCTTCCTCCAAACCACAAGTCTTTCTCTGAAGCCAGGCTGGAGCTCTGGGTTCCCCTAGACAGTCATGCTCTTTATTCATTGTTCCCCAAGGGCCCATCAGGGAAGCCACCTAGAAAGCTAGACCCTTACAACCCTTGGAGAGGGTGGGGAGAAGGAGGAGCAGGGGCACCTGCCTCACTGGAGGGTGAAAGACTGGAAGCCTCTGAATTGTCTCTCCGAAGAGGAAGACAGCACCCTCCTACCTCGATAATCATCGCCATTACCATTTACCAGGCGCCTGGCCAGGCCGGCCACTTTATACACACGTTCTCCTTTCAACCACTCAGAACCGTTACATTCCCCACTTCCAGATGAAGAAACTGAATCTTTGAACCCAGGCCATTCTGGCTCTAAAGCTTTTGCTGTTTTCCTTATGCCTCTCTGTCTCTCACTTCTCTCACTGAAGTGTCTCACATGCCATCGCTTTTACTCATTTCTGCCCATGTCTTCTCCAAAACACCATGTATTGATTCATTCCATAAGCATTTGTTGAGTGCGTACTAAGCGCCAGGCAAGGGGCCGGGCACAGGCGCTGAGAGTGAGTTCATTCCCCCACTCCCTCCCAGCTGGATATCACACTAGGGATTTGGCGGGGTGTCCAGTCCTTGCTTACAGGTTCTGATGGACCTCGGGGTCCTGCAACCAAATGAATGGAATCCCCCGGCCCAACCTGCATGAACGTGGGTACCATCTTATTAATAAAAACGACTCACATTTGCCTCATTTTGGGTACATTTCACATATCCCTTTCTTTTTTTTTTTTTATTTTTTTTAAGGTTTTATTTATTTCTAAGAGAGAGAGAGAGATAGCGTGAGCAGGGGAGGGTCAGAGAGAGAGGGAGATACAGAATCTGAAACAGCCTCCAGGCTCTGAGCTGGCTGTCAGCACAGAGCCTGACATGGGGCCCGAACCCACGAACCATGAGATCATGACCTGAGCCAAAGTAGGACGCTTAACCGACTGAGCCACCCAGGTGCCCCTCACATATCCCTTTCTTGCCCATAACTCATCTGATGGTCACAACAACCCTGTGAGCTGGATATGTTTCTCCCATTTTACTGACAAGGAATCTGAGGCTCAGAAAGGTGATGTTGTCTGTTCCATCTCACCACTGAAGCAGGACTAAACCCAGGTTTCTGGACCCTTTGTTACTTTCCATCTTTCTGCCATGTTCTCTTCCACAAAAGGCATCAACCAACCCGCTCGCCTCTGATAACCCCTATGCACCAGGCTCTCCTACAGGAAGCCGAGGGACGTCCCTAGACCCCCTGTGTGGTTTCTCGCTTTCAACTCCATCTCAAATCTTTTGCCAAACTGGCTACAGCCACCCCCACACTGCCCTCCTCCTTCCTCCAAACGTGCCCCACCTCTTTCTTCTCCCTTCTTCCTCAGAGGTCCTCCTAGGGGGTTCTCCCAGGACCCAGGGGCACGGTACAGGAGGAGGGACCGGTAGTTGCAGGAGGGAGGGGGAACGGCTCCCACGGGAAGCTCCTCTGAGTCTCAGGCCCTGGCACTCAGCTCTGCCCTGCTCCTGAAACATCAGCAAGGTTGCGCAAAAAGCAAGGAGGAGAGAAACACCAGTACACAAGGGTGGGGGAAAGGTTAGGCACAGGAAGCCGTGGGAGAGCCAGCCGGTACAGACCATCCTGATTTCCCCAAACACACCATTATCCCCCTGGGAAAACCTGTTGGTGAAGTCCTAGTTGTCTCGTTCAAGAAGGGTCTTCCTGAGGTCCCCTCAGTCATCCCCCTGCCTCCGGGCAGGCTGTTTTCTCTATTTCTTCCAAGTTGACTGGCTGAATGGTGTGAGCTATCCGCCAGGAAAACTGAGGTCTGGGGAGGGAGAGGGGCATGTGGGGGCATCGGCAGCCGGGGCTGGGGGCAGTGGATCAGACCAATGTTCTGACATCCGGTTGTGACTCCTGCCTTGCACTCCCGCCTCCTTTTTGCCTGGTGTTCGGCGGGGGTGCCGGTGATGTCACAGGTGTGGCGTGCCAGCCACGTGCTGGGCGCCAAGTAAAACAGCCAGGGCGAGTGTGTGCATCATCAGTACCTGGGAAGGAAGGCCACCAGCAGAAGTGAGTCTGGTGGAAAGACTTGAAAGAGGGAAGGGAGGCACCTTGCTGGATGGGGGCGGAGAAGAGATCAGAATAAAACCCTGCTGTGGCCAGAACTAGAGAGAGAAGGCCAGAGCTGGCACTGGGGAGAGATGCCCCCTCATCTTCCCCTCCTCTGCCTCTCCCAAAGCTTGTAAATGCCCCAGACATGAGCCAGCCCAGGCCCCGCTACGTGGTAGACAGAGCCGCGTACTCTCTCACCCTCTTTGATGATGAGTTTGAGAAGAAGGACCGGACATACCCACTGGGAGAGAAACTTCGCAATGCCTTCAGGTAATGTGGCCCAGAGCCCAGACACCTCTTTCCTCTCCTCCCCACCAAAATCCTTTCTGCACCAGAGTATAGCTCCGGTACCTGTGTCCCTAAGACAGGGCTTGGGAAAGCCTTGAGGTTCAGAACCCTGACTTTAAGACCCTACAAGCCCTCCTGTACTGACACCCACCCTGTGGGGAATGGGGAGTAGCAGCAAGGATGATCTACAGGTTCAGTAGAGTTGTAGGGCATCTCCAGCCCCTGCGTGAGGTCTTCCCATATTCTCCGTCCACTCAAGTCTCTCTTTGTTTCGTAAGGGAGCTCTGCATGGGCGCGCTACCACATGGGGCAGGAGAAACAACAGAGCCCTTACTTAAAGTCCTGTTCCCTCCTGATCACGAAAAATCTGAAGCCACTACCATCCAATGTCCTTTGTCCTCTATCCCTCCTAGATGTTCGTTCCCTTTCCTGATCCAGAGAATGCCTGAAGGCATCCCCTAAATTCCTGGGCCCTCCTAAAGGGTATCTACCAGGATGGGTCCTGCCATACTCTGGGCTCTTTTCACTCTCAGATCTATGAGACTGTGCTAGTGGGTAGTAGAACCTCACCTCCACGGAGGGGGTTTCAGGAGGTGACCTATGCCCATACTCCAGGAACTGAAGGCTATGAGCTTCACCTTCCCCCTCCCTACACTTGTGGCAGACCTTGCTCAGTCCTGGCTGTGGGCTGACTTGCTCTTCCTCACTCCCCTGGGGAAACAGCTGATTCAGTTACCTGGATCGAGGTCACTGGCAATGGCTGAAGTGGAGATGCAGGTGGAACTGGTTCAGACCAGGGGAATCACCCACTTGAGTCTTCACTAAAGCCCTGGTCCAACCCTACTTCCCCTGGGAGGCTCTATTCCTGCTGGGTCACAGCCAAAGCCTTGGGTCTTCAGTGTCTAGACACCCTACCCACAGCTGGGCTCCTTGCACAGCTGGGCTGCGTCGGCCTTAGTTCCCAGCTTAAGTCTGGTTTGTTTCTGTGCTGGAGGGATGAGGGTATCTGCTGTTGTCCTAAAAGGTTATAGATTAAAACTATAAACTGATTAGGGAACTAACAATTCCCAGGAGGCTGGCATTGAGCCTTAAACAGTGCCTGACACAGAAGGTGCTCCAATAAATATTTGTTGAGTCAATGAATGAATGAATGGGTAGGGAGCTAATCCTCCTGGCCCCTGAAGCCTCTGTATAGGTGCTTGGCATCCATTTCCAGCCATTCTATCAGGCTGCAGATTGCCTTTACCAACATATGGCAGGCCTGCAAATAAGGCTGGGCAGATACCTGCCCTCAAGGGGGTTGTTTGCCCTCCCCTACTCAGCTCTCTATTTGTGAGTCCAGTTTTCCCTGTCACAAACAAGCTTGAGAGAGTTCCCGCAGTGCTGTGCTCCCTTATGACAAAGCTTTAGAGATGCTAGAAGCTATCTACTACCCATCCAATGCCCCATCCACCAGCCCAAGGGTGGAAGAGGCACATCCACCGGTCCCATAGGAGACTGGGGACTCAGATGTTGATGGTGATGCCCTTTCACAGAGTACTGGTTGGGACAGAAAATCTGTCCAGACTCTACAAGGTACAAAGCATTGTCTGTGTTGATTTTAGTCTTGGGTGACATCCAGGGAACCCAGGTTTGGGAAACTATTGTTGAATAATAGCAAAGAGCAGGAATTGGTGCTGGGCAGGAAAGGAAGCCTAATCAGAGCAGGCTAGTGAGTCACCAAATGGGCCTTGAGTATTTGAGTATTTGAGTTCCCTCAACTGGGAAAAGAAACGCAAATGCCTCACCTCCCCCCACCCCCCCGCCCCCGCCACAGTCATCAATCCATGAGCTGTCACCCCTGAGTTTTTTAGGCCCTTGTTCCTACCGCTCCTGAGTTTCTATGAAAAGACCTCAAGGTGTTCAACAAACAGGGAAGGGATCTACTTTCCCCACCCTGCGTTGGCCAACAAACAGCTCGCCCATTCCTTCCGCCCCCAATGAATTAACAGTGGGAAGAACTCCAGCACTGGAGTCATGACACACAAGAGACGGTGGGTCAGCCAAGGCACACCCTGTAGGGACAATGGAGCCTTCTTTGGGGGAAGTGCTAAGAAAGATGGCAGCAGCCCTACTCAGACTGAGTTTCAATACCAGCCAGTCCTTTCACTCATTCATTCATTCATTTATTCAGCAAATATTTACTAAGCATCCCAATGCAATGTGCAAGGTATAAAAGATGAACCAGAGAGCCAGACTTTTGGTCATGGTGGGGTTTGCTGTCCATTGAGAACGACAGATGAAAAGCAAACCCTTATAACCCAGTGTGCACACAAAGCTTCAGGAGCCTGCTCATGGGTGCCCGGGCCTGTGCTCAGTCAGACCGGAGAAAGGCCATCTGAGATGGGGGGTTGGACTTGGCAGCTTGGAAGGCTAAGTGATCACAAAATCCATGCCTTTACGCCAAGGCTTCTGGATGTCCCAAATGGGCAGTTGGCTCCAGACGCTCAGCTAAAGCCAAGGGCGTGTGAATGGCTCTCCAAAGAAAGCCCCTGCCTTTCTTTTCTCAGTGTCCCCAGCCTACTGCATGGTGTGGGTGCTCACTGAATTCTGAATGAGTGAATGAATGAATGAATGAATGATGGATGGATGGATGGATGGATGACCAGGAACAGAATATTATAATCCCTACCTGACTCAGAGTGTCCAAACCATGCAGCGCCGACTGGAAGGCTACCTTCTTCCCCTCCAGGTGTTCCTCAGCCAAGATCAAAGCCGTGGTGTTTGGGCTGCTCCCCGTGCTCTCCTGGCTCCCCAAGTACAAGATCAAAGACTACTTCATCCCCGACCTGCTGGGTGGACTCAGCGGTGGATGCATCCAGGTCCCACAAGGTGAGGGGGTCTGTCCCCCAGGGTGGCTTGGTCTGCTGCTCTCCCCCCTTCCTCTCCCTGTCCCCTGTGACCTCCATACCCCGACCATGCCCCCCAGCCTTCAATCTGCTGTTCTCTGCAGGCATGGCATTTGCTCTGCTGGCCAACCTTCCTGCAGTCAACGGCCTCTACTCCTCCTTCTTCCCCCTCCTCACCTACTTCTTCCTGGGGGGCATACACCAGATGGTGCCAGGTAAGTCCTCTCCCTTCTCAGCAGGCCAGGTGACCTGGACCACAAGGATGTGAAAGGGGCTTTGGGTGTTTTCCATCTGCATTCTCCTAGTGTAGGTGCTGGGGGGTCCTGAAGGGACTGTCACCATGAGTGTCAGTCCCAGGTTTGCTATGACCTTATAGAAACCACTTAGCTTCTGTGAGCTTGGTTAGCATTACCTGTTCTGTCTCCCTCCAAGTGGGGAAGACTTGGTGGAACAAGATATACTCTACCAAAGAGATGGGAGAAATTACTCTCAGGCTGGTCTTTGCAGGGATATTTGGAGTTCTCTGGTGCTAAGTGACATCGAGAAAAAGGGCCTGGTCACTAAGCCTATTTCTGGGTCAGGTGCCACTTGCATTCCCAAGCTCACTGCCTCATGTGTCCAATGGAATCATTTTAACAGTTGAAAAGCATCTTGAAAAGTATAGATTGTGGTTACACGTGAATGGTTGTTTCCTTGCTGGAGAGGAGCCTTGGAGATGTGGGGGTCCCTCCCCTCGGGGGTCGGGAAGCACTCCTGGGCCCCTTTCTGTTGTCCTTGGGTGTGGTCCAAACCTCTGACTCCTGCTGGCGGGGTGGGCACCACAGGTACCTTTGCCGTTATCAGCATCCTGGTGGGTAACATCTGTCTGCAGCTGGCCCCAGAGTCGAAATTCTGGGTCTACAACAATGTCACCAACAAGACCTACGTGGACACGGCAGCCATGGAGGCTGAGAGGCTGCACGTGTCAGCAACACTGGCCTGCTTGACTGCCATCATCCAGGTGAGGGGACGGCCGTGGCCCTGTCAAGGGCGAAGCCTGGGGGGGCGGGGGGCGGGCATCTTTCCGTCCTGCTGCCTCAAAGCCCTGGTTTGACATTAAAACTGATTCAGGGCTCTACGTCCTCCCTCTTCCCCATTCCCAGGGCCACAAAAGACCTTGAAAAATCAGTGTATCCCCTCACCTGCCTCCAGCAGGTCCGTAAGACCACTATCTGCACCCGGGCAAACTGTCCTGAGCTAGACTGTCTGGAAGACTCACAGGCTCCCTCCACCACCCTCCCCAGTGCCCACCCCTCTGCCGGCACAGTCCTCCGCCTCCTCCAGGCTCCTCCGCCCCAAACCACAGCATCACCTGCACAACACAAATTATACACATTGCAAAGGAATCTGCTAGGTTTTATGAAGGGAAACACTGCATGATGGAACACAAGAGCAGGAAGCAACCTCAGAGGACACCATTCATTCATTCATTCTTTCATTCATCCCATTAATGTTTTTGGTTGTGTCGCTGTGCCAGGAACTGGGCTAGGCCTTGGGGGGAACACAAGTAAAGAAGAGGTCCAGTTCTCCAGGAGCGTACAGCCCAGCAGAGGAAGTAACCATGTCAACAGATAAACTTGTAGGCAGGGAGATAAGCGGCATAATAGATGTTCTCATGGCAGTGGGAATACCAAAGAGAGAGTCAGGGAAGGCCTCGTCTCAGAGAGGAAATGGCATTTGACCTGAATAGTAAAGGATGAATGGAGGTTGGCCGGTAACCAAATGAATGAGGCATGGGAAGGCAGTTCCAGCAGAGGGAATGCACCCCAAAGCATTGAGGTTTGAGTGTGATCGACCAAGGACTGACAAGGCAAGAAGTTTGGTGTGCCTGGACAGCAGGAGACCTTTGGGGGATGGGCCAGAGAAGAAGCTGGAAAGGTAGGCAGAGGCTGGACAAAGTAGTCTGAAGTCTGTGCCCCCTGCCCTGGCTTTGGGTCTAATTGGCAGTTTATAAGGATCTTTCAGGCCATGGAGAAGAGAGGTGGGAGGTGGACTACAGTCAAAGTTAGGAGCCTATGCAGAAGTCCAGGCAAGACTGACGAAGGCCTGGGCCAGGGAGGCGGCCAGGGGAGGGCCGAGATGGGGTGGACTTAAGGAACATTTTGCCAGGAGCATTAAAAGGCTTGGTGACAGACCTGATGTGGGGCTCAGGGAGGATGACTCCCAAGATTTGGGCTAGCCAACCGTGTGGAGAGGAAACCCTGAGGGAGGACCAGGTTTATTTTTCAGATGAGAAAACTAAAGCCAGAGAGGTAACGTGACCAAGAGGTCCATGCCCCAAACCAGACGAAAGGTCTGCTGGCACAGTAAAGGGCAAGACAAGGTCACAGAGAGCTCACTTTCCTCGGGCGGCTGCACGGAACTGCAGCCTGGGTTTGGGTCAGGCACATGTGGGAGCTGCGGACCCTTCTCTCGGTCTTCCCCACCCCCACCCCCACCTCTCTCCTCTCAGATGGGCCTGGGCTTCGTGCAGTTCGGCTTTGTGGCCATCTACCTCTCCGAGTCCTTCATCCGGGGCTTCATGACGGCAGCCGGCCTGCAGATACTGATCTCGGTGCTCAAGTACATCTTTGGACTGACCATCCCTTCCTACGCGGGCCCAGGGTCCATCGTCTTTGTGAGTCTAGGACTCATCCCTGAACATGGGGAGGGGCTCAGACAGACACAGAAGTTGTGAGCTCCTCCTCACAAGATGTCCTCAAGCAAGGGTCTGGCTGGCCGATTGTTCAGAGAGGATTCCCAGGGGGTTCCCACTTTGGGAGGGAGGGTCAAACACATGACCTTGAAGGCTCACTGAGGTTCTCTATGGCTAATGCCTACTGAAAAGGAGATGTTCATTTCCCCATCAGTTCCCTGATACAGTGCCTCAATCCCTCCCTGCCTGGGAGGTCCTTTCTTATGTCTAATCTCCATCCCTCCTCCTTGGGCTTGAATTCTTTCTAAGAAAGAGAATCACCATTCCCACCCTGGCATGAGATCCCAGCATGCCCTTTGGGAGAGGGAGGTGGAAGATGAGATGCTATTGGTGACCAAGATCTGGATTCTGCTTTGATGTGCTCCCATTTGCATTAATGACATCCTTCTGCTAGGTTAGACATCCAAGGGTGGGGACAGTATGGGAAGAAGAAGTGGGAGCCCATGAGCATGATGCTCTCTCCCCCAGACCTTCATTGACATTTGCAAAAACCTCCCCCACACCAACATCGCCTCGCTCATCTTCGCCCTCATCAGTGGCATCTTCCTGGTGCTGGTGAAGGAGCTCAATGCCCGCTACATGCACAAGATCCGCTTCCCCATCCCTACAGAGATGATTGTGGTAAGGATCCTCCCCAGGGCTGGAGTTTTGGGGGCCAGGCTAGAGAGGCCATGAGTAAAGGAACCCAGCCCCAATCAGAGCCACCAGAGCCCTTCCCCACCTTCACTGCTTCCTCTGCTGGCAGCCAGCAGAAGAGGAAGTTGGGTGAATCCATTCCATCCCCCTGCATATGGCTCCCACTTTTCCTGCTCCTTGGGTTGTTCCCCTTTGAGGAGGCAGGGGAGTGGGATTTGGAGTCCCCAGAGAAAAGGGAAGCTTGAGAGAGACCCCCGCCCTGCCAATCCCCATTCTCTCTGTTGGGATTTGCAGGTGGTGGTGGCAACAGCTATCTCTGGGGGCTGTAAGATGCCCAGAAAGTATCACATGCAGATCGTTGGAGAGATCCAACAAGGGTGAGTCCAGGTGGCCAGGAAACCTGTCCCCCCTCCCCCGCTACCAACACCCACCCATGGAGGCCTGGGCTCAGAGGCCGAGATGAGACACCCTCTAATGAAAGAGCATTGTAGACTCTGTGACACCCACTAAATGTGAATTATTTCTATTATTATGGAAGACAGCAGTACAACCAGCCAATGCTAGCTGTGTTACAAACAGTGAGCCTTAACTGCCACACACACCCCCAAAAGTCTCACTCAGTGGATGCTGCTAAAACAAAGCCTCTCTGATCGGTCCTTCTCCAGCTCCTTGCCTTGTTCTAATGTGTTGGTTCCTTTCATCCACGTGGAAAAGAAGCTAGTAGGATCAACATTGAGCGTCCACTCTGTGCCAGGCACCATGCTGGGCCCTGGGTGGGAAAGGGTGGGCTTGTGCTGTAGGGTTGGGGGAGGAGGGTGGGAAGAGGGCAGGGGAGGGTAGTGGCTATGGGTCTGTGGACTCGTGAGCATAGAGTCCAGAATCTGGACGTGAACAAATAAGGCCCCACCACTTACTGGCTCTGTGAACTTGGACAAATGAGGTTTCTGCTTTGGCAGTGGGAGTGATGGCAGCTGCCCCACAGTGTTGTGCTGAGGACTCAGATGACAAGGGGTAATTCACGTAGACCCTGGCACACACTGGGGCCCTGCGGGGCCCTGTAGGTTGAGGAAGGACTCGCCCTGCCTCCCCTCACACCCTTGCACCCTGCCTCCTTCCTGTCTCTTTGGCAGGTTCCCCACTCCTGTGTCACCTGTGGTTTCGCAGTGGAAGGACATGATAGGCACGGCCTTCTCGCTGGCCATCGTGGGCTATGTCATCAACCTGGCTATGGGCCGGACCCTGGCCACCAAGCACGGCTATGACGTGGATTCTAACCAGGTAGGTCCACGCGGGCAGGTACGGCAGGGTGAGCTGGGTCCCACAGAGGCCTGGCCAGAGATACGGCAGAGCTCTTGGAGCTGAAGGGAGCAAGCTGCCTACCGGTGAGGAGGAGGGGCTCTGACCGCAGAAGGCCAACCTCCGCTTGGCCAGGAGTGTAGGGCTTTCTAGCAGTAGGATGGTTCTCAAGTCCTAGGCCTAGGATCTGGCTTGCATGGACGACTTTGGGCAACACCTGCTGCCCACCCCCCACGGCGCCTGCTTCCAATCCTGCCCCTGTCCCCACAGGAGATGATCGCCCTGGGCTGCAGCAACTTCTTTGGCTCCTTCTTTAAAATCCATGTCATTTGCTGTGCTCTCTCTGTCACTCTGGCTGTGGATGGAGCTGGAGGAAAATCCCAGGTGAGCATTGTACCAGGGGAGTGGGGAAGAAGGGGAGAAGGTAGCAAAACAGCTGCCCCAGAGAAGCCGAGGCACATGCACGCCAGGCCAGCTGCTTCTCCAACCTTCTTCTCCTCTCCTTGGTCTTCACTCCACCGAAGGTATCTATTGGAAATCAACTGAAAACGAGGATTTCACACCTATGCCCTCTTCCCAACTCTTTCTCTGAATAGGTGGCAAGCCTGTGTGTTTCCCTAGTAGTGATGATCACCATGCTGGCCCTGGGGTCCTATCTATACCCTCTCCCCAAGGTAAGAGCACAGCAGGAGAGCAGAGGCCCCCCAAAGACTCCAGCAACAACAATCCCTAAGAGTTGCATGACCCTTTACAGTCTACAAAGTGCCAGCATTGTCACACTTTGTCCTAATCACCTACCTGTAAAGTAGACAACATGGTTTTACTATCCTCGTTTTACAGGTGAGGGAAGCTGAGGCTGAGAAAGTCTAAGTGATCTGTGGTGACACAGCTCCTAAGTGCAGGGCTGGTGGTAATCTCCAGCCTTCTGACCTAGGGGTCAACTCCCCAGTTAGCGTTTACAAGGGCATATGGGTGCCTGACTAGGAAGACCCTGGGCATGGACGGTTTGGAGATGAGGGAAGAAGGGAGGGGCAGAGACGGGCCAGGATGGGCCCCATGGCCCTGCACCTGCACTGCACTCTCGAGCCCCGAGACTGAGCGCAGAGATCCGGGGGGCTCTGCAGACAGAGAGTTCTGGAACTGCAGCTCTGTCCTGCCACGCTCCAGGCTCAGGTGTTTATAGGCAGGGCAGGAAGGAGGGGCCACCACAGGTGAGAAAGAATAATGCTCTGCTTCCCCAGTCTGTGCTAGGAGCCCTGATCGCTGTCAACCTCAAGAACTCCCTCAAGCAACTCGCTGACCCCTATTACCTGTGGAAGAAGAGCAGGCTGGACTGTGTAGGTATTTGGTGGCCTCTGGGTACCCTTTCATGCCCCGCCCCCTCCTCCAACCCCACAGCACGTCACCTCTTCTGTGGTGGCCCCTCTGTTTTGCTGCTCCCTAATTAGCATAGCCAACTGTTAAGAGCCAGGTTTTGGAGTGAGACATCCTACGTTCATGTCCTAACTCAACTGTTCACTGGCTCTATGGCGTGGCCCTAGACAAGCAAGTCCCTAGCAAGTCTGTAAACTTCTCTGAGTCTTGACTTTCTCATCTGAGAAATGGGTATCTTATACTCTCTACCCCATCCCCCACTCCAGGGTTGTTTATGAGGAAGAAATGAGATGATACAAGTAAGGAGCATGCTATCCAAACTGTACCCTGGGTTCAATTTAAAAAAAAAATAGCCATGATTATTTTTATGGTTTATAGTTCCAAAAAAAAAAGCAAAAAGAAATCGTTTTAAAAAGTGACAACAACAACAAAAAACTAGAACATAAAGCCAGCAGACCAGGATCTTGAGCAAGTTAGGAGACTTCTCTGGAGTTCTATTTCTTCATCTGTAATGGGGGTGACAGTCATGACTTCATTACACACTGGTTCTCAGGATTAAATGACATCATACGGGTGAACACCGAGTACCCGTAAAACACTCAGCAAACACGACTTGTTGTTAAGCTTAGTCACCGGCCCAACGCATCTAGCATTGGACAATAGTAATAAGGTTACCATGTATTGACCACACTGACAACAAATCCCATTTAAGCTCCACCACAAGAGGATTTACTGACCTCCTCGAAAGATGATGAAAGAAAGGGGTTCCCGGCTGGCTCAGACAGAAGAGCATGATGACTCTTGATCTCAGGGTTGTGGTTTCCAGCCCCATGTTGGGTGTAGAGACTACTTATATAAATAAAACCTTTTTAAAAAGGTGATGAAACCAAGGCTCAGAGAGGTTAAGTAACTTGCCAAAGGCCACAGAGGTAGCAAAGGGTAGAGTCAGGATTGGAACCCAAATCTTAGGCTGCAAACCTCTGGGCGACTCTGTCTCCTGGGTACCAAGGCTGACCTGTATGGGACACAAGGAAAATCCTTAAAGCCAGAGAAGTGAGTGGCCCATCTAGGGTCTGCCAGTAAGTGGTGATGATAGGGGAGAGTATGACGTTCCTGATCCCACCCCAAAGATCTGCTCTTACCACATCTCAGTGATACCCCCACCAAATACAGGCTCTGGTATTTCCATTGTGCCTGGGGCTCACGTCTTGTCTTCACTGTTCTCTAGGGGAATGTGGGCAGATTTGTCTTTTTAGAGGAATTTGGGGAACTCTAAAGGACCATAAAGGAGGCAGCTATCAAAACTGCATCCAACCCTGCCCCCCATCCACACAGCCAGACCCCAGACCGTCAGGCCAGGAAGGTCATGAGTGTGTGTTGGGAACACGCAGCCTCCCGTCAGGTGGAGAGAGGGAGCTCCTGTTCATTGAGTGACGACTAGGTGCCCATCACTAGGCTAGGACCTTCAGCTGCCTTAGCTTTTTAATCCCTTCGTGAAACAGGTATTATCATTGCCCTTTTGTGGATCAGGCAACTTGGCTCACAGAACTAGTAAGCGAGAGAATGAAACTTTGAAACCAGGTGTATGTCACCCTCATACTCCCAGCGAGCACCGTACCACCTCCCTGTGTGGGCTGGGGTGGTCTATGAAAAACCAAGCAAGATTGCTGGGCACACTCAGGCTGGGCGAAATGTGCAGGTGTAGCCAGAGGACCGAAGCATAAGACAAAGTGCAAAGATGCCAAGAAAGGGGGAGGGCGGGTCTGAGGCTGTGGAAACAGAGAATGGCCTCGGCTATTCCAGGAAGACCTCCCGAAAGAGGCAGCCTTCTCCCCGGGCCTGCTCTGACATCCCTCTCCTCACAGTGTGTCTGGATGGTGAGCTTCCTCTCCTCGTTCTTTCTGAGCCTGCCCTACGGTGTGGCCGTGGGCGTCGCCTTCTCCGCCCTGGTTGTGGTCTTCCAGACTCAGTTGTAAGTAACAGCCCGCACGTGGCACAGCAGCGGGGCCCCCGGCCCGGGCTGGGCTGTCTGACTGCCATATTAAAGTGCCAGAGAAGCCCTCATGGGCTTGGAGGGCGGGGGGCCATACAAAGCAGGAGAACAGGAGGGTGAGACCCTGAGCTCATCCAAAGGCATTGCCAGTCCCCAGGACAAATGGGACCCTCCCCAGGGGAACACCAGTCCAGAGGACAGATGCCCTGTCCTTCCGATAAAAAGGCTGAGGAGTACAGGACAGGGGCGGCAGAGGAAGAAGATGCTCTATATTAGAGAAGCCCTGTCTTCTCTTCTTGAGAACTCAGAACCAGGAAGCGGTGACTTCAGGGCCACCCAAGCTCGTCACTTGTGTACCTCACCTTTTCTCCATGCTGGGCCCCAGTCTGGGAGCTATGTCAAGGGCTTGCCTGTCATCCCTCGGGTTACAGCCGAGCCATAGGCCACCAGGCATGTGTCACCAGTGCAGAAAGACCAACATAACACACCCCAGGGGTGAGGAAGGGACCATCCCACCCTGCTTCTGCTCCAGGTCCCACCCCAGGGTCCTTCCAGGCTGATCTGCTATTAGCATGCTCTTATTTCCTTTTGTGTTTGGTATGTTCTTAAGTTTTTCTTTTCTTTTCTCATCTAGTCGAAATGGCTATGCTTTGGCCCAGGTCATGGACACTGACATTTATGTGAATCCTAAGGCCTATAATCGGGTGAGTAACCCAAACTTATGACCTCTCTCTTTTGCCCTACCCCCACTCCAAATAAAAGAAGGTTAAGGGGCACCTGGGTGGCTCGATCAGTTAAGCATCTGGCTCTCAATTTCTACTCAGGTCATGATCTCACACTCATGAGATTGAGTCCCACATTGGACTCTGTTCGGACCGTGGAGCCTGCTTGAGAGTGTCTCTCTCCCTCTCTCTGCTCATGCATGTGCACATTCTCTCTCTCTCTCTCTCTCTCTCTCTCTCTCTCTCCCTCTCCCAAAATAAACAAACGTTTAAAAAACACAAGTAAAAAAAAGGCAATAACGACATTTCTGCCACCTGAGCTCAGTCTCCCTGTTGTAGGTCCAGGAAATCGAAGGGGTTAAGATTGTCACTTACTGCTCCCCTCTCTACTTTGCCAATTCAGAGATCTTCAGGCAAAAGGTCATTGCCAAGGTAAGGTTCAGAACTCTGGTGACCAGAGGGGTTGACCAGGGAGTAACCAGAAGATGGGAGAAAGGGGACTGGGGGGCAGACCACCCTCCAAAGAGGACGGACATCCAAACTGCTATGGATTCTCTCCCTACAGACAGGTGTGGACCCCCAGAAAGTACTGCTGGCCAAGCAAAAATACCTCAGGAAGCAGGAGAAGGGGAGACTGATGCCCACACAGCAGAGGAAGTCTCTGTTTATGAAAACCAAGGTGAACTGAGGCTAGGAACTGCCTGCCTGCTCTGATCTTGCCCCTTGCGCCCCACCTCCCAGCACCCTTTGAGGCAAAGACCTAAAGTCTCTGTAGCCATTGCCTGGTGGCCATAGAAACTTCTTCTCCTTGGGTGACTGGATGCCAACTCCTGGGGATAGCCACTGAACTCCCTTCCCATTTTCTGGCTAAGATACAATATGTCCCATTGACTTATGAACAACCCCAAATAGGGAGCAGTGGTGAATCTCCTGGGGTGCCCAGCCAGCTTTGACATGGATGTGGGAGTTCTGGGGAGAATCAGGCAGGCACAGACGAATATATAAAGGAGCACAGTTGTTTCCAGAAGCACTTTCTCCCAGAGCTCGGTGGGCTGAGCCTTCAGTGCCTCCAGCTGGTGTGTGGGAGCCTGAGCACACAGCCCCTGCCTACGGAAAGAGCGCTGGGAGACGCCTCCCCTGTGCGGTTCTGCGGGCTTATCTTCACCACCATCTGCACTTATTCACCCCCACCTGCACACTCCTTGCCCCTCCCTCAGCAAAGTCTAATTCTGTTTGCTGATCCCTGGCCCCCCGCCCCCCACCCTCCAGACTGTCTCCCTGCAGGAGCTCCAGCAAGACTTTGAGAACGCCACCCCAACGGACCCCAACAACAACCAGACTTCTGCTAATGGCGCCAGCGTGTCCTACATCACCTTCAGCCCTGACAGCTCCCCAGCTGCCCCTTGTGCGCCGCCAGCCTCCGCCGAGACCCCCAGTGAGCCCAGGGACATGCTGGCCAGCGTCCCACCCTTTGTCACCTTCCACACCATCATCCTCGATATGAGTGGGGTCAGCTTTGTGGACCTGATGGGCATCAAAGCCCTGGGCAAGGTGAGGGCCCAGGCACAGGGAGTGCCGGCCTGCCCTCCACTCCAACACCCTCACCCCTGCTCTCCCACACTCCCTTTCCTTGGGGCTCTCATTTGGACAAGCTGAGAGAGGAAGCTCACCAAGGAGGCAAGTGGCTCCTAAGGATCCCTTTTCCCCCAGACACGACCAGGACAGGCTGCCCTCTGCAAAGCAGGCCCAGATAGCCCAAGCTGACAAGTGGCTGGAAAGGGACACTGGAGCGATATCTGCAGCCCCACCCTGCCTTAGCACCCCTCCCTGGCAGAGGCCATCCCAAGTTCCCTCTCAGGCCACCAGGAACCCACCCCGAAGTCTTTTGAGTAGAGTTCAGATTGGCCCTGGTTCATGGGCTGCTGCTCCTTCCCACAGTCACCCAGACACTCCGGCATTGGCCAATTCCAGTCAGCTGAGAAGAGAAGAAGAAATAGCATTAGTGCTCCGCATTCTCAGGCCAAATTAGCAGTTGATGGGACACCTTGAATAAAGGTATCCGTCCATCTGATAACCTCTCAGCAGCACTTCCAACAGCAGGGAGTCAGCAAACCTCAGAGCTGGCTCAGACAGAGGCGGTTCCGAGAGCGCAGAGGCTGAGTATCACCCAGAGAGCACCATGTGCGCAGAAGGCCGCACCTCCGCCGCCACAGGCTCAGCCCGCTTCCCTAGCCTGGACCTGGAGCCCGGTGGGCCTCCAGCCTCCCCTGCAGCTTCTGCCTGAAGCCACAAAGTCGGGAAAGAGGTGGAATCTGGGGACCTAAGCTACTGAGAGAGAAGATCTGACCCCAGAAGAAGAGGCCATGGTGGCTTTAAGTGCCCGCCTCATTGGCAAAGCCCCATTTCTGTCCTGCTTTCCAGAAAAGCCGACAGCCAACACTCCAGGGAGAAGTGGTGTGCTTTGCTGCTATTTTTATCTTTGGCTGCCAGGGCCCTTGGGGGTGCTTATTTGTTTGGCTTCCCCTCTGAAGTGCGTTTTGTGAATCACTTTTGAGACCCACTCAGAACATTCCTTTCCTTTTGTCTCCTCGTCCCAAAACCCTTCCCCAACCACTTCCAGCTGAGCTCCACCTACGGGAAGATCGGGGTGAAGGTCTTCCTGGTGAACATCCACGGTAAGAAGAGGACATTTAGGGGACCAAAAGGCTGGGGGTGGGGTGGGGAGGGATGCTGGCGGAATGCTGAATGGGGGATAGAAAATGAGAGCACCCAAATAGCCCCCCAAAGCATAAAGCATACACGTGCTGTAGCTATCTGGGGAACACACAGACACACGGTTTTATATACACACAATCTCCAAAGGTGTGTGTATATACCCAGCCGCAAAGACGTGTCCACAGGGTAGTGGACTTCCACATCGTCAGCACATATGCAGAGTGCAGGGGTGCAGACACAGAGCAAGCACACACAGACACACAACAGAAAGTGAAGGGGCACAGACACCTCACTTCCTGCAGAAAGTGAGAACCCCTTGTGGAGCCCTCCCCAGCTTCAGAATTGGCCCGAGCAGGTCCCAAGCCCTGTGGAACCTACTCAGAGAGAGAATCTGCAGTGGCAGATAGTCTATGGACAATCCCCACCCTCACTGGACACCTCTTGGGAAATCATCTCTAGGATTTAGCAAAAATAAGGGCTCTGTCACACACTGGAGGTTGCGGGATAGGTCTAGAGAAACAAGAGAAAGAATGAACCACCCAGGGATAAAACGGGCAGCAGCCTCCTCGAGGACGTTTTAGCCTTTCCCTCTCAATTGCCACAAAGTACCGACTCCCTGAATCAAACTGCTTCCTTCTGCCCCCCCCCCCCCCCCCCCCCCCCCCCCCCCCCCCCCCCCCCCNCCCCGGTTGAAGGTTCAGCATCCTCAAGCTCATGTTGCCCTCTGCTGTCCAGCATTGATATTGCAAGACCAAGACTTGGCCTGGCCTTTGGATGACTCTCTCCCCACCCCTCCCTCCCCTCTCGCTGTCCTTTCCCCATCTCCAGCTCCAAACCACAAAGCTGTTATCTTTCTGAGGGCCTTTTCCTTCCTTCCAGCCCAGGTGTACAACGACATCAGCCACGGAGGTGTCTTTGAAGATGGATGTCTAGAGCGCAATCACGTCTTTCCCAGCATACACGACGCGGTCCTCTTTGCCCAGGCAAATGCCAGAGAAGCGGCCCCAGGACGTGACTTCCCAGTGGTAAGGTCCCTTGGGAATCCTAGGCCCCAGGACACCACGTTGCAAGACCAGGGGCATTAGAGCACAAGAACACAAATTCTGTCATTTAGCTTTCCTGAAACTGCCATTTCAGAGTTGCTTTTCTGCAGAGCAAGCACCCTAAATTAACACTAGCTACCTCGCAGGGCTTTTCTTTTGCTTCTGCTTTAGCATTAACTGAGAATGATGCCTCTTATGTCACTTGAAAGCACTTTGTATACTCTAAAATCTTTTATTAATATTCATTTCCAAACACCCGAGGCACACTAGGTTATGCCCAGTATGCTGGCGTTGTTCACGTGCCCTCCTCCTTCGCTCCTTCTAGAAGAGGCTTTGGGCAAAGGAAGGGAGTAAGCCTGCCTGTTTTAATTTAGCAGAGCTTAGAGATTTCAGACTCATCATGGATAAAGAGACTGGATCCAAGTTTTGTCTCAGTTTCTTGACATTTAATTCACTAGCTCACTAAGTGATATGCAAATGAGCTACAAATAACACCATCTAGGACTCCAGAAAGCTGTGGGAGCAGAAAAACCCCACCCCACTGGGGCCCCTGCCTTGGCATCTCCAGCCGCCCCCCACCCCCAGGGTCCCTCTCAACTTGGCCCCTGCCCTTAGCCTCCCAAGGCCCTGTGCCCCAGCCTTCCTCATATATAAAACCTCCCCTCCTCCCCCCTCCCCCGCCCTCAGTGGATCATAAGAAAGGCTTTCCTGGCCCTCAAGCAACCATTTGCTCTTTGCTCTAAGAGAGGGACGAAGGTGAAGCCATCTGTTCTAAGTGCTGGAAGACTGCCCGCCCAGGGAAACACTGGGCCCTGGTGCCCGCCCTCCACGCTTAGGGAGCACAACTGTGGGGAGCAGGCCTTCTGGGTTCACAAGCCTTGTCCACGGACTGAAAAGAGCAAGATTCTGGAAGAATCCTCGCCATTTGTTATTAAATAATGTCCACTTACTATGGTTACATATTTAAAATAATTTTTATATACAGAACATGTCTATATTTGCATATTACACAATGTATTCATATATATAAATTACACACACACACACACACACGCACCTTTTCAACAGCATGGTGATGTAGAAAGCCTGAAAAGCGAATTTGATTCTCCTACTTTTACAGAGAAGGGAACAGATTTCCAGAGGAAGGAAATGGATTCCCCAACATCAGGCAGCTAGCCAGTCTTCCTCGCAAGCTAGGCCAACATCCCCTGCCTCTAAGCTGCCCACAAAGGAGGGCAGACCCTGACGCACGCCTCCACTGAAAGGGGGAAGGCCACCCTGTGCTACATTTTGTGAGCAGATGGGGCAGGGGAGGGAAAAAGCCACAGGACTCGCCCTGAAAACACGGCGTCCACCCGGAGGCTGCCATTTGCACCGGACTGTGTCACTGGGTCATGGAGCTCATTCTGTACCCGTTTCTCCCCTTCCAGGCTTCCGTGGACCCTGAAATGTCTCTATATGATTCGGAAGAGGACAGCCCCAGCTACTGGGACTTAGAGCAGGTGAGCTGAGGGGCAAGGGCACCAGGGAGGCTGGGCCTGGGAAGGAGACCCTCCCAAACCCAAGGCGTTCACTGTGCTCTCTCACCTCCAAACCAGAGCAGCCGCCTTGAAGGCAACATTTCTCTCTCGCCTCTCTTGTAACAGCAGATCCTAATTCTTCCCACTCCCTGAAAGGCATCACCGGGGAAGGGAGAGGCACTGGAGGGAGCTCTTGAGAAGGAACAACCATTTAACTCTGTGTCGTGTCCACATGTGATCTTGGACAAGCCACATACCGCACGGACACGACATGTGATCTTGGACAAGCCACATACCGCACAGGGCCTCAGTTTCTATCATTCCAAAGTAGGGGAAATATGGGTGATACCTGCCCCCTCCACCTCACAGAATCAGCGGGGGCTCCTATGCCCTCCATTAATTCAACAGATATGTAACGACTGCGTGCCTGATACCATTCCAGGCTGGGCAGACAGCAGTGAACAAAACAAAGACCCTGCCCTTAGGAAACTTAGATAGGGGTGAGGTCAGATGAGTTCGAGGGGTACAAGTATTACTGCGTGTAGCCAGCCCTTAAGCACTGAGGACTGTGCAGATGCAAAGTGTTACTGGGGCCCTATCATCCTGACAAAGTAGCCCAATGCCCTGAAGTAAAAGAAACCCAGATTCTAGGTTTAGAGGAGTCTGGCTTTAGGCCTGCCAGAAATCACATCTCACTTCCTCTTCGCACCCTTTTTGGGCTTGAGTTCCATGTCCACTGAACATGTGTCTGGGAGCACTGATCTCTGTGCCCCTGTGAAATCTCCAGCACATTCCAGAACCCTGGCATAGGCTCCCAATAGCTTATCAGAGCAAGACGGGACTTCAGAACCTGTCTCATCTCCACCATCGTTTCACTTACCAGTGAAAGCAAAGCCAAAAAGGACTGTGACACATGGAGGTCACAGAGCACACCAGAGGTGATTCAAAGTAGATCCCACACATCTTCTGTTATCACCTCTACCAGTTCACCTCTTAGGCTGTCCCCTTCCCCTCCTCTGTTCATGCACACACTCACACTCACACTCACACTTACTCATGAAGCTCTCTCTGGCCAGCGGCCCGTAGGGTCACCTCATGGTTGCAGCCACTGTGAACTCAACAGGTCTAATGCTCTCCCTTCCCCTCCCCTGTCCTTCCGTGGTCCCGCAGGAAATGTTCGGGAGTATGTTTCATGCAGAGACCCTGACTGCCCTGTGAAGGCCCAGGCCGTCCCCATGCTGCCTCCAGAGGGTGTGGCCTCTGGGACCCCAAGAAGGATGAGCCTGAGGTCACAAGGAGTGGCCAGTGGAGGAGAACACGTCCACCAGAACCTGGGCTCTTCTCTCCCCTCCCCTGCCTCCTCTCTCCCTGCCTCCCTCCTGGCATCTCTAGAGCCAGCCAACCTCAGCAGGAAGGAGAGCTACCTCTTCACCCTCCTGCTGACCCTCAGGGCCCTGGCCGGAAGGAGAAAGCCTCCTGCTCACCTTACCGCACCCACCCATGCCCTGCCCAAGGCAACTGATGAGGAACCCCCCACCCCAACTGCCGACTTTAAGAGTGAGCCAGGAACAGAAGGGAAAGGACAACCCTCCTGACCTAGGGTGCAAACGCCCTTGGGCCTGCACAGCTTGGTGGCAGATGGTGTCAAGCTATCACAAGACACAGAGATGGACTTGCTTATGTAGCTTGTCCCCTCCGGCTGCCCAGCTCCGTCCCTGGAAGTTCTGCACTCCTGGGACCACGTGCTCCCTACAGCCCGGAATCTTCATCTTCACCACTGCGTCCCCTTCCTCCTCCTCATCTCAAGGCTGCTGGAACGTCCACTGCTACTCAGTGCTTCAGACTCTAGGCTGGGGGGTTGGCCAGGGCCCTCAAGGCCACCAGAGATACCTCCCCAGAGGCAGCCCACCCTCTGAAACATGATCACTCTGTGCTTTCAGGGGCTGTTCCCTTCCACTTGAGGGCAGGTAGGAATCCAAAAAGGACAGGGTGAGTAGCTACCAGAATCTTCTGGCAACCTAGTAACAGATACCAGTTATTCTGCATAAATGCTTTTTGGGATCCTTCTTTGAACAGAGACAGGGAGGGGGAGGGGGTGCTAGTGCCAACCCAGGGCCAACTGGTGGGACCTGAGCCCTGCCGGTCCCCGTGACTTCAGAATTGCCTCCCCTGCTTCAGAAGTCTGCCTTGTGCTTTTTCACTTGGCAAAGAGCCAATGATTTTATTAACTCTCCCTTATCAGCTTGGGGCCTGAGTCCTTCAACCAGGCAGGGGAGGAAGCCTCCCAAGGGCCAGCCATGTCACCCACTGGGTGCAGGATGTGGCAAGGGCTGATCCAGATTGGGTCACCCTCCATGGAGTTCCTTAACAAACTCAGGACCTGAGGTCATTTTCTTCTAGGGGAGATGAGAAGAGGGGTATGTTTTCCATATATGTGAGGGGGTCAGAGAGGAAGCTGACTGTTGACTTGAAAATAAATAGATTGCACGTGCAAGTGTTTGGGGAAATCTCCAGGGAAGTGCACAGAAAACCTTTCAGTCTTCTCCCCACTGCTTCTCTCAAGCTCCTTCAACTCATGGACCCTGCCCAACAGGTGGGGCTGGCCCAGCCTGAAAAAAACTTCCCAGTTCCTAACTTCAGCCTGACCTGCGTTGTGTGTCTGCGTGTTGAGTGAGCCGGTCAGCTAGCGAGTCTTTTTAGAGTTAAAGGAGAGGGTGCTGGCAAAGAGCCAACAGATTCTTGGCCTTCGAGCATTGCTTCTCTGTGATTTCATTATGCCATCTGGCTGCCAATGGAACTCAAAACTTGGAAGGCGGAAGACAATGTTATCTGGGATTTACCGTGCCCAGCACCCGAAGTGCCATATTCCAGGAGGGCAAGAACCTTAGCCATGACAACTCACCCTCCCCTACTCCACCTCCTTCAAAGTCCAACTCGGGCCTAGGAGGTGGGGGAAGGTCACAGAGCCTACAGACACGCCAAGCAGAGGTGTCCTTTGAACCAAGTGTCTAAATGGTGGAGGTAAAATTGGAAACGCATGGGGGAGAGGGAGACACTGAAGAAAACTTCACCGTTGGAATTCTTTGAAAAGAACACAAGCAAATTCAAAGAGACCACTCTCTGGACACAACTGAGGCAGAGAAGGAGGGCAAGATGGTGAAATAATCCAGAATTTCAATACTTTTGAATGTTCTTAGTGATACTGACCTGTGATGAGGGGGTTCCCGGGGAAGACCGGGGACTCGAGATGTTTGTGTAATTTATTTAATTTAAACAGCATTCTCCTTTTGTTCATTTTGGTAATAAAGTGGCTTTGAAATGTGAATAAATGCACGTGTTTGGATGGCTTTACAGCAAGGCAAAGCAAATCACCTCCAGAAAAAGCTGACCTTGCTTTGCACTGTCCTGGAGGGAAACAAGTTGCTAAGACAAATCCTCCAATGCTAGGGAAGATTTCAGTACATTTCTCTCACTGTTGACATATCATGTGGATGAAAACAAAAGTGTGGTATGAAAGAGTTAGACAACAAAGGAAACAGTTTTGATTTAATGGACATATATTGAATGGTGCACACAATTAAAATGTATATTTCTTAAGTACGCATGAAGTATTAAAAAAACATACACACACATGAAGTATTTACAAAAGTTCATCACAGGGGAGCCTGGGTGGCTTAGTCGGTTAAGCGTCCGACTTTCGCTTAGGTCATCATCTCGCGGTTCATGGGTTCAAGCCCCGCGTCGGGCTCTGTGCTGACAGCTCAGAGCCTGGAGCCTATTTCAGAGTCTGTGTCTCCCTCTATCTCTGACCCTCCCCTGCTCACGCTGTCTCTCTCTCTCTCTCCTAGAAATAAATAAAAATATTAAAAAAAAAAAAGTTCATCACAGCGTAGGCTTTAAAGCATTTTCAACAAATGTCAAAGAATAAGTATCCTTCCACAACCAAAATGCATTGAAGTTAAAAATCAATTATAAAAGATAACTTGCACCAAAAAAATACAGTTAGAATTTTTAAAAATACTTCTAAATAACTCAGAGTCAAAAAAGAGATAATATGGAAAATTAAAAACACTCAGCCTTAAAGAATCAGGAAAATACTATGTATCAAAACTATGCAAAGAGCACCTGGATGACCGGGTAGGTAGAGCATGCAACTCTTGATCTCTGAGTTGTGGGTTCAAGCCCCACACTGGGCATGGAGAGTACTTAAAAATAATAAATCTTTTTTTAAAAAAAACTGTGCATGAAATAGTGCTTTGAAGAAAATGTATAGCCTTTAATGTTTCTACTAGAAAAGAAAAAAGATGAGGCACCTGGCTGGCTCAGTCGGTGGAACATATGACTCATGATCACCAGATTGTTGGTTGGAGCGGTTGGAGCCACACTTTGGGTGTAAAGATTACTTAAAAATAAAATTCTTAAAAACAAAAAGAAAAGAAAAAAGATGAAAATGCGTGAACCAGATGTTCGGCCATGGTAGTTAGAAAAGGAAAACAAATTCAAAGAAAGCAAAGGGGTAAAGATAGTAATAAAAGTATAGCTAACATTAATTGAATGGTTACTATAAGCTATGTCCTCTTCCAAGTGCTTTACATTCACTAAGTCATTTAATCTTCCCAACAATGCTAAGAGGTACATACTGTTATTATCCCCATTTCATGGATGAAGAAACTGAGACTCAGAAAGATCAAATAAGTTTCCCACTCAACACGACTCCATGAACATGAAGGAGCTTAAGATTTCCAACTCAAGCAATCTGGCTCTAGAGCTTAAATCCTTAACTACTACAAAGTTGAAAACTTAGGGAAATGAATAAAGTACTAAAAATTATAATTTACCGAGGTGGACTCAAAAAAAAAAAAAATGGGAGAAGGATCACTCCTTTAATAGTTTAAATTTAGTAGAAATACATCTCTCTCTCTCTCTCTCTCTCTCTCTCTCTCTCTCTCAGTAAAAGTAAGCCCAAAGGTAGACAAGGAAGAGCTGGTAGTTCCATGAGCCTCCCCACGGCTAAGGCTACTTCCAGCTCAGCTGTCTGCCCCCGCCTTGGTGTAGAACTCACCCTCAGGGCCCAGCATGGTTGCTAGGCCAGAGCCATCACATCTGAGCAGGGAGGGAGGGATTTAAGAGCATGTCCATAAAAACAATTCCTTAAATCACATGCAACACTTTTGCTTCTCTTCCATTCTCCAAACATAGTCACATGGGGAAACCCAGTGGCGAGGGCCCGGGAAATGTGGCCTTTCGGCTGGATATCAATACTCTGAGCTAAAATTCAGGATTCTTGTTGCTTAGAAAGAAGGAGAATGGATGTTGGGGGAAGTTAGAATCTCTACTATATATACTCTAATTAGATATCTCAGGCTACTCTACACTTGATATCAAATCCAAAAAAGGGCATTATAAAAAAGAAAAACTACATCTCAATAAAATTCATAAACAGACTTGCAAGAATCCAGCAGGGATTTATCCAAGTTGCACTTATCCCAGGAATGTCAGCGGTTTACATTTTTAAAATCTATTAATGTGATTCACTATATTAACAGACTAAGGGAGAAACATGTTCTACCTGATATGGAGACATATTTTAAAGCAATAGCAATTAAGGCAGTCATATTAGCATAGAAATAAACAAGCAACCAATACAAAAAAATAGAAAGCCCAATTACAGGACTGTTGATGTCCAAAAAGACAGTAAATTGACAGAGTCAGCATTGCAGATCTTTGAGGAAAGGATAGACTATTTAATGATCGGTACTGGGAAAATTGGTCATCAAATTAGAAAAATAAAATAAAACTAGACCCTGATGTTATACTATTTACAAAAACCCAATTCCAGATGGATTAAGAACTTTACTATAAAAGGTAAAAGTTCACACCTTTTAAAAGATAACCTACTAAGACATGTTTATGACTTCGAAATAGAAGTTCAAAGTTCAAAACAAAGCTTTGTTCTATCAAATAAGAGAACAAAAAGTACCGCTGATTTAAAACATTGACCAATTCAACTACATTGAAATGAAGAATTCAGTTCATCAAAAGACAATGAAGTGGAAATATATGTCGTAAATGGATAGAAATATTTGCAACATAAATATAACTGAAAAAATACTAGTATCCAATATATAGAAACTCCTACAAATCAATAAGACAAAGGATTCAAAACAAAAATGGGCAAAAGCATTTTCCAGCCACTAAATAGGCAAAATTAGGACATCTGAAATACCAATCGCTGGGAAGAAAAGGAGCGACAGGAACTCATGTACTAAGCACAGCTTGCTAAGGGGAGTAAAAACCAGTTCAACCGATTTGGAAAATAATTCAGCATTACTCTGTAAGGCTGAATATTCACATATAGTACAACCCAACATTTCCACTCCTAGATATAAACCTCAGAGAATCTCTTACACCTGTGGCTCAGAATGCATGTAACAATAAGTGTTTATGTATTTATAGAATGCAGTATCATGCACAGTGAATGTGAATAGACTAGATGTAACAGCATGGAAGAATCCCACAAACACCATGTAGAGTGAAAAAAGCACAGACTATCTCTAGCATGCTGTCACTTTTATAAAAGCAAGCAAGGGGCACCTGGGTGGCTCAGTCAGTTAAGCCTTCGAGTTCAGCTCTGGTCATGATCTCATGGGCTGTGAGTTTAAGCCCTGCATGGGGCTCTCTGCTATCAACACAGAGCCCACTTTGGATCCTCTATCCCCATCTCTTTCTGCCTCTCTCTCTCTCTGTCTCTCTCAAAATAAATAAACAGTAAAAAAAAAAAAAATGCAAAAACAAGCAAAACCAAACTCTTTTTCTTTTCCCCTCTCTCTGTCTCTCTCTCATACTGATATATATTTGGTAGAATGATTTAAAGCACACTCATAGAAGGGGCTCTGGGTGGCTCGGTCAGTTAAGCATCCAACTTCGGCTCAGGTCATAATCTCACAGTTTGTGAGTTCAAGCCCTGCATCTGGCTCTGTGCTGACAGCTAGCTCAGAGCCTGGAGCCTGCTTTGGATTCTGTGTCTCCCCCTCTCTCTGCTTCTCCCCAGCTCATGCTCTGTCTCTCTCTGTCTCTCAATAATAAATAAACATTTTTTAAAAAATTTTAATAAAATAAAGAATAAAGCACACTCATAGACACACACTATTTCAGATAGTGATCACGTAGGGCAGGGAATGGAGGAATAGAGGTACCAGGACACACATACACCTTGAACGTTACTGTTATTTATTTTTAAAAAATTTTTTAATGTTTATTTATTTTTGATAGAGAAAGACAGAGTGCAAATGGGGGAGGGGCAGAGAGTGAGGCAGACACAGAATCCGAAGCAGGCTCCAGGCTCTGAGCTGTCAGCACAGAGCCCAACACGGGGCTCGAAGTCTGAACCTCGAGATCATGACCTGAGCTGAAGTCGGACACTTAACCAACTGAGCCATCCAGGCGCCCTGGTTTTGAAGTTTTTAGTAAGAAGTGTGCCAGTATGAATATAAGTAGTTGATTTTAGTAACAGTGGACTTAAAGTACATTAGGGGTTTGAAGCATAGGTACGTTCACTAGCAAAAGAATAGAGGGAATGAGGGTCTGGACCAAGACCCAAGTTTGATAGGTCAAATGTCAAAACAATGAAGAGCAATCAACTGACCTGGCCTATTTCAAGAACAGAGGGGATGTGGAGAATGATACCACACACGCACCTCCAATTTTCCCTCTCTCTTGCTCTCCCTCTCTCTCTGCCCCCCCAAACGTAAATAAGCATTAAAAATAAATAAATAACTTATGCATAGAGTTTTGTGTGTATGTGAAATTAAAGACTTTATTAACCTGATAAAAAATAAAAATAAATAAAAGTAAAACAGACACACCTTATATGTGAGTATTTGAGGGCATAAGAAAAGATTGAATAACACATCATAATATTACAAGTGAATATCTCTGGATAATGATTTTTTAATTTTTAATATAAAAGGCAAAAGTTTAAAACTTTTTTTTTAATGTTTTATTTATTTCTAGGAGAGAGAGAGAGACAGCGTGAGCAGGGGAGGGTCAGAGAGAGAGGGAGTCACAGACTGAAACAGGCTCCAGGCTCTGAGCTGGTAGTCAGCACAGAGCCCGACGCGGGGCTCGAACCCACGAACTGCGAGATCATAACCTAAGCGAAAGTCGGACGCTTAACCGACTAAGCCACCCAGGCACCCCATAAGTTTAAAACTTTTAAAAGATGATATAAAAAAAAAAACTTTTAAAAGATGACACATCAAAATATATTTATGACCTTGAAATAGAGAAAGACTTATTAAGCAAGAAAAAAAAAAAGAACTAACCATGTAAGAAATGTGATTTGTTTTCTTATATTTTCTTGTATTCTCCAATTAATTCACAAGGGCCTAAATGCGTATTAATTTTACAATCATAAAAATTTCAAAGTTTGGCAGAAATTTAAAAATCTGCCAATGCTCACACTTATCAAAACTAATTTCAACTCACGGTGCCCAGGTGGCTCAGTTGATCTAAGTATACAACTCTTGATTTTGGTTCAGGTTATGATCTCACGGTCTGTGGGATCAAGCCTCGAGTTAGACTCCTCACTGAGCATGGAGCCTGCTTGGGATTCTCTCTCTTTCTCCATCTGTCCCTCTCCCACATGCACTCTTTTGTTCTCAAAAAACTAAGTGAATAGGGGCGCCTGGGTGGCTTAGTCGGTTAAGCGTCCGACTTTCACTTAGGTCATGATCTCGCGGTTCGTGGGTTCAAGACCCGCGTCGGGCTCTGTGCTGACTGCCAGCTCGGAGCCTGGAGCTTGTTTCAGTCTGTGACTCCCTCTCTCTCTGACCCTCCCCTGCTCACGCTGTCTCTCTCTCTTAGAAATAAATAAAACATTAAAAAAAAATAAAAAAAAACTAAGTGAATAAATAACTCATTTCACCTCTATTTTTCATGTTCTAGATCTTAAGCTGGGTGGTGAATACAGAAATGTTCATTATATTACTCTTTGTATGTGTGAAATGTTTCATAATACTTTTTTTAAAGTTTATCTATTTATTTTGAGAGAAATAAAGAGAGTGTGAGCCTAGCCAGGAGGGGCAGAGAGAGAGAGAAGGAGAATCCCAAGCAGGTTCCCAGCTGTGAGTGCAGAGCCAGACATGGGGATGGAACTCACGAAACTGTGAGATCATGACCTGAGCCAAATCAAGAGTACAACACTTAACCAACTGAGGCATCCAGGCACTCCCATAATACTGTTTTTAGATTACTACTGAAAAGTAAATATATGATTGTAGTTTCTTTTGGGGAGGTTGGGGGGTGAGGGTGTTTTTTCTTTTGTTTTATTTAAATAGGATTACTGAAAGGGAGCTAAGTACTCTCTCTTTCAGCTTTGGCAAACACCAGGAGTGTGAATTTGCAGCTTCGATCATGAGTAGCTATGCAGCCCTACTATTGATTTTTTCCCTAGAGAATTCTAAAATATGTGACTGGTGGCAGATCAAATTGTCAAGGGATCCAAAAGGAATGGTTTCTTCTGGTTCCAATAAACCTAATTTTATTCTCTGTGTCTTAAGGTGTTTTTCCCCCCCAAAATGATCCTTTACTGTGAACAGCTATGAAATCTCATTTTATTAAATACATCAAAATTATTAATATATAATCTTTCTCAAAATCCTTCAGTCTTAATGTATTTGCCTAGAGTTGCAAAAAATGCAGTAACAATATCAAAAACACTTTCAGTGAATTGCTAAATAGGAGCAAGCCCTTTTTTTTGTTGTTGTTGTTGTTGTTTTTAGGAGCAAGCCCTTTGAACTGATCATCCAAAGCAATGTCTAGAGATGGAATAGCACTGTTTCAATTTCAGGTTAAATAAAGCCAGGAGCCCACAGAGCTCCAGCACAGAATCTAGGGGGTTGGTAATCAAGTCTTAAACTTCAGAAGCGAGAAGCAGATTAAGGTCTGACACGCTTTGTTCATTTTATTTTGCCTTTTCGCCCTTTTATTTGACTTCTCATAGAGTGACGAGGGATTTCTTTGTATCTCAAAGCAGACGATCAAGCGCAGGTAAGACCTGACATTTACCAAAGCCCTCACCTCTACTCTACGTTTGCCTGTTGCAGCGGGAGAAACTTCAACTCCCAAAAGACCCTGCGGCGCTGGGCGGAGCCTTCCCGTGAATTGGTTGTTATGTAGCCCCAGGCAAGCGGCGATTGGTCAGATCTGGGGATAGGGCGGGGCTAAGGCAGCTGTGATCTTTGGAGCGGTGAGAGGATGTCCTACGCGGGTTAGTTGTTCAGTTCCAAACTCCGGCTGCAGACTGGAGTGAAGCATGGCTGCGCGGCGTGTTTGCTTGCTGGCCCTGGCGGCTGTGCTGCTGCTAGGTGTCTCCACAATCTCCAGATCGAAGGGCCTGGGGGGTCAGAAGCATCAGAGGGCGTCGCAAATCCCTTCTCAGTTCAGCCAAGGCGAGCGCGTTGCGATGAAGGAAGCGCTGAAAGGTGAGCCTGGACCTCCTCGCCCACGTATGCTCAGACACAGGTCCCTCTCTCCTTGGGCCAACAAGTGCCACCCCACTCCCACCGCACAGGGTCCGCCACTGGAACTGGAGCTCCGCCACACACCGCAACCCAACCCGAGCCCGAGTCCCAGCACCTCGTGCCCAGGTTTGCGGACGACACTCTTGCCCCAGACCTGGCTTCTGCGGACTCTGGTGTTCCCTGCCTAGCCTGGAACCTTCCCTAGTTTCGCCGTTGTCCCCGTTGCCTTGGCAGTCACCCAGGCCAGTACTCTCTGTCTCCTCTGTCTCAGTATTGCAATAGATTTTATTTGTACCTTTAACCTTTGAAAGTTTCACTTCTGTTAAATCTCTGCAATATCTTAAGATAAGACTAGAGTATCTTAATCGTATCTACAGAGGAGGGAAATTGAAGCTTAGGTCAATTAAATGACCTTCCCCAGGGACCCCGCAGCAAGGAGTGACCACTGGATGATAACATCTATCGCTTGTAGGGTCCTCCGGGCTCCAGATGCCCCCAGGGACGCCACAGTAAGGAGTGAGCACCAGATGATAACATCACTCCAAAAAGGGGTGTGAGGTGAAATTAGAACTTCCTCTTCTAATTAAAAAACATCTTTGCCTTACAACTCAAACCAAAGTTAAAAACTCATTTGCCTTCTCAGTCTGCATTTTCCAGGAGAAGAGAGGAAAGTTTCTGTTGAGTGCTAGATCCTATGGGATAGTGCATCCTTCCTCGCCACTGGGCTTAGCTCCAGTCTTTTCCCTTTCAATTAAGTAGTGGATCAAAATAAACTGCCTACATAAACATGTGCAGGCAGATGCAGGGACCAAAAGCTAACCCCTGTGGTTGAATATATATTGTGCATGTGTTTGAGCGATTGGCCAAGAGGCAGAGTAGAGCTTTCCCAAAGCACAGCATGAATAGTTCTCTAAAAGCCTGTGGGCAGCTGCTCACCAAAGTCTCTTTACCCAGAACAAAGCAAAAAGCCAAAAAGCTTTCCCTCATATAGGTTCATCATTTTGAGCCTTGACTTCCCCATCTGTGTGGTGGGCTGTGATATAGAGTTGATCACTAGAAAAACTGATTGTAGAAGTGTGAGAAATAAGCCCACTGACCCAATCAAAGAGAGACTCGGAGACTTGGAGCAGAGCGAAATGAGGTTTTAATCAACATTCTTGCAGGAGCGGGTGTCTGATGGACAGGCACATTGGGGCAGTTACAGCAGGCAATTTATCTCCTAGCGTGCAAATCCCTCCCCTGATTCCTCATTGGCTGAGTACTGCAGAGATTATAGCCTCACCCAGAAGTCCCCTATGCCCGCTTAAGGCAAAAAGTGACTGAAACAAATGTACATTCCTTGAGGTGACACAGAGACTTCAGTTCTTTAGCGTATGCTCATTGCAAAGCCGGTGAAATGGAGAGGGGGAAGAACCAGGAAGTGAAGTGTCTAAGGGTTTGGGAATCCATTATGGTGGGGAGGGGGATTCATGCATATTTCCAATAGATTGTAAACCTGTTGTTAACTAAACAGCACAGCTTTTATTTCACATTTCTGAAAATGAATCATCTCACTTCTTACAATCCTTCCTCTTCTTTTCTAAGTAGATTCCATTTTCATTTATGAGTTATTTTGGGCACAAGGCACAGACGTTTGTTTCTTAAGAGGAATCTTACCCCACGAGGGTTTGCTGTGGTCAGACTCTCCCAGCCTTGTTCCAAAATGTCCTTGCTTGTTTGTTTGTTTCCACCTAAGGACCTCAGGTCCTTACCTCTTCCCTCTCTGCCTACTGAATCCCACCTTTTCTATCATATTTCCCCCACCTTTGAACACCTGACTCCTAACTGCCATATTTTTCAGATATATGCAGCAGCTTCTACAAATGACATACAAAAAGAATATTAGACTAACAAGCATTAATGTTCCAAATGCAGTGCCTCCTAGGGAGGAGGTCACACCCTGAGAAGATGCATTGTAGCCATCCAAAAAATCCCTGACCTGTCTGGTCATTTTTTTTTTTTTTTAATTTACCTATAGCTTTTCTTCCCTCTTCCATATTTATTTGGATTTTGTGATACTGTTACTTAGAATAATTAAGCATTTCAGCTAGTTTTTGGTTCTCAATCTTCAAATCTTCCTTTGGCCACCCAGTTTCCATAGGAACAACTCCATGAGGTGTATTTAATTTTACCTCAAGGAAGGATTGATCTTCAATATCTAGATTACTATAAATATAGGCAATTGTTTATCTGTCCTGTAGCTCATAACATTATAGTCCCTAATTCAATCATAACTCTCTAGCAAGGGAGTGGGGCTCTCTGGCATTATCAAAAAACTGTGGGGAAAAAAGTCTCCCCATATGCATCCCGATGGCCGAGAGAAAATTTTGGTCGTAAGTTTTCTGGAGATGCCTGTAATGTGCTGTGATTGGATGGATGGCTAGAAGTGGAAAGGGGGACACAGAAGGTGGCTCCAGTGTCAAGAAGGAAATAAACCAGTTTTCCTTCTGTTTCCAGAGTTACCCAAGGCTCTAGATTTCCAATAGTTGGTTCAAGGGAGCCACCGTGAAGAACCCCAGGCCCCATCAGTCTCAGGGACCCTGGTTATCGGAGCCCTTGCAGATTAAGGTCCCCGAGGCATTCAGATTTTCCAGTGATTGTCTCCACACAAGGGGCATGGCTTATGGGTTTTGACTTCCATTGTCCCCTCTGACATTCTTGTTTCCAGTGCCGTGATTGGCCACGTAAATGGCACTTGGTGCCAGGACCCCAGAAAGTCTAAGCTGACATAGTGCATAAGGCTGCGACTAAGGCCTTAGATTTTTTTTTTTAAGCCTCCTTTCCTGTTCTTATTCTCCTCTCCATCTCAATTGTAATATGCCCAATTGGTAGCTCATAAGAGCTTCTCCAGGATCCCTTCTGGGCCGACAGCCAATTTTTGCAGCTTCCTTCAAATATCTGGGGCCTACTGAGTGACAAATTTGTCCTTTAGAATCGTCTCCGTTTTGGGGGCTATCAGGGAGGTAGTCATATATTTAACTTTAACCTTTCCAGGAATGCCACCAGGCTCTCATCCTGTGTCTATAAAATGGTGGCTAATTTAACATAATTTAAGGGTTTAACCTTAGACCTCCTTAATTTCTCCAACACACAACTTGGAAGTGGCAGGGATACCATTCCCCAATGGGATTATCATAGTCCCAGTTAGGATCTTGGGGCAGAACTGTCTGCACCCCAGTAAGGAACTGGAAGCTCCCTATAGGACCTCCAGTCCCATGATAATTAAGAAGTTGCTCGTCCCCATATCTCTCTTAGCCGCTGCCAAAACATCACGCTTTTCTGTCTCATTAAGAGTCTAATTCAAGAAAAGCATTGTATCTTTCCAGGTCGACTCAAAAACATACTTAATACTCTGAAATGTCTCTGTATACTTACTCGGGTCATCAGAAAATTTACCCATTTTACCTGTCTTAAGTCTTGCATTGAAAAGGGTACTTGTAAATCTTATCTTGGCGGTGCCTCCCTGTGTTTCTTCCGGCATTCTAGCTTCTCGGAGGGGCAACACACCTGCTACATTATGGGGAGGGCCTGGCTAAGGGGGGCAGCGGGGAGCAGAAGTGCACAGTTTTAAGTCTGGATATATAGAGCGATGGCCCGAGGAGAAGAAGGTTGAGGTGGAAGACTTCCCTTCCTCCTTTTCTAGGTCTGCTTTGGGTACAGGCAAGGGTCCCTTCATCATTGTGAATCCTTAGAAAGGGTTGCCAGTAGGGTCAGGATAGACCATTTTCTCTTAAGGCCCCCAGAACACTGAACATAGGGGACTTCTCCCCCCTTCCCTTCAAATGGGCAAAGCAGGCCCAGCTGTAGCGTAGCGTTATAACTGATGTTTCCCTACGGCAGCCAGGTTTCCTCCTCCTTTGTACAGGGGGCAAGCCTTGGTACGAAAGAAAAGGAATCGCTTTTTCTTTAGGGTTTGTGGATCAAAATCATCCCAGTTTTTCAGAATACATCCCAAAGGAGTATCGGCCTTGGTTGGGGAATTGCCCATATATAGGAAAAAGAAGGGAAAGGCGCCCCTTATCTCAGGTTCCAACTGCTGGCCAGGAGAAACCTCACTCTTGACCCTGACCGTTGGCCAGCAGAAGCCTCGTGTGTAGGCCCCGTGTTTTGGCTGGCTATTCAACTGGAGGCCAAAAGCCCTGTCAGTCCTGTGAGGTGCTGGGAGTAGTTTCTCTTACCCAGGCTTGACCCTACCACTGAGAGCTGACCTGTCTTCCCCGGTTTCTCCTACCCTTCCAGTTTCCTGCCTCAGGGTATTGACTGTGACCAAGCAAGATTCCCTTGGTTGTCAAGGGATGCATTAATTTTATCTTAGCCCAACAGTAATTTATATATCGATTGTAATAAAGCTGTTCATCTTTACAAATATATTTTACAAGGCTGGCAAAAACCTTTCCTTAGGAAAGGATAAAGTCGGTCACTGAGGGGGGCTAAAAGAGCCAAAGCCAAGTTCTATTCCCTTTTTCTTTTTTTTTTTAAAGCTGCCCACACAAATAGGTTCCAGCCATGTGGGTGTCCACTTTAAAGTCACTAGATTGGTACAAGTCGGCATACACTGGGCTAAGTGTAGCCGAATGGCTCCCGTGTATCCTGGTAAAAGGCCTTCATAAGTCATAGTCATCCACTCCTCTACCTTGCAAAAACAACACATACGTGGGGCATTTGGAGGCCACCATCTCCCCAGCCTTTGGATCAAAGGAAGGGCAATTTCAACCAAGGCTTGAGCAAGACAACTCAAAAGAGAGAGCTGCTCTTCCCTTTTGGCTCAAATCATAGTTCTTTCCATCTTTGGGGGCAGGCAAAGGAGAAAAAAACAAAACATTTACTTTTTTTTTCTTCTTAAAAGCAGACCAACAATCTAAGAAAACTTTGTCGTTTTAACAGAGTAAAGCAGAATTTTAATCTTATACCAGCGCACTTTTAAAATCCATTCCTTTTAACCCTTGTCCATCCTGACCACACATAAAATTCCTTTCCAAAGATTTCCCTTCACAAACCTTCTACAACTTTCTTTTGCAGTATTTGCATTTTTTTGTAATTTTTTTTACATATCTACTTTTATATACAAAGTTGCCTTCCTTATTTCCATCAGTCTTAACTGCATTTAGCAGAATTTTAACTTTTAGAAACCTTAGTCTCTAGTAAAAAATAAGTAGTTACCAATTGTGAACTATAACATTAGAATTCTTTAGATGGCAAATTTTGAATTCATCAAGCACAAAGCATGTTTACCAGCAGACCCAAATAGCCTTAGTTTCTCTACAATAAGAAGTTAAAAGCACAAAACCTATGTGTAGTAATCAGTACTTTAGTGTTTTTTCTCATTATGAATTTAATCCCATTTATTGTGCAAGCAAAACTTTATGAAGTTTCAGGCTATCAAAGACTTAGAAACCTATCTTAACAATTACCCACCCACGAAAACTTGATAGAATTAGCCATCATTTTAGGTCATCTTTTTGGGAACAAACTGAGACAGAGACAACAGGAGCTTAGTTGACCTTCAGTAAACCTAGGTAATAAAACAAAAACATCAAGGCCGCCATGAGTTCCTGGAAGAAGATCATGCTCACTCTGTTTCAGGTGTCTGTCAGCGCACTGCAGGTTTATTTAAGCTCCATTTCTCTTGCGTTTGTTTCCCTAATCATTTTCCATCCCAAGGGGGTACTCTGTTTCTCCCTTTCATTTCAATCATCTTCTCCAGGGTAGTTACCATATCTTTGCTTTCTGTTTTTGTCTCCTCTCATCCCTCTTTACAAATCTTTTGTACCTCCCTGAGCAATTCTGTCCCCTTCTTCCACCCAGCCATCTGCTGTAAC
Organism: Hyaena hyaena; assembly: GCF_003009895.1. Lineage (NCBI taxonomy): Eukaryota > Metazoa > Chordata > Mammalia > Carnivora > Hyaenidae > Hyaena > Hyaena hyaena. The sequence continues at coordinate 5,437,341 of NW_024080660.1, read as the reverse complement.
TTTCTGGCAATATCAGGCCAACTTCTAGTGACAAATTTAACCTTCAGGAGAGTTGCGCCCTTGATTCCTCCGGATCTAGACCTGAGTATTTCCTCATTTGATCCCTAAGCCTCTGTAAGAAAGCAGTTGAGGTTTCCGCCTTCTCTTCCTGTATCTCAAAAGCCTTGCCAACATTCTGACCTCTTAGAGCTGATTCCCTGAATCCTTTGATTATTAGCTCTCTTAAATCCTGCATCCTAACCCTGTCCCAAGGATCATTATTGTCCTAACTAGGGTCTGCATTGGGAAACTTTTGTTCAGGTGGCTGAACACCTGGCCACAAGAATAAGTATCATATTTAATGCTGATAATTCTAAACACATGTCTATCTTAATTAAACAACAAACTTACAAATTAGTTTTTAAGCATTGAATATGTTCTACCTGCATCCGCTTAAAAGTCAGTCACTTGTTCCCCATTGTCAGTTTTTGCCTGGGACACCAGGGGGAGAATCTGAAGTGGGCAGTCCAAGTGGGTGCTCTTTGCTCCTTGACTATCTGGGGTGGGAGGAGCCAGTGGTGCCACAGGCACCCAGGAGGGTTTGGAATCAGTTATGCGGGCCACACCCTTGGGCCCTGCAGAAACCTGAGGAGCTGGAGGGGAAGGCAGAAGTGAGGTGTTAGCAGAAGGCGGAGAAAGAAGATTCCCAGTTCTAAACCTTGTCAAGTCTGACAGAGGAGTAGACACCATGGGTTTTTTTGTTTGTTTGTTTGTTTGTTTTTCCAACTGAAGTGGGAAGTTGGAAGTCTATGCCAGACTGAGAAGACAGGGAATTTCCCCAAAGCAAAAGGACGGATTTCAGCAGCTGCTTGGAAGTGTTCCTTAAAGACTCCCTCCTGATGTAGACTAACCACAGACAACTGGCTCCAGTTATCATAGTCATTAACCCAGGAAGTGAATGAGGGAGGAGCCCCCACATACAGCTCCTCCAGCAATCTCAGTTTCTTCGGAGGTCTGTGTAGACAATCATCCAATGTATCAAGAGGGAATTTACTAGCCAAATACATTTGGGCAAAAGAAGATGGGCTTTTTTCGTATTTGTTTTTTATATCTTGTAATCTGAATTGATTCCAGTGGGTTAAAAGACATCCCAAGGCAGAGTCCTTGGGGACTGAAGAAGATCCCATGTTTTCTGTTTCAGAGAGTGCAATCCCTTTCCTCCAGTGTACTAGAACTTGTCATTCACATAAAGGACTAGGGCCTGATAGACCAGTCTTTCTCTGAGGCAAAAAACAGATAGCCCTTTCATTGGGTCTTTAGTCCAACTGAAACAGCAGAATTTGATCATTTTAGGTCTGTCCTTGTTCCCTGTACAAGGAGCAGCCTCCCAGTACCATAACATCCACGCCAGCAGACTATCTGGGGGAATCTGAAAAGATCCGCTTCTTTCTGGATGTCTCTTCCCTTACCCCTAAGCCTGGAATTTTTTGCTTCTCATCTTCCACCAGGCTAGTTCCTGCTCCTGAGTTTCCCTGCGGTGCTTGACCCCCCTTAATGGAGATTTCTTGCCCTTTCCAGAACCCGCTTCACCTGTCTCCAGCCGTTTCCCTTGTGGCAGAATGGAACCTCAGATAGAGACTCCTCATCCCCTTCGTATCTAGGATATGTCTCAGTCACACATACACACTCAGCCTCTGAGGATTCCCTGACCCCCAAGGCAGTGCTTCTTGACGGGATTTTGGGGTGGTGGTGGGGTGGTCCAGAACCAACAGCCAATAAAGAATTCTTGAAGACAATCTTTGGTGAAAAAAGGTGATTTTATTAAAACACAGGGATAGGACCCGTGGGCAGGAAGAGCTGCACTGAGGTTGTGACAAGTAACTGATTGTATACGCTTAGGTTAGAGGGAGGTAGCGGCAGTATAAGTCTCTAAGAAAGTTTGGAAGCAAGGTTTCCAGGACCTTCAGGAGCTAGCTACTGTTAGGAAAGTCGCCATTTATTACTGTTTAGTAAAACCCCAGTCATGAGACCATTCAGACGTCTACCTGGGAGCCATGAACTTGGAGTCGGATTGCCAGCATATATCTTGGGGCAGTTGAGATGAAGGAAGTTTTCTATTTTAAAGTAAACTTACAGGATCAGGGTGGGAGGTTGCAGTCAGGGTAATGTTGAGCCAAGATTCTCTTTTGCCCCCAGCAAAGTGTCATCATCGAGGCAGCTGAACTCCCAGAGACAGAGGTCACTCTGCCTGTTTCAAGAACTCCTCAGTGGGCTGGAGGCAGTAAAGGAATTTAATTTTTCATTTGCCTTTGTTTCCCACGTCACCATGGCAAGTACTTATACCCCCTTATGTCTTGATAAGGGTGATATTAGGGCTCCAGGAAACGGAGTCTATAGGTTTCTGGAGATGAGGCTATGGATCAGATTGCCTTTTTCTTGCAGTTTACTACGTTATCCATAAACTGAAGGAGACTCTGTCCTGCGGGACTGTGATCTCTATCAGTCAATCATTTGCTTTCTTTCCTTTCCCCTGCTCTTGGATAGCCAGGAATGTCCGAGGAATATCACACATATTCCACTTGGGGGTGGGGTTGAGGGGATGACTTTAGCCTGTACTTTGCCCTCAGCTTGCCCCACACTCCCTCATCACATCCCCCCTGAACAATTTTGACCCTTAAAAACTTAAGGTTGTTGAAGGTGGAAGGTCTCATCTTCTGTAGCTTTTTCCTACTGAGTAGGGATGTAGAGATAGCCCTACCTATGCATCAGTATTGATCAGCTGGGGAACATTTAGGGGAGTGACAGAAGGCTGAGGAGCTGAATCCAGGGTGGACAACATGTATGAACCTCCTTGAGTAGAAAGGAGCATCTGTTGGCTTGAAGTTATTATAGTGGTGGAGTCTTGGCACCAAGCAGAGAGGCGTGGGAGAAAACACCAAAACATAATTGGAATGAATACAAAGATTAGCCCAAATAGAAGTCCTTTGGTAGTAGACAAAAATACTCCCATCTAGATGTTTGACCAATCATTAAAGGAAAGAGGGATTGTTTACTTTATGTATAATACTTTTATTTTTTAAATTTTTTTCCTACTCCTCAATTTTTTTTAAGTGAGGAACATTTTATTTTATTTTATTTTATTTTATTTTTTCTTTCATAGTTCATTGTCACGTTGGTTTCTATATAACACCCAGTGCTCATCCCAACAAGTGCCCTCCTCCGTACCCATCACCCCCTTCCCCTCTCCCACACCCCCCAGCAGCCCTCAGTTCGTTCTCAGTATTCAAGAGTCAGAGAAGGATTGTTTAAAGCGCCAGTTTGAGGATTCATATCAGAAATCCAGAAATATTTTCGTGGTGATCTGGAATGTATACACAACATCTTGTTTTTATGGGAGCACAAGTTCCACCTTGTGCAGCAATTAAAACATCTGATGCTGTTCTATTTTGCAGAACTGTTTTACGCATTTGAATTTCAATTTTAGTATTTAATAATATGTTATTTTGAGAGTCATTTAAGGAGTTAACTGTGTAACAGGTGGTGTTTAACCATCGTATAGACTCTGTTCTGTGTAGGAAGCAATCAGGCCATTAATAAGGGGTACTTTTTATAGAAAAAAGAAAAATATAGGTTAGTGGCTCGAGCAGATTACAAACCCAGTGTCTACCAGTGCCTCCAGTGAGATTTTTAGATGTCAGGCTTGAAGCATCCTCAGTTGGGAGTGGGAACAGGCAGCAGGAATCAGATTGGTCTTTCTGGTTTGTAACCCAAATGTCTGGTTGATCCTTTTGAATGGCCAATCACAAGAAGGTATTGTTAGTAGAAATTGGGGAAGGAGAACAAAGGAGAAGGATACAGCCATGGTGAGTGAAGGCTGAGGTCTTCCACAGGTTTCACGGGAATAAGAAGGCACAATAATTTGCTCATTGGCTTCCTGTAAAGGGGGCACAGGTTTTATTTAGATACAGGAGCCCATGAAGAGTGTCCCTCTAACTTTGCTGCAGTGCGAGGACATAATATGACCCATATGGACCCTGCCATTTTAGAGCTAAATCCCCTGTTGTACTGGACTTTCAACCCTTTAAATAAAGCAGCTCTCTGGGGTTTCTAAGGGGTGGGTTTCTAGTAACTGTCAGGTTTAGGGAGAAAATGGTTTGCATATTTAGAGATTTATGAATTAACCGGCCTCAAGAGAATAATAAAGCACTACAGACTTTATCTATTGATAGGTTTAGATAGGTGAGAAAAGTCTTTTGGCATACAGTTGTTGGGGCATCTATCCCATTTTCCAATTGTCTAAATAATATGCCCATGGGGTTATTATTCCCACAGAATAACAAGGAATAAGATTGTCCATACCTGTGCTAGTGTGACAGTTTTTCTGAAGTTTACCTCAAGTTGTCTAGTTTAGGCAAACAACAAACATTTAAAGACCATCAGAGCTAGAATTTAACATCCATAACAGTGTATTATTGAGACATAGCTTTTCCTCTCTAAAAACCCTCATTTTCAGAGGCAGTCAGACTAAGACTAATTTGTTTTAAAACAAGTCTCATTTTACCTTGGCCTTATTATTTACATAAACTCAGTAAGAATAGTGATTGATCACATAGATCTTTTAAAGTTTGCTCTGCTGGAACTTTTCATAAGGAATCTCTAGATTCAACTTTTAGTAGCCTCTCCAGGCCAGAAGCTCAGCCAGATATTTGCCATCAGTCAAGCCTGCAATACCTGTACATTTGGGTGAATTCCCCTTCATGAGATCCCCAAGATGTCCTGAAGTTCCTGGACTTTGCCAGGAAGTGACATTCTTTACTCACCCGGTAAGCCTGCCGGGCACTCTGTAAGCAAGGTATCAGCCCAACATTTCCAAGGGGCTTATGGCTCCATGTTTCATAAAGTCAGCCTCAGTTTTTTAGAGCTGTCTGGTCACATCTGAGTCTATGCATCTCTCTCAAATATGACAATCCAGTCAAAGCCTTGGTAAAATAGCTAGTATTTCCAATGGTGTCCTGTTACAAGGAGAAGATTTTTATTGAACTAATGACAGTAAGTATGATTGCTGGAGTAATACTCACTGCGACTTTTTGAATTTTAGAGGGCTTAGATAGAGAAAAGATAAATGCTTCAGGTTACAAATGAATACTTATGACATTTCTGTAAATCACGTATATATCTTAAGAGAAAGTTTCCTTAATCTGGAGGAGCAGACATTAGAGAGCCAGCAATATTTCCAACAGGAGCCACGAAACTATAATCTTCCTCAGTTCATTTAGTCCCATATTCCTAATTTTTGTTCAGTGTGAATGCAGGTTTTTAGATCTGGAAAGTCTTGCCCATTTTAGTATTAGTCTTAAAGATGTCAAATACCTGCATTTGTCTTAAAAGTCCTTTTTATGAATCTCCTTGAAGATGAGACACATTTTGTGGGCGAATAAGAACAATTATAAATGGCAAAATCTCAGAAATGGACACTGTTAAAGATCTGATGAGAGTTCATTATGATACAGTTGACAAGGAAATTCAGTTATTTCCGTGACACATAACACTTCAACAATCAGAATATCAGGTGAGGACCTTATACCAGAACATTAAAACTTTAGGGGCTGCATATATATTGGAGCAGTTACAGCATTTACTCATTTAATACAACCTAAGGTTTACCATTATTTGACAGCGCTTTTCCAAGTATCTTAGCATACCAAATAAAAAGGCCTAACTGGTCAAAAAGACTTAACTTACGATTTCAATCTTGGAAATTTGTTAAAATCTTAGAAGATTATAAAGCATATCCTAAAATAGGATTAAAGATCATTACAAATCTTAATTTCTTTAACCAAGATGGCAATTAGAGATTCCCAAGGCAGACATGTAGGGTTATACAAGTTAAGCTCCTTTCACATTGAGAAGTTTTAACTTTAAGTAATCAAAGATGTGATAAAGACCAAACATAAGCTGGGGCACTTTGTTGGCTCAATCAGTAAAGCATCCAACTTTGGCTCAGGTCATGATCTCACTCACAGTTTGTGGGTTTGAGCCCAGCCTCGGGCTCTGTGCTGACAGCTCAGAGCAGGCAGCCTGCTTCAGATTCTGTGTCTCCCTCTCTCTCTGCCCTTCCCCTGCTCATCTCTGTGTCTCTCTCTGTCTCAAAAATAAATGTTTAAAACAATTTTTTTAAAAGACAAAACATGGAGCTTTGGTTTCTCCCAGCAGAGGAAAAAAAAAAAAAGAAAAGAAAACCTTTACATTTTCTTATCAAGAACAGATCAACAGTCCAAGAAAACTTTGTCTTTTGAACAGAGAAAAAAGCAGAATTTTAATCTTATACCAGTGTAATTTCAAAATCCATTCATTGCAACCTAGTCCATCCTGACCACACATAAAATTCCTTTCTGAAGATTTCCCTTCACAAACCTACAACTTTCCTTTGCATTTAGATCTTCTGCCAAGCCATTCCTCTCCAAACAACCAGTCTCATTTAGGACAAAATTATTTTCTTTTACCTCCTACAAAAATGTATTTCCATTTTTTGTAATTTTTTTACATTTCTACTTTTACATACAAAGTTGCTTTTCTTATTTCCACCAGTCTTAAGCACACTTAGCAGAATTTAACTCTTAGAAACCTTAGTCCCCGATGAAAACTTCGTAACCAATTGAGAACTATTACCACCAGAATGTTTTTGGATGGCAAGTTGATGAATCAATTAAGCACAAAGCAGGTTTTCCATAGTAAAATCTTAATAAAGCATGAAGTATGTGTACCAGACCCAAATAGTCTTAGTTTCTCTGCAACAAGTCAAAAGCACAAACATACGTTATTAATCAGTGCTTTAGCTTTTTGTCTCATTAAGATATCCAATGAATTCAATTCCATTTATCATGCAAGCAAAAGTTTAAAGTTTCAGGTTACCAAAGACTTTGAAAGCTATCTTAACAATTACCCATGAAAACTTTGAGACAGACAAAATTAATCATCATTTTAAGCCATCTTTTTGTTGACAAATTGTGGCAGAGATAACATGAGCTTATTTGACCTTTAGCAAACTTTGGTAGAATAAACGTTCATATTTAACGCTGGTAACTCTAAAGACAGGTCTATCTTAATTAAACCAACAAACAAATTAGTTTAAACACTGAATATGGGGGCACCTGGGTGGCTCAGTCGGTTAAGCGGCTGAGTTCGGCTCAGGTCATGATCTCTGAGTTCGTGGGTTCAAGCCCCGCTTTGGGCTCTGTGCTGACAGCCAGCTCAGAGCCTGGAGCCTGCTTCAGATTTTGCATCTCCCTCTCTCTCTGACCCTTCTCTGCTCTGGCTGCCTCTCTCTCTCTCAGAAATAAATAAAACATAAAAATTAAAAAAAAAACACACACTGAATATGTATCACCTTTGTCCACTTAAAAATCAATCAATTATTCCCCATTGTCAGTTTTTGCCTGGGACACCAGTGGGGGGATGAAGTGGGCAGTCCAAGGGGTGCGCTTTGTCCTTGACTTCATAGGTGGGAGGAGGAGCCAATGGTGCCTGAGGCACTGAGGATGGTGCAGGAACCAGGTCTGTAGGCTGCATCCAAGGTGGTGCAGAAACAGGAGGGGAGAGAAGGCAGAAGAGGCGAGGTGCCAGCAGAAGGCAGACAGAGAATTTCCAGTTCTAAACCTTGTCAGCTGGGACAGAAGAGCAGACGCCATGTTCCCCGCCCTCCCCACCCACCCAACTAGTGGAATTAGCCAGTCCATATCAGGCTGGAGACAACAGGGAATTTCCCCAAAACTCTAAAATGGAGTTTTGGCAACTTCTTGAGAATATTCCTTAAAGTCCCCATCCTGAGGTTGACCAACCACAGTTGGCTCCAATTATCAGCCATTAACCTAAGAAATGAATGAAAGAGAAGCCTTCACATCTATTAAGAGGAAGAACAGAAAGAGTCAGCATCCCCTTTGCCAGGGATGGCCTGTATTTCCTTTAGCAACCTGGGTGCTATTAGGAGGAGGCCTGTTTAGATAATTATCATCCAGTATATCAGGCTGTTAGCCTGTACTTTGCCCTCAGCTTGCCCCATGCTCCCTCATGACTTACATTCCAATTTTCCTACCTTGGTCCGTGCACAGTTACCAGGTCGCCACAGTGTCTGTATTTTACCCTTTCCCCAGCATCACTTCTGTCTCCAAAAGCAAAAAGTGTCAAGCTCCATGGATCCTGCCAGGGGCCGGGGGCCCTCCCACAGCAGAAAGGCCACCCAAACCAGGGTAGGATACATCTCCCCTGTCAGAATAGGATCTGGACCCCGTGGGTCAAGGTGAATCTCGGACAGCCTCCAAATATGAGAAATAAGCCCATGGACCCAATCAAAGGAGGGACGCAGAGACTCGGAGCAGAGTGAAGTGAGACTTTAATCAACGTTCTTGCAAGAGCAGGTGTCTGATGGACCCGCACACTTGGCACAGTTACAACAGGCAATTTGTCTCCTCGCGGGCAACTCCCTCTCCTGGTTCCTCATTGGCTGAGTACTGAGGAGGTTATGGTCTTATCCAGATTCGCCTATGTCCACCTAAGGCAAAAAGTAGTCTGGAACAAATGTACATTCCTTGAGGTGACACAGAGACTTCAGTTCTTTGGCACATGCTCATTACAAAGCCCGTGAAATGGAGAGGGGAAGAAGAACCAGGAAGTGAAGTGTCTAAGGGTTTGGGACCCCGTTGTGGGGTTTGGGGACGTTCATACATGTTCCCAATAGGTTGTAAACCTGTTGTTAACTGGACAACACAGCTTTTATTTGATACTTCTGAAAATGAATCATTTCACTTCTCCCAAGAAATCAGTTTGTCTTTCACAGGCCTTCCCTTGACAAATACACTGCCTAGGTGCATTTGCTCTTCTCACTGTGTGTTGGGATATCTAATGAAACATCCTTATAATTTATTGTGTTTCTCCTCCCATTGGTGTTTGCCTGCAAAAATGGAACTCTAAAGTCTAAAGCCTTCATGGCTCAAAAGGATAAGCCTAATGACAATTCGATAAATTATCTGGGTAAAGTGGATGAGATTATTTAGGACTGAGGAGTTTGTTTGGGAGCCTATAAATCTACCACTTCCCAGGCATCATGTGCCCCAAAAAGCTGGCCTTGGCTGAGAGATCAGTGAGACTGAATGAACCAGTCCCTGAGGAGCAACCTTGCTCATCTGTGTAGTGACCCAGAGTAGTGGGCTCCTCTGGTTCATCAAAGGTATGCTGGTTCCAGAGGCAGAGTGAGACTTGTGAGACTTCAAAGCAATTTATAGCAGCTTCCTACTTAGGGTTAGGGTCCCAGATCTATTCTTGTCCACTTCCCCTACCCCCATCTTGAACTTTATCTTCTTTTAAGAATTGTATTAGCCTGAACAAACACAAACCACCCGGGTTTAAATCTCAGTTCTGCTGCTTGGCTCAGGACAGTCCTGAGCAGCTCACCTAACGCCTCTAAGCTTATTTTCCCACCTTCAAATTAGGGAAAATAGCAGTGCCCACCTTATAGGATTGTTCTGCCCTCCATAATAAGTTCATGAATGCAAAAGAACTTTCTATGCCCAGAGGGCCGTGGGAAAACCAAAGTTTGTTTTCATCTGTAATCTTCCATCTCTCAACTGCCTCATTCTGACAGGTGCCATCCAGATTCCCACAGTGTCTTTCAGCCCCAAGGAGATTAACACAACAGCCCTGGCCAAGTTTGGAGAATACATTCGTTCAGGTCAGCCACAAGCTATGGAACGGGGTGGGGGTGGGGCGGGGGGAGAGGAGACCAGTAGCCCTGGAGACATGATTCTTTTACAAGGTGATAAAGAAGCTTCTTCTGTTACTGACCAGAGGACAGCCAAATTCTGTGGGCCTATTTTGAATTTATACACCATGGGGAGGAACAGAGAGTCTCCAAAAGTCAGAATGGGAGCAGAGTAGAGACTATAGATTTATTTGGCCTTTGAAGAGGTCCCTGGGTGGCTCAGTTCGTTAAACGCCTGACTCTTGATTTAGGCTCAGGTCATGATCTCACAGTTTCTGAGTTCAAGCCCATGTTGGGCTCTGTGCTGGAAGCACAGGGTCTGTTTGGGATTCTTTCTGTCTCTCCTTTTGTCTCTGCCCCTCCCCTGCTAGCGCTGTCGCTATTTCTCAAAATAAATATTTTTAAAAAGCCTTATTAGGGCACCTGGGTGGCTCAGTCAGTTTGACAGTCCAACTTCAGTTCAGGTCATGATCTCACGGCTCATGAGTTCAAGCCCCACATGGGGCTCTGTACTGACAGCTCAGAGCCTGGAGCCTGCTTCAGATTCTGTGTCTCCCTCCCCCTCTCTCTATTCCTCCCCCACTCTCGTTCTATCAAATATAAATAAACATTAAAATGAAAGAAAAAAAATTTTTCTAATTTATTTGGTCTTTGAAAAGCTAGGACACGTAGCTGTTGGGTTGGAGTTTTTTTTTTTTTTTTTTAATATTTTTATTTATTTCTAGGAGAGAGAGAGAGACAGTGTGAGCAGGGGAGGGTCAGAGAGAGAGGGAGTCACAGACTGAAACAGGCTCCAGGCTCTGAGCTGGCAGTCAGCACAGAGCCCGACGCGGGGCTCGAACCCACGAACCGCGAGGTCATGACCCAAGCGAAAGTCGGACGCTTAACCGACTAAGCCACCCAGGCGCCCCTGTTGGGTTGGAGTTTTAACTCTCTCGATCTTTACCGTAAATATGCAGCAGTCAATAAATATGACAATCAAGAGGTAGGGCTAGGAAAGGAAATAAAAGGCACAGCATAAGGAATTAGTAAGACTAGGAACTCCTTCTTCTGTGCAACTTTCCAGAACTACACTCCATGTGCCTCCCACCCCTACCTCCACGCACACACCTACACACCTGTGTACATACTCCACCCACTCAGGCCCTTTCTTGGATTCCTTACTGCCCCATTTTTGAGCTTTGAGGCAGTCAGCAGCTTTGAGCCACCATATCAGGCCCTCACTCCCACCACCAATGGGCTGAAGAAAGGATGGGTCAAGAAGAAAAAGGAGACTTGGAACTCCTCATCCCCTGTGTGAAAACCTCATGGAGAGTAGTGAGACCCTCTTCCTAAATCTTCCCCAATAAAAAAGCAGCTTCTCCCAAGTTTCTGGGGGTGGAAAGAGCTGGCCTAGGTACAACAAGTAGCCCCCTCTCTACCAGTCTCTGAGTAACTGACCCTGAGAACATCCACACCCTCATGCAGAATTTTGGCTGTAATGCCAGACAGAACAATCTCTCCACATGACATGCACAGTAGGAATATTATTTTTTTTAAGAAAAAAAAAAGGTCTTTCTCCTTTTTTTTAATATAAAGGTCATGTTTCGTCCCAAGTAATTTGGATACCAGAGACTACTATATTTAAAATTTAACTGGGGCGCCTGGGTGGCTCAGCCAGTTAGGCATCTGACTTCGGTTCAAGTTATGGTCTCATAGTTTGAGAGTTCAAGCCCCATGTCGGGTTCTATGCTGACAGCCCAGAGCCTGACACCTGCTTTGGATTCTGTGTCTCCCTCCCTCTCTCTGCTGTATCCTTGCTTGCTCTCTCTCTCTGTCTCTCAAAAATAAATAAACATTATTACATGGTCTTAGCACATTACAATATGAGGAAGAGGGATTTTAGAGACTGTCTCGGCAAATCAGAAATCAGACTGATTTGCTCCAGGAGGCTTCCTAAAGGACGCTCATGTTTTTAAAAAAGAGGGACAGGGTGGGCATTTTCTATCAAATGGTAGAAAACCCAAAGCAAATTGTTAACTCTGGCTTTCTCTCTCGCTGCTTTCCATCCCTTTGCCTCTAGTCTTTCCTACAGTTTTCAACACCAGCTTTATCCAGCATGAAGTCATAGGAGAGTACAGTCACCTGCTCACCATCCAAGGCACGGACCCCAGCCTGCAGCCCTACATGCTGCTGGCTCACAGTGACGTGGTGCCCGCCCCAGACGAAGGATGGGAGGTGCCCCCATTCTCTGGATTGGAGCATGATGGCTTCATCCATGGCCGAGGCACACTGGACAACAAGAACTCTTTAATGGTGAAACCCTTTGCTCCTTCTGCCTTGGGGCCCTAAGGATTCGCCCAGGATGGTGAAGCTCTCAGCTGACCCCCAGGAGGCAGGAGGTTATGGTAGAAATCTTGGCTCCAGGAGACTTGGGTTCTAGCCAATGCTTTTCTAGGTCTTGACTTCTCAACTGTGAAATAACAAGGGCCAGAGTATTATCCCTGATCTCCAGAGATCCTTGTAGCTCTGACAGTGACACATTTATGCTTTCCTCCAGGTGGTAAATGTTTCACGCAGAGCTACGCTTCCTCACGTCCACCCCCCACGACCACTTGAATTTGTTCTCCTTAAAGAGAGCCTGTCTGATGCCACCGGCCCTGATGCAGGCAGCTGACTATCACCGATGCCCTGATACTCCCTTTTCCATTGTGCTTCTGCCCTCCAGGCAATCCTGCAGGCCCTGGAGCTCCTGCTGATCAGAAACTACATCCCCCGAAGATCTTTCTTCATTGCTCTGGGCCATGATGAGGAGGTAGAGCCTCCTTACCCTATAAACTCTCTCTAGGACCCCTGTTTGGAGGGGGAGGGGGTTGTTTAACTCTAGTCGAGCTTGCTTCCCAGCTGTAGGGTCTCCAGAATTTGGTGTGGTGGTTTGCTAACTTCGCTGGGTTTCTGGGTACCAAAACGATCTAAACCCCCTGACCAAGATGCAGATTCCCAGGCCCTGTGCCATAGATTGTCATTTGTTATTTAAAAACTTCGTATATTTTAGAGTTTTAGGTTCACAGCAAAAATGAGAAGGTTTACAGATTTCCCTTTATCACCTACTCACACGCATGCACAGCCTCCTCCGTTATCCACATTCCCACCAGAGTGGTATTGATGAACCTACACTGAGAACTCATAATTACCCAAGGCCCTACTTTACACTAGGATTTACTCTTGATGTACATTCTTTTGGTTTGGACAATTGGATAATGACATGTATCCCCCATGATAGTCTCATACAGAGTAGCTTCACTGCCCCAATCCATGGAAACCACTGATCTTTTACTGTCTCCATAGTCTTGCCTTTTTCCAGAATGTCATATAGCTGGACTCGTATAATATGTAGTCTTTCCGGTTGGCTCCTTTCATTTAGTGATGTGCATAGATCTGAACTTCTAACAGACTCCCTGGTGAGATCTGAGGGAGGCAGGTGTCCCATCAGTGACATCTGAGAAATACTGGTGTGACAGAAAGAGAACCAAAAGGGAGCAAGGAATCAATGTTTTATTTCCAGTGATGTCACTTACTTTGACCTTGGGCTAGTCACTTCATTCTGTGGGTCCCAGTCTCCTCATTTGTGAAATGAGGGCAGTTTGGCCCTTTGGGCTGTGACATTCCAGGATTCTGTGAAGCAGGATTGTGTAGGGCCCTTGCCCCTCCTCCCCCACAGGAAGGAGACTGGGCAGGAAGGTTCTGGAAGCCCTAGCAATGCTGGATGGGTCTCCATTATCTATTGGAGGTCTGGCTGAGGAGGACTGTGGATGTGGGTTTAATGTCTACAGGTCTCAGGCCACAACGGGGCTCAGAAGATTTCAGCCCTGCTACAGGCAAGGGGTGTCCAGTTAGCCTTCATTGTGGATGAGGGTAGCTTCATCTTGGATGGTTTCATTCCCAACCTCAAGAAGCCCTTTGCCTTGTGAGTAAAGTACCGCTTCCCCGCCCCCCTCCCCCCCCACCTTGGAAGGTTTCTCATCCCATTTCAGATGACCCCAGCCTGGCGTCTATAGGCCATACTAAAACAACTCTTTATTTTACCGCTCTTGCCCTGAACTTCACCCAGTTCTGGGCTCCCCCTTTCCTTTCTCCTCTAGTGTAGATTGTTTAAAGAAATATGAAGGCAACCTCCTAACCCACCAAACCACTGTGCAGATGAGCCAATGGGCCCATGGGATAATTCAAGGTGGGAGGAATTATCAGGAGGGCCCTCGCTGATCCTCTCCTACAGCCTTGCAGTCACAGAGAAGGGTGCAATTAATCTCATGCTGCAAGTAAACATGACTCCAGGCCACTCTTCAGCTCCTCCGAAGGAGACAAGCATTGGTATCCTCGCAGCTGCTGTCAGCCGGTAAGCAACACCTGTCTCTGCTCCCTTGCCAGACTCAGGCTGGAGAACCCAGCACTTTTCCAACTTTGAGTTTGAAGAGGCTAAGCTTCCTGGCCTGAAGCTGGGCTGAGAAGCTACGATGGGTGCCCCAGAAAGGACAGAGCCACCAGTAGCCAGGCAGGGGGTAGAGTTCAGAGGAGGATTTACCCATATTGCAAGCAAGAGCTGGCCAGTCAAAGCTAGGTCAGGATAGGAGGGCTGTGGCTGTAGGTGAGCACACCAGCGTTGGTGACAGGAGAGCTTACCTCCGGCTGGGTTTTCTTAGCAAAGTGGGAAGAACTATATTGATTCAGTTACGTGTGTAACTGATTATCTAGCAATGTTTAAGGCTTTGTGCCCAGTGATGGGCATACAGTGGTGGAAAAAACAGACAGTCCCTTTCCTCAAGGAAATCACAGGTCACAGCAGAGACTGATAATTGCGCCTCGGTGTGGTAGGTGACATGAGAGTGAGGTTGCCTCCTTGGACTTGGTAGACAGGGGCAGCTTCTTCCAATGGACTAGAGGTGGTCCCACTTGTGCTCGGAGATCTCCAAATGGGTGGGTCGGTGGGGGTGATAGGAAAGTGAGTGGGAGCCCTCCTAGCCAGGCCTGTTGGAAAAGCCTGTCTCCCTCCTTCTCTTCCTACCGCTGGTCTTTGACTTGGGTTGGGGAAGCCTTGAGAACCCCATTTCTCTTCCAGACTGGAGCAGACGCCAATGCCGAACATGTTTGGAAGCGGACTGCTGAAAACGACCTTGCAGGAACTGGCCTCTGAGGTGGGAGAAGGAGCCTCCCATACTCCTGGTCAGCTGTGGAAGAGGAAGAAAGGGTGTCAGGGAAGAAGCTTCTAGAGTTAGAGAAGGGCCCACTGCTGACCAGTTCTCTGCACGCTCTCACCTGTTTTCAGCCAGAGGCTGAACCAAGGCTTAAAGATCTGGCCTGGTCCCAGGGCTTTAGTGCTTCTCTGAGACCCTAAGATCTGACACAAGCAGGCACCCTTTGGGAGCTGGTTCCCACCCATCCTTGAAGCTTCCATTGAGGGCCCTCAAGGCAGACATGAAGCAGGGAGAGACCCAGGCCTCAGGTACAGTGACCCTGTTAGGCTGACCCCTTCAAGATCTGCTGACTTGGTTCTTTCCCTTGCAGTTTCCCTTCCCTACCAATATAATCTTGAGCAACCTGTGGCTATTTGGGCCCCTTGTAAGCAGGTAAAGTTTTACCTTTCCTTCTCTCTCATCCTCTCCCCGCCGCCCTGCCCCCACCAAACCTACCCAGTCCCCTCTCCTTGGCTTAACTGGGCTTGACTAATCATCCCTTAGCCACCAGATGCTACATCTAGTTCATATATAGGATGTCCCTCTTAGTCTTAAAGATCTCCAAGATTCAGGAAAGTGGGTGATCTTCAACCTGTTCTTTCTTCATATTAGATGGTTTTCCTAATGTCTAACCTTCGCCCTCTTGCTTTAGGATAATAGAGAGGAATTACATAACCAATGCACTGGTCAGGACCACCACAGCACTCACCATGTTCAATGCAGGAATCAAGGTAACACCTCCTGGATCCTCCCCTATACCTTGCCTTCACTGCCCACCCACCCCTCTACCCTTTGGCTTTATCTCCTGTCTCCTTCTTCCCTCTCAGATTACAGTTTGAATAATAGGAAGGCCCAATGCTGACTTGTACAATGGTATCAGTTGGATAAGCCTCAAGAGCAGGTGTTCTAGCTGAGGTCCATTAACACTCTGAAATTGTCAGATTTTATATATGTGTATTTTAGGGGGTGTCCATGGCCCCTCTCAGGCTCCTTGGGTCTGTACCCCTTCAAAAGCAACCATTACACTGGAGTGAAGAAGGGTTATTTGTGAATTAATTTTTGTGAGCTATACTCATTCAACATGTTATATATCTACCTACCATTTTGGTCACATAAACTAAATGTTCTACCTTGTACCATCAAGGCTCTTATAATTGTTCTTCATTATACTTTGGAAGATTTATCCATCTAACAAATTTCATGAATAACTGATGTTTTTTCCCCTAGTGTTACCCTGAGTTGAAAGAGAGAAACTCACCTGCCATTTATAAAATCTTTAATAACGTTCATGATATATACAACACATAAAATGTATATATTGTCATTTCCCAAAATACACTAAATAATGGGTAATCTTAGCAAACATAAATTCTATAAAATTTACAGAAATAAGTTTTGAGTGAATTAATACTTTGAAAGATTGTTTTTTTTCCAAGAGCTACTTTTTGGCAAATTGGTCTACTTCCAGTTGGATTAGCCACTAAGGGGCATCTCCGTCTAAAGGACCAAGCCACGGGACTCGTGGATGGCTCAGTCACTTGAGCGTCCAACTCTTGATCTCAGCTCAGGTCTTCATCTCAGGGTCGTGAGTTCAAGCTCCACATTGGGCTCTGTGCTGGGCATGAAGCCTATGAAAGAAGGAAAGGGAAGGAGGGAGAGAGAGAGAAGGAAAGAAGGAAGGAAGGAAGGAAGGAAGGAAGGAAGGAAGGAAGGAAGGAAGGAAGGAAGCCAGCCACAGCCACACTGGTTAGCCTGGACCCAGACCTTTCTGAGATCTTGAGAGAAGTGAGACCATTCCAGTTACTACCAGTACGACCAGCACAGCGTTAAGGAGTGCCATTCCCTTTGCGCACAGTGTGGCCTTGTAGAGCTCTGGTAATGTGGGGCCCACATTGAGCATAATGAATGGCGCCTTAGTGAATTTCTGGCATAACTGACTAGAGTGTCCTGTGTGTCCGCCAGACCCGAGCTGTCTTCACCAGCTGCCTCAGAGTGTTCACTGAAATAATAGTACTGTGTCCTTGCATTTGAATCCCACTTTTATCTGTCCAGAACACTTTCACATTTGTTACTCCATTTGATCCTTTTCACAGCCCTCGTAGTACTATTGGTCTAATCACCGTTTGGGAAACAGAAGCACCAATAGGTTTTAAGTATTCAAAATCACACAGTTAATTTATAACAGCCCAGTTCTTCTGTCCCTAGTCCAGAACTTTTGTGCACCAAACCAGTTCAAAGAAAGATTCAGAGTTGAGGAATCTGTTCTCTCATGGCCTCTGAGGAAAAAATCCACTCAGAGTCTAGCTCTCTTCTCCAATTGGTCCTGGGTTCTTCCTGGTCAGCCAGAGAACAGAGTCAAATTTTGCAATTAGACGTGGGAAATCACCCTCATCATCCCCTTTGGGGAGCAAACACACCATGGTGGGGGTCTGCAGAGGCTCTGGGTGCCCTGTCCTGAGTAAGCCCTAACTGCTGTGGGGACGTCCTGGGTGCCCCGGGAAAGAGAGCGCATGCACGAGACTGCCAGTGGCGCGCACAGGGCCGGAAGAGAGACGTCCAGGTGGTCACAGAAAACAAGTCTTGCCCTGAGCAGCTCTCAAGGGCCTGACCAAAAATGAAGCCCTGAACCTTTCCATCAAATCAGCTTCCTTTTTCTCTACTGGGGGTAGTTGGCCCTTCCTGGGAGAGGAGCACATGTGGCTCAGCCCAGGGTTTTGGTTCTCTCTCCAGGAAAATGTCATCCCCTCAGTGGCCCAGGCAATAATCAACTTCCGGATTCACCCTGCTCAGACAGTCCAGGAGGTACGTAACCTGTGTTCCCAACAACTGGCTCCGTGTCAGAGAGGTGTGGTCCTCCGGATTGGGGTTTAGCTGCAATCCCATGGCTGGCCAACCAACAGCTGTTGGCTTCTTCAATAGCATCAACATTTTTTTAAGGCTTCCAGGTATCTGGCTAGGATAGGAGGCCTCTGGTTCGGGGAAACTTGCCATCTGGGGGCAGGAGATGAATGTTGATAAATGGTAACAAGTGGCAGCAGACACATCTAGCGGGCTTGCTCTGGGTGTGGCACTGTTCTCAGGTATACAGGTGCTCATTTAATGCCCACAAATCTGCTATGAGGTAGGAATTGTATCATCCTTCTTTAACGGGAAAACTAAGGCACAGATCAAAAAGGCAGGCAAGTGGGCTCCTAGGTGGCTTAGTGGGTGAAACATCTGACTTCGGCTCAGGTCATGATCTCACGGTTTGTGAGTTCAACTCCCGCATGGGGTGAGTTCGAGCCCCGCTTCAGGTGAGCCCCATTTTTCTCTCTTCCTCTCTCTCTGCCCCTTGCTCACTAGCGCCCTCTCTCTCTCTCTCTCAAAAACAAAAACGAAAACAAAAAACAGCAGGTAAGTGACGTGCCCAGGATTACACATCCAGCAGTCTAGCTCCAGAACCACCACACCAGATGACGATTAAAACACTTAGGGGTGACCAGCTGAAGGACCAGTGCAAGGAAGGGAACTATCACTACCTTTGTGGGTCAAGAAAGTCTTTTCCGGGGTGCCTGGGTGCCTCAGTCGGTTAAGTGTCCGACTTCGGCTCAGGTCATGATTTCACACTTCATGGGTTCAAGCCCCGCGTCAGGCTCTGTGCTGACTGCCAGCTCAGAGCCTGGAGCCTGCTTCAGATTCTGTGTCTCCCTCTCTCTCTGACCCTATCCTGCCCAGCTGTCTCTCTCTCTCTCTCTCAGAAATAAATAAAACATTAAAAATTAAAAAAGAAAGAAAGAAAAAAGAAAGTCTTTTCTGACGGCTAGAAACTTGAGCTGTGATGGAAAGGACAAAGAGCACTTTGTAGAAGCCAGGCATTCAGAGTCAGGTGAAAATAGCATAAGGCTAAAGAGGAGGCCAGACGGAGCAAAAGTGGCAGGTGGTGAAAATGGAGTTGTAGCGTACCGTGCTGAGGATTTGGGGCTCTAATTGGTGGACAGAGGGAACTGTGAGAGGTCTTCCAACAGGGCTGTGATGTCCCCAGCCATGCTTTTAGGGAGCTGGTGCTGGTGGCAATGCAGAGAAAGTGGCAGAATAGGAAGAGATGGTTGGGAAGCCGTTACAGCATCTCAGGCAGTGGACTGAGCCGGGGTGATGGGGTGGAGAAGGGCACCTGCCCGGGGTGTGGGAGATGAGCTCAGCAGAATGTGGTATGTCCTGGGTACGGGGAGACAGAAAGGCAGGGTGGCTCCCAGGTGTGTATCCTGGGGGGCTGGCCAGGTGCTGATGCGTTTAACCAGGATCAAGAGTTTAGGAAGCAGAGCAAGTTCATAGAGAAATGTAATGGTTTAGAAGTTTGAGAAGCTTATAAATTATAAATAGGCAATTATAAATACCTCAGGTCTAGAGAGAGAATGAACTAGAGATACAGGCTGGAGTGTTACTAACATAAATGAAACCTTTGGGGTCAACAAAATCCCACAGGAAGGATGTGTAAAATTAGAAGTAAAGAGGATTGAGGACAGAGCCTGCAATGGCCTGCTACAAACATCAATTTAACAACTTTTAAAATCAGTGCGTAATTGCAAGCTGTGATGAGCGTGCTGACGCAGAGGGCCCAGGTGCTATTGGCGAACAGAACACGGAGCCAGACCTGGCATAGGGTCAGGCAAGCCTTCCCCAGGGAGGTAGCATTTGGGCTGAAAGATAAAGGGTGAGTAGACATTATTCGGAATGTTTGGCATCTACTGGAAAGGCTAGCTTATTTAAAAGGCAGGTTAAGCTAAAAAAAAAAAAAAAAAGTTCAAAAGGTAAATCTAATCCTTCCAAAAACAATCTCAAGAGACAACCCAACAACTGTCGAATGAATGATAGCTTCCAGAAATCCGCAGGGGCAGGAGCAAGTGGTATTCCCTGAGTCTCTGCTATGGAGGCTCAGCCACACTTGGACTTCTATGGTCCCTTCTCCCTAAGGTCTTCACCCTGAGAGTTTTCTTTGTCCTCATGCAGGGTGGGAGGCACACCCCTCATTGCAGGGGGGTGGGGGCAATGGATTGATGGCCTGCCCAGCGTCACCCAGCATTCAGGGGAAGCTGGGACCGAGGTGAGCCCTGGGCTCTGCTGCTTTTCATCAAGTGCCAACCTTTGTCCTCTCCCTGGAGGATCATGGGGCCAGGAAATCACTGAGTTCCCCCCATTGAACTTCTTTCAACCAGTTTTTTTCCAGCCTCATTCCAGCTCCATGCCCTTTCCAAGGGCGATTTTCCACCAGCTAGGGCTTTCATCTCCCCACATTGTGGCACTCCCTCTCCTCTCTAGTCCCCCGCCATAGTCCCCTTCCTTCCCAATCTGTCTCATGAAATCCTTGGACTCCCTGGACCCATCCTGCCCACCTGACCGGTGAGGAATGGAAAGGCTCCCCTCATCCTGAAAGCACACAGCACCCTTTTGTTCTGGTCTTTTCTCCCCCTCATGCCCTGGTTCTGTGCATCAGGTCCTGTCCTCAGACACTGTGCTGGTCTGAAGGCCAAGGGTGCAGCGCCTAGGGCTGGATCTGGCAGGAGCATAAATAGTCCCCAGAGCCCTCTTCCTCCATCTCTAACTGGGTTCTCCCATGTTGTGAATGTAGATGGGTCTTCAGCACCTGTCTATGAGGAACCGTCTTCGGAAATGTGCTAGGCTACCCTGTAGAAGGTTTGTGCTGAATGGGCCGCAAGGAGTAAAAATAAGTCTACTGGGAGATGTTTCAGGGAGCCCCCACTTGAAGGAGAGTTTGGGAATATGGTACTTTGGATGATAATGAGTTTCTCAGAGAGCGGACATCTACCTATCTAGAGTGTTGTATAGAAGATTCTTTCCTTTCTTCTTTCCTTCACCAAGTGTTTTTTCAGTGGCTGCTATGAGTAAACACATGGGAAAATGATGAGAAAGACAGCCAAGATTCCCGTGCTGATGGCGCTTAACTCTAGTAGGGAAGGGGCAGCAATAAGCAAGTAATCAAATACTTTAAGTGGTAAGTACCATACAGAAAATCATGTGATGATATGTCCCAGAGTGATTGTGCAGTGGGCATGGAACAGAGAGCCAGTCCTCCAAGGTGACATTTACTCAGAGACCTGAAATAGAACAAAGACCTGGGAACAGTATCCAGGCAGCAAGGGCACAGAAGATATTCAGGGGTGCCTGGGTGACTCAATAGGTAAAGCATCCAATTCTTGATTTGGGTTCAAGTCATGATCTCACAGTTCCTGGGGTTGAGCCCTGTGTCAGGCTCTGCACTGGGCATGGAGCCTGCTAGGGACTCTCTCTCTCTGCCCCTCCCCTACATGTGTGCTCACATGTGCACATGCTGTCTCTCTCTCTCTCTCTCAAAATAAATAGACATTAAAAAAAAAAAAAAAAAGAGGGGCACCTGGGTGGCTCAGTCCATCATTAAGCAACCAACTTTGGCTCAGGTCATGAACTCACAGCTGGTGAGTTCGAGCCCTGCATCTGGCTCTCTGCTGTCAGCACAGAGCCCTCTTCAGATCCCCTGTCCTCCTGTCTCTCTGCCCCTCCCCCACTCTAGTTCTCTCTCCCTTTGTCTCCCCAAAATAAATAAACATGAAAAAAAGAAGATATTCATAACCAAGTTGCTCAAAGGCAGAATGGATTATAACACGTGGTGGTGGTGAGCTTTCTGCCATTCAAGCACAGGCTGGATGATAATCTCATGGGTGTCAATGAGAGGCCTTGCTTTAACAGCAGGATGGAGGCTGGACTTGCTAACTCTGACTCCAAAGACCTTAACAATTTGTTGATATCCCTTGTCCTTGCCTTCAACAAATTTATCATTCCCTTGAGGGGAAAACATATGTACACATAAAACAGAGGGAAAACTTGGTGGTATGGGAACATGCTGTAAGGGCGGTAGCAGCTGAGAGAAATGAGAGACCAATGTGCTCTAAAGTAACCTTTGACGTCCCTCTTACCATCGGGGGATCCCTCCTGTTAGTCCCTTCCTTGTACCCCTGATTATTGCCCAGGGTGGCCCCTCTATTCTAAGCAAATAGAAGCCAGCATATATTGAGTGCTTACTGTGTGCCAGGAACGGGTCCAAGCATATTACATATGTTAATTCCAGGAGAGGTCACAAGTACCTTGTGGTAATCACAGTTACCAGGTCAGTGCTACTGTTATCCTGATGTTAACAGATGAGCATGTAGATGGCACAGAGGTGAAGGAGTTTGCCCAAGGTCACACAGCTATAAGTGGCTGTCCATGGCACAAAGTTTGGTGTCACTCCTCAATTTTTGTGCATGCCCCTCTCCTGGCTCAGACTATCTCTTGCTTCTCCTCCATCAGTTTCCTATCCTTTCTTCAAATTCTGGTTTAAAATCCATACCACTAAGGAATCCATCCTCCTGGGGCACCTGGCTGGCTCAGTTAGAAGAGCCTGCAACTATTGATCTCAGGGTTGTGAGTTAGAGCCCCGCATTGCGTTTAGAGAGTACTAAAAAAATAAATAAATAAACTTAAAAAAAAAAAAAAGAACACCATCCTCTTTCTGGCCCTACTCCACACCACCTCAAACCTCTTTGCTTTGGAGATAGTAAATCATCATCCTTGTAAGTCAGAGACAAGGTTCAGATACCCAGCCCAGCGATACTAACTGTGTAACCCTGGACAAGTTACTTCATGAGACAGCCCCAATTTTTTTTTTTTTTCGGTTCATATCTTTAAAATTTCTGGTATCCAACAATATCGCATGCTTTTATGCGATGGTACTAGAAACACACAAATGAGGTAGACACAGCCCTTCCTCTTATGTCATGACCTGGCCTAGCACTGAGTAGCAAATTTGAGCTCTTGTGGCCTCTCACTGAGGGGGACTCCCACCTGTGTGCTCTCTTCAATTTCTGGGGCCAGGAATCTTCAAGTAATTTGGGACAAGGGGCAGTAGGCACAGTCCCAACCCACCTATTAGGGGGTGACTGGGAGCCTCCCAGCTGGTTGAGGATATATCAAGACTATGCACTAATTCTTATGTTAGAGGATTTCAGACAGAAGTGCTAGAGCGAAAATAAGCTCGGATAAATGAGTTGTCCATCCTCCTTCCAACTAATCCAACAGTGGAGAATTGGGGTTGGCTCAATGGTGGTGTCTAACCCAGAAATAAGAACCTTCACTTCCTTTCCAGACTCCGCTCCTAGCATACTTCTAGGGGACACTGACCCAAAAAGGAGTACCCTTGAGATAATGTCCCCCATGCAGGTGATTCTCAGCTATGGGACACCCCCCTTTCTAGGACAGAAGCAGTTCTAAAGCAATTACTGATCAAATGAGTTAAGGCTAGTACTGGGGCTTTCCCTGTGAGGTGGGGCGGGCTTGGGGGCCACCCTAAGCCAGCCTTCTGGTCCATTCCCACAAGGTTCCATGTGACCTGAGCCTCAGGGTCTGGTCCACGTCCTGCCTGAGACCAGGACTTGTGCTGGATTCAGCTCTAGTTGTTTCAGACTGAATTCTCCAGGAGCTTCCTCAGGCTCCTTCCTGAGGAAAGGAAGCAAAGAGAAAACTTGAATACCAGTCTCCCAACTCCTGACTTTTTTGTCTGTGTTGAGCTCATCTTCCTGGCTCCAGTGCAGTTGGTTACAAACAGGAAGCAGGGATGCCCAGAGAGGAGAAAGAAAAGTGTGTGACCTTTTCCTCAACTGTCTGTGACTCCCAGGTTGAAGTGAGGTCATCACATCTATTGCCCTGCCTCAAGATGGTTGAGTTCCCTTTTCTGCTGTCTCTTCTACATTCCACCCAACCCATGACTCACAGTCCAAGAGGAAGGGCACACAATTTCCTGATTTTCCAATTTTCTGCTGCCTCATGGGTGTAAGGCAAGCCTCTTGAACATTTAACCTAAGTCTACCATATTGTAGATTGCTTTCCAGAAAGACCCAATTCTTCTATCTCCTGCATCCAGTCAGCTGAAATGGAGGTCCCATTGCTAAAATGAGCTCCTCTGTAAACTCCAAGGCTCTTCCTTGCTGGAGACAAATCAGGACTATTTCAATTCATACAGTACTTGCACACCAGACAATAAGAACTCAAGCTCCCATTTGTTTGCTCCCTCAAGGTCCTAGAACTCGTCAAGAACACTGTGGCTGACAACAGGGTCCAGTTCCACGTGTTGAGTGCCTTTGACCCCCTACCTGTCAGCCCCTCTGACCATCAGGCCTTGGGCTACCAGCTGCTCCGCCAGACCATACAGTCTGTCTTCCCAGAAGTCAACATTATTACCCCAGGTAATGACTTCATCAGCTGTGGCTAAAGGGAGGTGGGGGCTGGAACTGTTTCCTATCTAATGTCTACTGCCCCACCTCCACCCCAGCTGTTCAGCCTGGAAACATCTGCCTACTTCCCCTCGTGATGGGACTGGAACTGTATTTTCCCCTCTGGAGTGGAAGTCAGAAAGCAAACAGGAAAAGAGCAGAAACAATAAATTAGGTCAGTCATGCCTGGGTCCTAGCTTAACCTAGGCCAGCCACTCTGGCATGGAGGAAAGGATCAGCCCAAACCCCCACCTCCACCCTACTCCTGGAGGAGCCACAGAAGAGGTCAAGTTTCCCCTAGGCTGGTTCTGATCTATCCAAGGATAGCCAGATCAGCAACAGAGCTCAGAATCTGCAGCCCAGAAATGCCTCCCCACCTATACCATTTGCATTAACCCCCTTCACCTCTTCCAGCCCAGACAGCAGTGTCTCTATGCCCCTTCCCTAGTCTTCCAGCATACCTTCCATATCTATGCTTGATACATGGTAGTTCTCCACTATAACAGTGGAAGAGGATTACCTAGAAAACTTATTAAGGTGAAGCATTACCTGGACCCTCTCCCAAAGATTCAGCCTAACCAAATCTGGAGGGGACACTGGAATCTGCCGTTTTAACAAATCCCTCAGGAGATTCTGAGACCAGGTGGTGTCTGACCAGAGTTTGAGGATCTCTGGTCCATGATGTGAGGATGGTCCATAACGCTAAGACCTGTGTCCAGTTGTTGTTGTTTTTTTTTAATCTAGGTTTATCACGGATTCCCTCACTTTCTAAGCACATGCCTCTGTGCTAGGCATGGGCCCATAAAGAGCGTCCAGTGAAACTCTGCATCCATAAATTCAGGTGTGAAAAGGGCAGCCTTGTTTTTTAATCAACCTAAATCTAGCTGTAAGCCCCACTCCTCAGGAAATTCAACCTCCGGTATTACTGAGACCTCCAGGCTCCCCACCACCACCCTCATTTGGAATCATGGCCTCGAGGTCTTATGTAGCAACATAGCATGTGAGTCCCTTGGTGGGTGGTCATCGGTCCTTGGGGCTCCGTCTGAGACATCCATTGCCTAGCTAGAAGGTCACTTCAGGTTGGAGATTCCCTCTGAATTCCTGGCCTGTTTGGGGAGTAAGATCTTTGACTCTAAATCTAAGACCCCATCTCCCTGAACATACCAGGCAACCATCCCCTCCAAGGTCTGCCTCCTCCTCAAACTCCAGCAACAGAGCAGAGCCTGGATCTCCACCATCCAGGGACTCTGGCCTTCACAGTCCCCAATTCTTCTCTCTTGGCTCTCAAAGCTCCCTACACTACCCTCTCCCCTCTGAGGCAACCACCGCAATCCTATTAACAGGGTTAGGCTTTTCCGGAAAAAAAGATAAGCAGACATCAACTGGTAGAAATCCCCAAAGCAAGGAGTTTGAAGGGCCTATTTACCCATTTGAAACCAGAAGTGGAAAATAGAACAAAACACAAACTAACATCTCAGATCATCCCACCACTCTTCACTGGGTGCTTAAGGGGCTCTTTTCTCAGAGAACACTCTCCCTGGAGACAAATCCCAGCCCTGGCTGGATGGGAGTGAGCTGCTCCTACCTTCAGGAGAGCAAGACGCTGGAGAACAAACATCCTGGGACTTCCCTAACCTGATGTTTGACTCTTGGAAAACAGAGTCATCCTTCAGAGGATGAAAATAACAGGAAATTATGTTCTACTTTAAGGGGACTACATTTTATAACAGTAAAACTCCCTGAGGGCGGTGTTTATTTCTGATCTAGAGTGGTATAAAGAGAGCTGAGGCAATAAAGAGCTGATATCTAGATTTCCAAAATAGCCCAGGTAAGGGTATAAAACGCAGGTGTTAACTTCCCTGGTCATCGCGGAGAGAGGACACTTAGCTCTGGATCATTCAAGGGGTAGCTCACTAACAGCCTTGGGAGGAGACACCATGCTTCTGGCTGAAATGGTGTCTTAGAAGGTGTTGAGAATGGGTAGCCCGAAGGACAAAAATTCATAGCACCAGGCTCCCAGGAGGGCCCAGGTGATGTTCTTATTGGCCCAGCAGCCTTAATTTTCCAGCCAGTCCACCTCCCACCAGTATCTTGGCTTGATTGTCCACATAAAGCCTCACTCCTCTTGATTTTCTCTGTCCAGGTATTTGTATTGGCAACACAGACAGCAGACACTATACAAACCTCACCACTGGCATCTACCGGTTCAACCCCATCTACCTGAATCCTCAGAGCATCAAGGGGTGAGTGAGTGGAATAGGCCTGAAGAGCAAGGGGGAAAGAGGAGCTACATCTGACCTGTCCCCACCCCCATTCTCCTGCCAGCCCACAGAACAGGGGAAAGCTAGGGTTTGTACAAACTAAAATGAAGACATTCTAGAACCCAACTGGCCAAATTTCCTCATGGCCAGAGCCTTGCCACTCCCCAGAATGTGTGGAAATTGGCCACTGTTTTTCTGGAATGGAGATAATCAGATGATTGGAAAGAATCTGGTGGAAGTAGGAGCCTTGGGGTCTTAAACCCTCCACCTCTTCCCTTTGGGAGAGTGCTTATCCTCTGGACTTCATTTTCTCCCCAGAATGGGAGACTCCCCAGACTTCTCAGTTACCATTCAGTGAAACAGACCCATGTGTGGTCAAAGGTGGACACATGCTTTGAATTCTCCGAAGAAAACACACTAGAGGGGCGCCCGGGTGGCTCAGTCACTTAAGCTTCTGACTCTTGGTCTCAGCCCAGGTCATGATCCCAGCGTTCATAAGATTGAGACCCAAATCAGGCTCTGTGCTAACAATCCAGAGCTTGCTTGGGGTTCTCTTTCTTCTTCTCTCTGCCCCTCCCCTCTCTCTTTCTCTGTCTCTCAAAGTAAACAAATAAACATTTAAAAAAAGAAGAAGAAAACGCTATAGGAATCTAAGACACGATCATCAATTTTAACTATTGTGTGTGAATTACTACTTTGTGGGTTCTTTAGCAAAATTTTAGTCTTGCGGTGTTGGGGGTTGAAGTCCATCTACCTTTTTCTGTTCCTTACCATGTCTGGACCTGATTTCCCCCCACTTTATAGCCAGTTGCGAGTAGAATGAAAATACTGTATTTGAATACTAGCTTAAGAACAGCTTTCCTGGGGGCGCCTGGGTGGCTTAGTCGGTTAAGCGTCCGACTTTCGCTTAGGTCATGATCTTGCGATTCGTGGGTTCGAGCCTCGCATCAGGCTCTGAGCTGACTGCCAGCTCAGAGCCTGGAGCCTGTTTCAGAGTCTGTATCTCCCTCTCTCTCTGACCCTCCCCCACTCATGCTGCCTCTCTCTCTCCTAGAAAAAAAAAAAAAAAGAACAGCTTTCCTGGTTTTTGTTTGTTTGTTTTTAACTTAGAGCAACAGGTTGCTGCTCTTTATTTCCTTTTATCTTTGAGGTTACATGTGTGGTGTGGTTGCATGGTGTGGAGGCAGGTTGTGGGCACAAGATCTGATGGAAAGTTCCTAGTTGAAGTAGAGGTGCCCTGCGCAGTTGCCCTGTCTCCTTTTGTGCCCCTAGTAATGTGGGGACCAGGGGACTCTAGCCTGAGAGGAAGAGAATTAAAAAGATAATTTCCCCACAGAGGAGAAACTATCAAATGGATTCTAGAGGAGGAAATGATTCTGAACTCACCAGGATTTTATTATTTTCTTCCCCCCTTATCCTGTGCCATGGGCACAGACCTGGGAAAGATGACCTACGTGTCATATGAAACCTCACGCCTTACAAATAGCCTCTCCCACGTGCCTACTTCCTACCCCTGGAGGGTCAAAGGCCAGTGGCTTCAGGGGATGTGGGGTGGGGAGTACTCTGTAATAATGCTTGTGCTACAGCACTTGGCTTTCTCCTCTCTTCCCCTAAATCTCTCCCACAGCATCCACGGGATCAATGAGAAAATCTCAGTCCAAGCCTACGAGACCCAGGTGAAATTCATCTTTGAGTTTATCCAGAATGCTGACACAGACCAGGAGCCGGTTCCTCACCTGCACGAACTATGAGGTCAGGGAGCCAGCTGGTTTAGGGGTGCCTGACTTCAGCCAAGACTAACTCTAGGGCATAGCTAAGGTTGATGAAACTTTGGGTCAGAACCACATAATGATAAATCACCCACATGCCTTGCACACTCTGGAGTCACCAGAGAACAGGCCAAGGAATAGGGAAGGGCCAGCCGAAATCTGGCTTCTCCCTTTCTCTGAGCATCTGCTTCCCTGGGCTGACCAGTACTTAACTGCCTTTTTGTCCCTATCTTAGAAGTTCCCTGGCCTGGCTTGTGCTGGTTATTTAACCACTCCTTACTAAGGCCAGACTTAACGAATGCAGATTTGGAAAATCTCAACCAGGCTTTACCTTCTAGAAATGTTTAATTAGGGCATGCTTGCCAGGCTGCCTTCTCCTTTGCTTATATTTTTCTTTTTGCTGTAACTTCCTTTCTCTCGCCGCCACCTTCCCTTGGATTTTTTAGCTGGCTCTTCGTCTCTCCTCTCCTGCCCCTGCTTCCCTTCCCCTGCCCTCCAATTTATTCTACACCTGGAACAGAGCTTAGTCAAGCTGTGATACCACTGCTGTCATCACCACAACAACTAGTCAAATAAAGTGAGCTATGCAGCATCCGGTGGTCGCTGAGGGGTGGAACTGAGGCAGGGGGGCCTCCTGGTCCTGGAGGCTGGAGCCTAGAGAAGAAAGCCTCTGTCCTTGGGCTCCTCCCAAGGGCTCCCTGGGCTTTGCTCCCTCCCTTGCTCTGTTCCCACCACCTGCTGCTGCCTCACCCCAGGAGGCACTAATCTGTGGAGACATTCCCTGGCACTTCCTATGGGCTGAGCTCCCGAGAGAAGGGCACTCGCGATCCCGCCTCTCAGTGGAGCCCAGGACCAGCAGGGCTCTGGCCCTGGCTTCTGGTCCCGGTTCTGACCTGTCAAAGGGGAGGTGAAGGGCATGGAGGGGGCGGAGGGAACGAGGAGGAGCCTGACTTGAGGGTCTCTGCTCCAGGCAGAGAAGGAGCAAGCTACATTCCCTTAGGGAACAGCGGGGCTCCTGCCTTCTTTCTCTGGAGTCCGACGCTGAACATATTTGAATCTGCTTAGTAGCTGCCAGGTAGGGGGCACTGGAAGGCAGCATTTCTTGGCTCCAGGCCGGGAGCTGAGTTTTGTGGGTCACAAGGGAGTTGGGGTCAGAGAGCGAGAAGCAGAGGGACCTGGGGACTTGAGAGACTCCCTCTATTTTTCCCCACCCCCAGACAAAGACCTTTCACGCCAGTTCCTGGCGTTTGACAGCAGTGGGCTCTTTTTCCCTCCTCACACTCCCAGCCCCCAATTCCTCACCTCCTTCCCATGGCTGTGAGCTCTCCCTTGAAGTTTAGGCTTAATGGAAAGTGTTAGAAACACAGTGTGAGGATTTTTTTTGAGCTTTTTTGCTACTCCGCCTGAGATTCACATTCCTTCCCTCACCCTCCTTTTTTTTCTTTTTCTTTTTTTTTTTTTTTTTTTTTGCCAATTCAGTACTTATTCAGCCTTTGTTAGAGGGTGAGCTGAAGAACAGAAATAATCCTTCACATCCGTACAGAGCTGTACAAAGCACTCTCTTATACCTTATTTCTGAAGAAAATATTATTGCCCCTTCTTACAGAGCAGGAATTGGTTCTCAGGCTGGTTACGCAGCTAGCTGGGGACAGATTCAAACCCATGTCACCTGGCCCCAAATGCACCATTTTTCCATGATCCTAAAATTAATGATGGAATCTACTTCCCATCCATTATCTGACTTAATCCTGACAACAGCCCCAAGGGGCTATTGCTCTTGTTTTACAGATGAGGCAACTAAGACTCAGAGGTTAAGTACTTTGCCCAAGGTCATGCAGGTGTTGGGAGCAGAGTCTCTCTGAGTCCAAAGCCTGTGCTAATAGTACTAAAGGGAAACTGAGACTCAGAGAAGTCATCTGCCCAAGATCACACAGTTCTTAAGGGCAGCCGTGGAATTCAAATGCCAGCCTAAAATCCCCAAGTCCAGTGCTTTTTCAGTCATACCACATTGCCCGTCCCAAGAACCTGTGGTGTGTAGCTCATTCATTCCGATCCAGGGAGATCTCAAGGACAAAGGCTATTTTACCATTGGCTTTGATTCTTAGCTCAAGCTCTCTTTCTATGTTCCTCTGGCTGACCTCACTCTATTCACACCTCTCCCTCTATCTGCCAACACTCCTCACCACCCCCACCCCAGCTTCTGAGTTCGGCTCCTCTCCCTTCTTTGAGTTTGGGGACAGCTAGGTCTTTAATAACCCATAGGACAGTTGGGAGAAGAATGCGCAGGGGACCTTATCCCCGTTGGATCTCACCACTCTCTTCTAGTGTCAGAAAGGATATTCTTTTCCAGCCTCTGGAGTGGGAAGGAAGACCCTTAAGAGGGAACTGCTCTAAATCCTGGTTCTGAAAATGCAGACCTTCCAGCCCTATGGCCCCGAAGACTTCTGGAAAGAATGAAAATCCTGGCCAGACCAGGACAACATGAACCCTAAGACTCTGGAAGGGGCAATGAATCTGGAACTTTCCTCTACCCCTACCTGCACCCATCTACCACCCACCAAACCCTCCTTGAAGGAGCCCCGGCGACAATCACAGGAATACCCCACCAAGACTTTGCTCCAGCTTCTTACTCGTACCTCACTCCCTGAGGTTGGAAGGAAGACAAGATATTCATAAGCAAAGAGGATGGGAGAGGAGTACATTTTGGCTGGAGTCCCTCGGTGTTGCCCCAGGTTGCTAAAAATTTGGCCATTCTGGAAGAGATAGTAGAAAAAGACAAACTTCCTAGCGAAGAGCTGAACACTTCAGTTGTTGTTGTTTTTTAATTTAAACAATTGTATAAAAATGAAACTACTTCTTAGTGTTCAGTGTCCATGTAGCTGCCAATACAAAGGATTAAGTAGATGCTACATATATGCTACATCTAGACCTACAAATATAAACATGTACGAATAATACAGAGTGCTTAATGCCAAAAACTATTCCTCGGCCACCATGTGCAATGCTGTAAATACTACACTAATGTATGACTACTTCTAGAACCAGAAAGTGGAACTCAAAAGTGGAGGGAGAAAATGGACACTCAGCACTACTGACACAGGAATCTACTGCAGCCGTGCTATCTGAAAGGAAGGGTTTGACAAGTCAATTTTCTTTTCTCTTAGCTAAGCACTTTGACAACTCACTTCCTCTCTGCTCTCCGAAGCCATGTCTGCCTCTAACGTTCACGATGACAAAACCTGTAAATCTTCAGGCTGTTCACATGTAATTTTTTTTTCGAAGACCTCGGGCAAGCTCTGTAGAGAACTGTGGCTCTGGCGCCTGAACTGTGTTATTCTCAGGACTGTGTGCGTAGGGTGACAGACTGCTCTGTGCCAGCACTGAGTGCTGAATCCCAAGCGACAGAAACACCTGCCTGGGTTTTTTCGCAGCTTTCAGTATTTTGTTGTGTCCTCCAAAAGTCAAACAGAGTTACCATATAAACCATCAATTCAACTCCTATGTGTATACCTAAAAGAACTGAAAACAAGTACTCAGAAGTTTGTACATGATAGCTCAGAGCTTCACTCTTCATAATAGTCAAAAGGTAGAAACCACCCAAATGTCCATTAACAGATGACTGGATTAACAAAATATGTTATATCCATACTATGAACTATTATTCAGCCATCAAAAGGGATGAAATGCTTATACATGCTATAACACGGATAGACCTTGAAACCGTTATACTGAGTGAAAGAAGCCAGACACAAAAGAGTCACATATTGCATGGATCCGTTCATATGAAATGTCCAGAAGAGGGAAACCCACAGATACAAAAATCAGACTAGTAGAGCCGGGGAGAGGGGAGTAATTTCATGGGTAAAAGGTTTCCTTTTGGGGTGATGAAACTGTCCTGGAGCTAAATAAAGTTGGTGGTTGCACAACATTGGGAGTGTACTAAATGCCAACGGATGGTATGCTTTAAAATGCTTAATTTTTATATGTGGATTTTACCTTAAAGTTGCTTTTGAGGTATTTAGGAGGTGGAGTCAACAGATGGCACTTGGTGATGGATGGGTAGTGGGGACGGAAGGTAGAGGAAGGCATCCAGAATGACTCCCGGGTGGCTGACATGAGCAAATAGGAGGGCGAAGTCATTTACCGAGGGGGGCGGGGGGGTGCTGCAAAAGGCGCAGATATCCAGAAGGCGATAAGCTCCATTTGGGATGTAACAAGATGGACGTGCCAAGAGATCCAAGCCTGGAGCTCAGAAGAAAAGTCTGAGACAGGATTTGGGGGAATCATCAACCTATCACCCTAAACTGAAGCTGTGAAGAGTGAATGACACTATTGAAGGATCTGATTGAGGGGCGCCTGGATGGCTCAGTCGGTTGGGCATCCGACTTCGGCTCAGGTCATGATCTCACAGTTCATGGGTTCGAGCCTTGCGTCGGGGCTCTGTGCTGACAGCCAGCTCAGAGACTGGAGCCTGCTTCGGATTCTGTCTCCCTCTCTCTCTGACCCTCCCCTGCTCACGCTGTCTCTCTGTCTCAGAAATAAATAAAACATTAAAAAATTTTTTCTTGAAGGGTCTGATTGAGGAAGGAGATCTAACTTTGTAATTAAATTAAATTAAAATATCAAGAGGGGCACCTGGATGGCTCAGTCAGTAAAGCGTCCAACTTCAGCTCAGGTCACAATCTCACAGTTCGGGGGTTCGAGCCCCACGTCAGGCTCTGTGCTGACAGCTCAGAGCTTGGAGCCTGTTGCGGATTCTGTGTCTCCCTCTCTTTCCGACACTCCCCTGTTCATGCTGTCTCTCTCTCTCGGAAATAAATTAAAAAAAAAAAAACCTTAAAAAATAAATAAAATTAAATATCAAGAAAAAAAACTGGTGGCTCAGTTGGCTAAGCAGCAGACTTCAGCTCAGGTCATGATCTCACAGTTTGTGGGTTTGAGCCCTGCATCAGACTCTGTGCTGACAGCTCAGAGCCTGGAGCCTTCTTCCTATTCTGTGACTCTCTCTCTCTGCCCCTCCCCCACTCCTGCTTTTTGTCTCTCTCTCTCTCTTTCTTTCTCTCTCTCTCTCTCTTTCAAGATTAAATAAATATTAAAATAAAATAAAATATAAAATAAAAAAATCAAGGGGCACCTAGGTGGCTCAGTCGGTTGAGCATCAGACTTCGGCTCAGGTCATGACCCCACAGCTCGTGAGTTTAAGCCCCATGTCGGGCTCTGTGCTAACAGTTCAGAGCCTAGAGCCTGATTCAGATTCTGTGTCTCCCTCTCTCTCTTTGCTCCTCCCCCACTCGTGCTCTGTCTCTCTCAAAAATAAAACATTAAAGAAAATTTTTTTAATATCAAGAGACATATCTGATAAAAGACTGCTATCCAATACATGCCCAAAAGCTCTTAAAACTGATCAGAAAATAACCTGAATAAAAAGACCTTAACAGACACCTCGCCAAAGAAGATATGTGAATGGAAAAGAAGCATATGAAAAGATGCTCCATATTATGTCATCGGGGAAATGCAAAGAAAAAGAACAAGATACCAGGGCACCTGGGTGGCTCAGCTGGTTGAGAGTCTGACCTCAGCTCAGGTCATGATCTCACTGCTCTTCAGTTCAAGCCCCATTTCAGGCTCTGAGCTGCAAGCTGTCAGAGCTTGCAGCTCAGAGCCTGGAATGTGCTTCAGATTCTGTCTCCATCTCTCTGCCTCTCCACTGCTCTCTCTCTCTCTCTCAAATATAAATAAATATTAAAATTTAAACATTAAAAAATGAGAAACCAGTACACACCTATTAGGACGCTCAAAATCCAGAACATTGACAACACAAACACTGGTGAGGATGTGGGGTGACAGGCACTCGATCTTTCATCGTTGCTGGGAACACAGACGGTACAGCAACTGGAAAGCAGTCTGACAGTTTCTCCCAAAACTCTTACCATATGACCCACTAATTGCACTCCTTGGTATTTACCTGAAAGAGCTGGAAACGTTTATCTACACAAAAACCTGTTTCAGAATTGGCAAAACTTGGAAGCAAAGAGATGTCCTTTAGTAGGCGAATGAACAAACTGGCCTATCCACAAGATGGGATACTATTATTCAGCACTAAAAAGAAATGAGCTATCAAGCCATAAAAGGATATGGAGGAAGCTTAAATGCACATTACTAAGTGAAAGAAGCCAATCTGAAAAGTCTACATACTGTATGATTCTAACTACATGACCTTCTGGGAAAGGCAAAACTATGGAGAAAATAGATCAGTGGTTGTGGGGAAGGGTGTTACGGGTAGGCAGAGCACAGGATTGTTAGGGACGTGAAAATACACTGTATGATATTCTAATGATAAACATCATTAGGGACGCATCAAAAATAAATATTTTTAAAAAACCATATTATTGGGGCGCCTGGGTGGCTTAGTCGGTTAAGCGGTTAAGCGTCCGACTTTCGCTTAGGTCATGATCTCTCTGTTCGTTGGTTCGAGCCCCTCGTCGGGCTCTGTGCTGACTGCCTGCTCAGAGCCTGGAGCCTGTTTCAGTCTGTGACTCCCTCTCTCTCTGATCCTCCCCTGCTCATGCTGTCTCTCTCTCTCTCCTAGAAATAAATTTAAAAAACATTAAAAAAATAAATAAATAAATAAATTTTAAAAATAAAATAAATAAAAATAAATAAAAAACCATATCATTATACATTTGTCCAAACCCAAAGAATGTACAACGCCAGGAGTGAACCTTAAGGTAAACTATGGGTGATTACGACGTATCAACATTGGCTCATCCTGGATAAAAAATGTACCACTCTGGTAGATGGTATTGATGAAGGGGAAGCTATGTATGCATGTGGAGGGGGATATTTGGGAAGGCTCTGTACCTTCCTTTCATGTTATTGTAAAGTTAAAGCTACTCCTAAAAAAAAATGGCTTTTTAAAAAATTAGAGCGTGTCAGCAAACAGACATGTTAAACTGCAAGGCATTAAAAATTAGTATAAATTTTAACATATAAAGTATCTGTGCTTGAGGACCTTGTAATCCACTTAGGAAAACAAAACAGCCCATCAAATGAAAGCCCATGTAAAGTCAATCTCAAGCTGTGTAACTGATACCATCAGACACCTTTCTCCGCCACTCCCCACCCAGCCATGTATTAAAAACTCGCTGTCCTCCAAAATTGCCACATTCTCCCTGGCCAGCCTGCTATTTCACAGATTCCTCTAGCTAGAATGCTATTCTCTGTTCCCAGTGCTTTTGGGCATTTACTTGGGAGTGGAACTGCTGGGCATGTGGTTAACTATATGTTTAGCTTTTTGAGAAAACAGTGAACTATTCCTACAGTGGCTACACAATTTTATATTCTCACCAGCAAATGTACAAGGGTTTTGACTTCTCCACACTCTCACCAACCTAGGCTTCTTTTCTGGGCTTTGCTTTTTTTTTTTTTTTAAATGGCCTACCTAGTGAGTATGAAATGATATTGCATTGTGATTTTGATCTTCATTTCCCTAAAGACTAACCTAAATAACTTTTAAATATACCTACCTTTCTCCAACCCACAGACTTGTTTTTGACCTATTATATTCCAACAGCCCACGTCATAGGGTGATTAATAGGATGAAATGAGTTAATACATAAATCCACACAGGAAGATTCAATCAAAGCATCTCCATGTCTTTGAAGACTTCCAGAGCCTTCTCAGACAAAGTTCAATGTTCCCTCCTATGACAAAGGTGTATTTTTGTTAAAGCTCCCCCAAGAGTTCTAATATGCAGCCACGGTTAAAAACTACCAGGCAGGGCACCGTCCCCCAAACTGGTCAGATCACAGGAGCCATCTGGGGCACCAATTAAAAGGGCAGATTTCCTTGCCTGGAGCCAGATTTTGGAAACAGAATTTCCAAGAGAGAGGCCTGGAAACCTATATTGTAAAAGACATGCCCACAGGTGATTCCTACGGACAGGGCCAGTTTAGGAACCCCTGGGCCATTGGCTAATCAAAGAGCAGTAAACACGGAGGGTAGTTTGAAACAATAATCTGGTTTGCAAATTATGATCGTGCATCCTGGCTCTAGAAAGATAAAGATTACTCGCATTTGGCTGATGACCCACTGCAGCGATGCTGCCCTGAGACTAGCTCCCCACCTGGATGGATGCATCCATCCATCCACATCCACATCCACGCATCCATGGAGCTGAAGACTGTCATCTTTAACCCTTTGCAGTCTGGTGTGCCCTCGCGGTCTACGAAGGCTAGACTCCAGTGTGCACCTCAGGGAGAGCCCAAGCGACCCTTGCATATGCCTCATCCTTGATGGTGCCTCTTCCTCTTTGGTGAAGACATAATACGCCTACGATGTGCAGGAAGTGTCCAAATGCTGTTATTATAGCCAATCCTCAAAGCATCTCTGACACAACAGTGTCTCCATTCTATACATATGGCTCAGAGATAAGAAGGAGCTGACCCAAGGTCACAAACCTAATATGTGGCTGCGCATGGATTCAAACCCACATGAGTACAAAACTGGGGCACATGCCACTCTGCAGCACTGCCGCTCTATCCCCAGGGACACTTTGCCAGAATATTTCACTTGCTGCTGGTGCTTCCCAGTAATACCCAGAAATTTCAGAACTGCAGCTTCAAACGAGTTGGAAACTTCCTGCCTGAAGGAATCCCGAGAGGGTATCCAGGCGACTTTGGGAAAAGGGAACAGAGTTATAGAGAAGCGAAGGAGATGGTGAGAGCAACTAGCCCTGAGCACAGATGGCCACACTTCCCTATCCCACCCCCATAACTACATCCTCCTAGAACTGAATGAAGCCGGAAGGGGATATCACCTCAGCGCTGGGCAGCAGGAAAGAAGTTGACCTCTGGAAGGGAGATAGGAGGGGAGGGGTTATAGCCAGGGGAAAAATGGGAGGGGGCACCCCTTGCCTGGCAGAAACAAAAGACAGAAAAGTTTCCAGCCGTGTCAGGCTAGTCTTGTGACTATAGCACGCTGGTTAGGGGGGCCAGGATTTACAGGGCTCTGGAATTTTATGATGCTGCAGGATGAGTATCCAGGTAGCCCATGGAGACGCCATTGGCAGACCGCAGCTCCCCCTGAAGGCAGGCCATGGGACTTGGAGGCCCTCCGGATTGAGGCTAAATGAACCCCATGTTAGGAAAAGTGCAAGACTGAAGAAGCCTGCCCCACAGAGATGCTTCCTCCACAACGAGGACCATCCCCTACCCCCAAATCCTTCACCCCTACCAAAAATCTCATATTCCAAGTGAAAATACTGTGGTTGCAATACAAATGCCATTTCATGACATTGACTCCTCTCCAACCAGTCTTCTACCCTGAACCCATCCTATACAGAAAATTCTGAAGTCACCACCTCATTGGCTTGAAGAGACCTGGGAGAGGAGTGCTGTGAGTTTGTCAGGGTGTTGCAAGGGAGACACCCCTCCCCCACAGAGACCAGTGACCTGACCTGGTATCTGCTGTGGCTGAAGGAAGAGAAGGAGAAGAAAGATGGTAACAAAGAAGTGCTATAGGAGGCACCAGGCCTGGGGAAAGACTTCCTGGAGAGGCACTGCCTGTGACTTAATCGTCTTCCATCTTCAGGATGGACATTACAGGCCACAAGGAAGTCACACCTACATCTGAAAAACAGAGTTCCCCTTGGGGAGGTGGGAATGGGACCCTGCAACCAGTGTCAAGGGAATAGTGTTTCTAAGTGTAGAAGAGCTCTAGACTAACAAGCTTTCAGAGCAAGCATGTCTTGAGGCAGTAGAAGGCCCACGTGAACTTCAGAAGTTCTTGTCATATAACAGTCCGCTGTGGTGCTCACGGTGTCCTCGAGGGTCTATGAACATCCACCCCCAACCGAGTCCCTCCCTTTGAGCATCTGGCTGCCTTGCTACCTGCTGCTAGTTCCTGTCTTTTCATCTGTGACCTCCGCTCCCTACATCCGTGCTTCTCTCTTCACAGATTGTAGCTATTTCTGTTCGTTTAGTAGGGAAGGGCTGGGTGTCTTCCCCTTCCCAAGGTCACAGCTGGCTGGGCTGGAAGGAAGTCTGCCCACTCCAGCCCTTCTTGGTGGTTGACGCTAGGGATCAGCAACCCAGGGTAAGCTACCTGGGTGAGTCTTACCTATCTCATCCGTTATTCATTCAACGTCTTGCTGAGTCCTACTAAGTGCCAGCATCTGAGAACACACTAATGATCAGAGTG
This sequence comes from Hyaena hyaena, assembly GCF_003009895.1. NCBI lineage: Eukaryota > Metazoa > Chordata > Mammalia > Carnivora > Hyaenidae > Hyaena > Hyaena hyaena. Next base: position 5,398,890 of record NW_024080660.1, on the reverse strand, counting down.
GACATAGAGCTCACAGTCTTGTCCGAGTGGCCCTGGGGGTTCAGAAGACCCCAAAACCCAAGTCCTCTATTCATATGCTCATAGAAATATTTGCAATCCCTATAACCAACAAAGGACTCATCTCTGAAATATTTAAAGAACGACTACAAAGCAGTAAGACAGAAAGTCAAATACAAAATGGACCCAAAAAATGGACAAAATACTTGAACAGATATCCAAGTGAGAAATAAAGGTATGAAAATGTGTTTAACCTCATTGGCTATCAGGGAAATGTAAATTTAAACCACAGTGAGATACTACTACATACTCACCTGAATGGCTAAATTTTTTAAAAATATTTATTTATTTTGAGAAAGAGAGAGAGCAGGGGAGGGGCAGAGAGAGAGGGAGAGAGAATCCCACACAGGCTCTGCGCTGACGATGTGGGACCCAATCTCCCAAATAGCAAGCTGAAATCAAGAGTCAGATGCTCAACCAACTGAGCCGCCCAGGTGCCCCCTGAATTGCTAAAATTTTAAATCTTTTTAGATTGACAAAACAAAGTGTTGATTAAAATGGAAAGTAACTGGAACTCTAAGACACTGCTGGCAAGAGTGTAATTAACATGAGCACTTCAAAAAATTATTTAGGAGTGTTTAACACTAAACATAAGATTACTCTAGGACCCAGTAATTCTGTTCCTAGGTACATACCCAACAGAAATACGAACTTAAGTGTGCCAAAGGACGCAAACAAAACTGTTATAGCAGCATTATTCATAATAACCCCATACTGGGAACAACTCAGCTGTCTGTTAACAGAATAAAAGATAAATTATACTGTATTCATTTAATGGCATACAGGAAAGCAATGAAAATGAGTGAACAACTGCTCCCACCATGTGATATTCATGAATTTCACAAAATAATATGGAGTGAGAGAAACCAGACACAAAAGGATACCTACTGGTCTCACTTATATAAAGTTAAAAGCTGGCCAAACTATTCCATGGTGTTAGAGGTCACTTGTGGTAAGGAGGGTAGCGTAGTGACTGGGAGAGACAGTGAGGGCTTCTGGGATACCAGTAATGATTTAATTCTGGATTTAAGTGGCAGTTATGTATGTTCATTGTGTTATAATTTATTGACCTGTAAACTCCAGCTTTGTGCATTTTCACACATGTCTGGTATACTTTGATTAAAAAAAAAAAAACCCTATAGGAGAAAACTGTCTTCAGGTGGGTAAAAAATGGAAGGTGGGAAGGGAATAGGGGAGAGAAAGATTTTACATACAGGTGGCTGAGCTGTAGGAAGGGGTAAAGTAGCAGGGAAGACTGGTGAATGGAACAACACAGGAATTGTCTCCAGCCCCTGACTGAAAAGTCCAGCTACATCAGCCTTAATTTCCTACCTCATCCTACAGCCTCTATACAAAAACGGCTCCTTTTTGACAGAGCCCACTGCTTCCTAGTCTAGCAGCTACTTAGTCCTCCAGGCAGAGACCCAGTGTTTGAAGCCAAAATTGGGGTCCTAAGACATATTTCCTCTAGAGACTGCAGGCCCTTGATGCAAATGTTTTAGCAGCTAAACGGAAATAATCCCAAGCACTAGCATGGGAGGGAGGATGAGAGGGTGGGTGGCGCCAGGTTGCACATATCTGTCGTCCAAAGGAATGAGATGCTCAGGTTCTGTGTGTGTTTCATGTGTATCCGAAAGAGGAAAGGGCAGCCAACAGCTTCAAACCCAGTACCGCTTTCTCCTCTCCCCAGGCGCATCCCTACTCCAAACCCCATGCAGGGGTCTGGAGCCACGCTAGAATGCCCCCCGAGCCACTTTCCCGGTGGACAAGGGCAGGAAGGAACCACCGGTCACAGGTTCCACTGACAAGAGGGGAAAACCTGGGGGTGGCAGTTCCTTTCTGGGGGAGGTCACATCGCCTGCACAAAAACATCCCAAAGAGAGCTGGTACTGAGTTTGCGTCGGAGAGGTGGAGATACCCCAGGGAGGAAGTGGCAAAAGGCGAGATGGGAACACCCCTCTTTGATCCCACAAGGTGCGTCAGGGAAAGTTGGATTTCGTTTAGCCCGGGATGCAGACACCTCTCCCCTATGATGCCACCAGGAATAGCGGGTCAGAGGAAGCCAGGCTCCCCTCTGCCCCTCCCTCAGGTGGTGCCTGTGGGACCCCAGCCGCGAGTCTGACCTGTTTTCCCTCCCGCCCGCCCATCCCCACCCCTTCCAAAACTGGGACGTTATTAAGGCCGGTTCCGTCAGGGCTGAGCCATTTGCTTAGAGGAACGCGGGATCCGGAGGCAGCGCGAGGGGCCGAGCCAGCCGGAGAGGGGCTGTGCCCAAGAACGAGGTGGGGACGGTTCTCTCCGGGTGCCCAGCACGGGGATGGGTGCTTGAGCCCGCGGGGTCAGAGCTGGCTGGCTCCACACCGACGCTTCTCGGTCTTCCCGAAGGCCACAGGCTGGAGGAAACACTCAGGATGCGCGAGGAAACGCGCACAGGCGCACAAGCCTTTAAAGGAAGAGGGCGGGGGGTGGGGGCGCTCTTGGCGCGGAGGGGCGGGGCCTGCCCGGGGGAGTCGGCCCCGCGCAGCGAGCGCCGGGCAACGGGAACCTCAGGCCGCCGGCCGCCAGCCGCCGGGCGAGGGGACCCGCCAGCTCTCGGCACCCGCCGCCGGCCCGCAGCTGCCGTCACTCCTCGCACTGCGTTTCCCCGGCGCCCCGCCTCCCAGGCACAAAGCGAAGGAAAGGGGCCGGGCCGTGGCTGAGCCCGCCCCTTCTCCGGCCTCCGATTGGCTGCCGCAGCTGTCCATCCTAAACCTATTTTTGATGGGGGGGTGCCACCCACTCTGCCCCAGATCACGTTTGCCACTAGCAGCCAACCGGTCGGGCCCAAGTCCGCGGGCAAGAAGCGATTGGGGGCGAGTAAGTTCAGCCCCACGGTCCCCCGTCCGGGTCCCCCCCGCCTGGGCCCGAGGCGGTATATCCTGCCCTCCCCGGCCACCTACCCCTCGTGGAAGCGGAGCGGCGGCCTCGCTGTAACGCAGAGGCGAAATGTAGCCAGCCGGGTGTCGCGGCTGGACGCTCGCCTTGGCCGGGGGTCCGGGGGGGAGCACGCCGGGGACCGAGGAGTTCTGCCGAGGAGGAGTGATGAGAAGAGGGGGAACCCTGCACCCCCCGAGACCACGGGTCCCTGGTGCCACTCGCCAGGCGCCCCCATTCCTTCCGAGCGAGAGGCAGGTCAGTCCTGATGGGTCTGGGGCGGTGGGTGGCAGAGGGCGGGAGCCCTGGCGAGCAGCGCATTTGCTGAGTCTGAATACCGGAGAGGCGGGGGAGGCCACCCAGTCACTTCGCCGCCGCCCTGGGCTTGCAGATACTAAAACGGGTCTTTTTTGTCCCCTCCTCAGGGCATCCTGGTTTACTTTTGCTTCTTTCATCCCAGGGCCTTAGGCCCGTCTGAAGTCTCTTTACTGGAAGGTGTGGGGTGAGGCACTGGCTTCTCTTCTTGCGAGCCCCCTTTCAGTTTAGGTGGCCTGCTAGGAAGACAGTAGGAGGAGGGTCAGGTTCTGGCGTGCACTGCGGGGACAGGGGCAGTGGACTCTCTCCTGCTCGGAGGTCTCTTTCTGGGTCTCTACTGAGGGTCTTTGAAAGAACCACAGGACTGCGTTTAAAGAGGTCCAGAAAGGGAATCTGGATGTGTGACCTGAGTCCATAGAAAGAGAAAACAATTCCCATGGGTCAGTTACTGGAGTTTGAATCACCCTTTCCCAAACTGGAGTTGACTAATTTTGTTTCGAATACTTAAGTACTTGTTCATCCTACCTAGGGAAGTTCTCTTTAAATTTATTTTTTTTTCCCCTGTAAGAACAATTTTGGTGAAATGGGATAGGGTGGGATCAGGGCCTGGGGGGGGTTCTTAAACAAGAAAAGTGGGACCATTACACCCAGACACATGCATTTGGAAACAAGTGCATTTTGGCTTATGCTGCTGCTTTATATTTTGCTTTGCTTTGTTTTACTTTTTTTTTTTTTTTTTTTAGTTTTGCTGCTTTTGTCTTTTGTTTTTGTTTTTCAAGAATTCCACTATTTCCAACTCTCAGTAACCCTGGGGAACAGGACGAACCTAGGGAACTGAAGTGTGCGCACAATAACCAATAGTTTTGCCCTCTCCCCCTTCAAACTGAGATAACTCCCTTGTCCTATCTGACAAACCCACAGGGCCAAGAGCAGGGAGAGAGAAGTAGAGACAGAAGCCTGGATCGCAGTCAGCGTCTGTGCTTTTTGTAACACTGCTGACTCTCAAGGGCAGGAGTGGGTAGGCCTCTGGCTCTTGGCCTTGGTCTGGCAGCCTTGCCCCATTGCCCAGGGAGTCCTCCTAGTTTTTATTGTTGTTGCTGTTGTTGTTTTTCCTCCGTCAGGGGCTACGGCCGTTTGGGGGTCCGGAGACCTTTATGTAGTGATCAGATCCTCCTTGTTTATTTGCCTCGTGCAGCTGTCTCGTGACTGTCAACAATCACTTTCTACAGGGCAGTGGCTATGCTGTGTGGCAGGGAGCTTGTGACCGTTGTAACTGACCCCACTGGACACTGCACTTAAATAATCCTGGGTTCTTAAGCATTCGAGAAGGGATCTCTGCCCCAGGACATCTCTGTCCAGCCCTAGTTGCCGAGAAGACAATGGCAAGGTCTCCTGCACCACATCTTGCCAATCCCAGGCTGGCCACATCTCACTGCTGTTGACCACAGCGGTGATCCCTTGGGGGGGGTGGGGGGCGCTGCCGGTTAGGACGATGGCAGGGTCAGTGCCTGCTGGCCGTCCAGATGTCACAGTGCAGGAATGGGTAGTTTTAGTGGAAACTTTAGCGCCTGCCATTGTGGGGAAACTGTCCCGGTATGAGCTCCCCTTTGCCATATCATGACATTCTCTTTCTTGTCTCCCTTCCCACATCAGGTGTCCCACACAGATTCTCGTGACTTTAAGGACCAGGGATTCGACGCGGGACAAGGTCTTCCCAGGAAGGAAGGAAGTCCCTGGAGGAGAGGGGAAGGACGGCAGACACTGCCCTGGGACCACAGAGCCCGAGGAGCTGTGGGGAGCTGAAGGAGCCGCAGCCGAGGCTGCCTTTCAAGGACTTGAACTCAAGCTACTTTTCATGAAAGAAGGGTCACTTAAGAGGCCACCCCAGACCTGGCTGGGCTCTTCTACTCTGGATGCCCCCTGCTCTGAGGAGCCTGCCACTCAGAACCAAAGAAGATAAGAAAGAGGCCAGATAACTTGCCCCCAAGCACAGCGCTGGCCTGGCCGACCCGGGAGTCAGGCATCTGCACCCCTAGTGGCTGGCTGCAGAGCCTGGTGAGGAGTTTCTTGTTTCCCTCCAGCTCGCGGCTTCAGTGCTTGATGGGGCTGCCTGTCAGTGGGTCAGTTCTTGAAGCGCCTGGGAGGAGCGGAGAGCCGTGGGAAGAGGTCCCGCGGCACCCAAGCCTGGGTTCATCCCAAGACTAAGTTCTTTCCCAACTTAGAGAGGGAGAGAGAAAGCAAACAAAGAGAGAGAGAGAGAGAGAGAAGAGTTCTCCCTTCCCCTCCTCCCTTCCCGTCATGTCCTCTAAGCCAGAGCCGAAGGACGCCCACCAGCTGAACGGGACTGGCCCAACTCCCTCACCCTGCTCTTCCGATGGCCCCGGGCGAGAGCCCTTGGCTGGGACCTCAGAGTTCCTGGGGCCTGATGGGGCCGGGGTGGAGGTGGTGGTGATTGAGTCCCGGGCCAACGCCAAGGGGGTTCGGGAGGAGGACGCCCTTCTGGAGAACGGGAGCCAGAGCAATGAAAGTGACGACGTCAGCACAGACCGTGGCCCCGCGCCACCCTCCCCACTCAAGGAGACCTCCTTCTCCATCGGGCTGCAAGTGCTGTTTCCCTTCCTCCTGGCAGGCTTTGGGACTGTGGCTGCTGGCATGGTGCTGGACATCGTGCAGGTAGGACCTGGGTCGGGCAGCTCTTGACCGTGAACCCGGGGCCACCTTCTCCTCCTGGGAAATGGACTCTTAGAGTTTTCTCTCCACCCCGCCCCCATCAGAAGCAGCCGCTGCTTCCTAGAATACTGTTTCCCTTTGGATCACGTCCTCAGTTTCTTCTTGGTCTAGTTACTTTCTACAGAAGGCTTGAGGAAGCACCTGAGGAGGTGTCCGGGGCAGCATTGCTTAACAGAAGCAGAATGTGTTCCAGGGCTCAGGCTGGGACGAGGAGAGGTGGAACGTGGTTGTTACCTGCCATCCCTCCTGGGCATTCCTCCTGAGCCCGGCTCAGTAGGAGACACTTAGCTGGGACTCCTCTTATGCTTTCTTTTCCCTTCACTTGGGGTTTCAAGGATATCCACAGTAGAAAGCTCAGTTTCAAGTCTCCCCTCCATTCCCCTGCTGGGCAGGAATTTGTTCAGCTGCCAAGAGGGTCTCAGATTAAGTGGGAAGTTTCTTAAAGGCATTTTGTGTTCCTTATGCGCCTGTAACCTCAGTACGATCTCCTTGGGGAATAGGGGTGAGCACATGCTATCTGATGCATGATTTGGGTGGGAAGGTGTGGGGGCTGGGGGCGTGGTAAGCCCTAGAAGTACTAATTCTGTGATGTAAATGGGCACAAAATGTAACCAGGCCTGGGCACAGCTGTCTCTCCTCTTTGCTTCTTACCTGTCTTTCATGAATCTGCCCTGAGCAAAGAAGGCTTTTTGTGAGGCTACCGGCTAGAGTTAAGGATAACAATTGGCAGGATCTGGAAGCTAAAAGCCAGGGATAGGCTATGTAGCACATTGCAGCTTAGGACTCACCCAGAACCTTCAGGTCCAAGAGAGAAGTCAAGTCTTGTTTCCAGGTAAAAGTTTTTGACGTGCAGTAAGGGACACAGAGTTTTTCCGAAGGTGCTGGGTTTATCAAAGTTAAGCATTAGCAGGTATCGAATTCCTGCTGAGTGCTGAGCTCTGTCCTAGGTACTTAGAGAAATATAAAGACCAGGGAAAATCTGGCCTCTGCCCTTGGGATCCACACCCCCCCCCTTCTTTGTCCCTAGCCATGAAATCTCCCATATCCATGAGGACATGGAGCTAAGCATCCCCTCCCCTGAGCCAGGCCAGCCAGTGTCCCAGGGAACTGATGGTGATTGGTTGTAAGTGGCTCCATGAACAGTAGCCACCTGGACCACTTTGACTTGAGCCCCTATGAGGAGAAACCTGCACTTCCTGTCGCTGTTGAGAATGGTGTTAACGTCATGCCAAAGTGCCTCAGCCAGATAACAGGACCCTCCCTCTCCCCTGACCCGTCGTCCTCAGGGTTGTTCCTCATGGAGGTTGGGAAGCCAGTCTGGAGCTGGGAAGGCAGGCTTTGGATTCTTCCCCCTACTGGCTGCTTCTCCTCCTGGGGCAGGGAGTGGGGGTGGTAGCCAGAGAAGAAATGAGACTGGGGTAGCAGTGTCCCCACCTCTTCCATCCCTTTCCTGTGGCCTCGGTTCTCATTGTTAAGAGCTTTTGAGTTCTGGTTTGGTGCTTACAACCAAGGGTCCAGTGGTTTTGTTTTCTGCATAATAATTACAGTAATGGTAATGGCCTTCTGTAGGCCCATGAGGTAGGCACCATAATCGTCTCCGTGTTGTAGAGAGGGAACCTGTGGCTGAGAGGGATTAGGTAACTTGCCCCTGGTCATCCTGACTCAGAGCTTGGGCTGTTAACTCCTATGGCCTTCACCATGCCCATGATTTGCCTGTTGGTTAAAGACTCAGGGAGGAGTCTGCTCTCTGCGTCTTCCCTCAAAGGACAGAGCGGATCAGAATCCGGAACAATTGGAGTTATAGTCTAAAGTGAACAAGAAAAAAGGTTCTTAGCAGTCTCCCACCCCACCCTATTCCCACACACTCAGAATTCTAAAGATGGAAAAAGCTTCTCACATCTTGCCCCACCCCCACCCCCACCCCACACCCGTGAGCCTGGGACACTGGTAGGCACCTTTGGAGCCTGCTCAGTGTACCCACAGAGGGCCAGCAATTGCCCTCAGTGTGGCACTTGGGCTCTCACCCCAGAGCTAAGGTCCATTTGGTATAGATGACAATGGCGGGTTTGTCCTTTTCCCCCTCCCCCAGCCTTCCTGTCACAGCTGGGTTGAAGCAGGCCTTGCAGATGGCTACAGTGATATCAGGACAGGAGGAGGGTGCAGAAGGACCGGGACATGGGACCACAGGGAGATTCTTATTCCACATCCAGGAGACGGAAAGGCAGGGGGAGAGGGGTGACTGACAATCTCAGATTCAGGAAGAGCAGGACGCTTGCTGGGGATTCACACGTGTATTCCCCCTTCACAAGCCATGACGGACGGCCTTCAGTGGGACAGAATCTGGTAGTGCCTGAGACTGGGGCCATCGGGAGGGGTTGGCTATCGAGTATCCCCAGCATCTCAAAGCAGATGAGCAGAAGTCCGGTGCCTATGGTTCCTTGCTCCGCCCCCCTTCCCCCATCTTTCCTCACTACTGCAGAAGACTCAGTCTCTTCCTAGGAGGCTCCTTTCTGTGGTCCCTTATCTGCCCTCCCCTCCCGTCAGCGAGCACAGCCAGCCTCTGCAGTGAGATAAGGAGCTGGTGTACTGGCCAAAAGTGAAAAAGGATACATGGACTGCCATCTGCTCCAACGTCCAAACTGTGGCTGAAAGTTCCTATGACATCTAGGAAGGAAAGCAGGGTTGGGCCCATTGTTGGGGTCGGAGGGGGCTGGTTGAATGTGGTCAGATGTGGATCTGCGGAAGGTGATCTGTGCCCCGCCCCTCCACCCCCCTGCTCCTTACCTGGGCATCTCACTTGCCTTTTCTGTCAAGGATGGGGTAGCCGGAGGTGGTGTCCCAACCTTCCCTGGAATTCTCAGCTGTGTTAAGACAGGTGAGCCCCCTAGGTCCTTATCTTAACTCACTCATCTGCTGAGAATCCCGAGGAAAGGTGACAACCCCCTCCCCCAGACACCTCCTCCTCCAGCTTCTCTGTCCTGCTGTGTATGTGGAAGAGTCCACAGAGATGAAAGTGGATGGCAAACGTGGGCTCGGGGAAGTGGAGGGAAACAAGCGTTCCTGCCTGGCTGGCCTGCTCCCAGCGCCGCTGGGGCTCCGGGCAGAATGATCGGATCCCATCTCCAATGACCACTCTCTTTCTCACCCTTTGTACACCCCCGGATACCCAGGCTGTCCTGCGGCCTCCTGCTTGGGCACGTGGGATGCCTGCAGAGGGAGAGAGCCTCAGGCAGATGACTCTGACTTGGTCTTCAACTGCAGCCCAGCTTCTGGGGCCCTCCCACAGCCTGGTGCTCAGAGCCTATCTCTAGGGATTTTAGTCTTCTTAAGGTCTTGATTCCACCTGTTCCTGCCTGTGACTTTCCTCCCTGCTGCCACCCTTGGGGTTGGGGCCGGGGGGGGGCGGGCGCGGGGTGGAGCTCAGGGCAGAATGCTCCAAAGCGGGCGGAAGTCAGTATATGAAGCCGGAGGAGGTAAGGGACCGGAGAGGCAAGTCAGAAGGGCAGGGAGGAAAAGGTACCATCAGGACCACTGGGGTTTAGGGTGATCGCTTTGAATCAGGATTATTTTGGAGTGTGGGGGGAGCATTCTCGTTTCTCACCCCCAGATGTCGGGAGCCAACGAACACCTGCCCCCAGCCCCAGCCAAGGACAGGGAAAGGGAAGAGGAGCTGCATTTCTGCAAAGCAGTGAGATCTGTAGATGCTCTCCTCTACCGAGTGGGGTAGCGCTTCCTGGAACGTACCCTTTTCTATCCCCAGCAGAGCAGGAAGGCGTGGGTGAAGGCTTGGCTGACAGGTTTGACTTCAGGGGCAGCCACTCCCTGCCAGGATGAACAGGATGGGCCTGAGTTAGGCCAGAGGAAGGAAGAGAGACACTCACTGTCTTCCCCTGCCACATTCTAGCCACGCAACCTCAGGGCCGCCCTGGCCCCCAGGCTGGTTCCACATCACCAGCCTCTCTTCCCAGAGTGGCTGCGTGTGTGTGTATGTGTGTGTCTCAGAGGCCCCCCACCCCCTCCCTTGCTCCTGCCTGATCGGCCTCTTTAAGAAAGCTCTGTGGGTGAAGAAAGTATGTGTGTAGGAATTGGCTCCTCTGACCCAAGTGCCAGTTCAGGGCTCTGCCAGGCTGGAGGTCAGGCGGTGTTCGATCCCAGGCCGAATTGTGTGTGGACTGGGAAAACTTTTGCACAGGGGCTGCTGTTGTGGCTTCATGTTCCCCTTGCCTCTCTATTTCTCATCTTGCCACTACCGAAACCCCATACTTTCTAGGGCCTTCTAACATATGTGCCGGGAGGTGGAGGGCTATGGGAGTGCTCACCATGGCAGCCAGAGGGGTTTAGCTGAGCTTCCTACATTTTTTTCTTAAATAATCGCAGAGGCAAACAATACTCCTTACAAACCACTTAGACAACACTACATGCGTACGCGTAAAGTGGTTCTTTCCAGGCTCTTTCACTGGCAGCCCGTATACGTTACACGCACCCACCAGGAGAGCCAAGCTGTGCACAGAGCTGGCGGCTTGGAACCTGGGAGGGCGGATGGTTTGCCGTGAGGAGGGGATAGGAGGCTGTGCTCTGAGAGAAGTTTCGAAAGTCCACAATCAGCCACCCTCATGAGGGGAGGGGAGTTCTTCCCCTCTCTGGAGCTGTTTGTCCAGTTCAGGGAGAAAGGCTGAGGTGAAGCAGAGCGAGGCCGGGTCTGCAGGGAGCTGGGACCCCAGTGGTGTGCCCTAGCCGTGTCCCGGAGTAATGGTCCCCAAGTCCCTCCAGGGTGTCTGGGGCTCACCGGGGCTGCCTTCTCTCTGGAGTCCCTGGGAGTGAGAGGGGTTTCGCATCCCTCCACTGTTTGCAAGGGGTCGGCTCCTCCTGTGGGAACGTCAAACTCAGCAACTGGTGCCGGGGGAGACGGGGCAGGCAGGGAGTGGAGACTTTGTTCCATCCTTAGTCTTGGGGAGAGGCCCCCCTAAAGACAGTCGTAGGCCCTCCACCTGTGAGGGGCCAGACCAGGAGCTCAGGTAAGTGTATGCGCCAGCAACATGCGCACACCCACAGAAAGAACTCTGACAAGAAGAGAGAAATCCTTACCCTCAAGGCCCTTCCAGTATCCAGCCTCCTCTGATAATCCTTGCTCATCTTGTATTATTATTATTATTAATTATTATTATTGTGGTAAAAAAACACACAACAAAATTAATCATCTTAGCCATTTTTAATTTAGTAGTATTAAGTATATTCACACTGTTGTGAAACAGATCTCTAGAACTTTTTCATCTTGCAAAACAGAAAGTCTATAACCATTAAACACACTAAATCCCCTTCCAGCCCCTGGCAACCAAGCATTCTACTTTTTATTTCTATGAATTTGCCTATTTTAGGTACCTCATATGAGTGGAATTCTACAGTATTTGTCTTTTTATGACTGGCTTATTTTACTTTTGTATAATGTCCTTAAGGTTTATCCATGTTATATAGCATGTGTCAGAATTGCCTTCCTTTTTTAAAAAAATTATTTAGTTAGGTTTAAAGTTATTTTGAGAAAGAGAGAGAGGGGGAGAGAGAGAATCCCAAGCAGGCTCCGCGCTGTCAGTGCAGAGCCCCGTGTGAGGCTTGAACTCACGAACCATGAGATCATGACCTGAGCTAAAATCAAGAGTCGGATGCTTAACCGACTGAGCCACCTGGGCGCCCCAGGATGTCCTTCATTTTTAAGGGGGAGCACTGTTCCACTGTCTGCACATACCACCTCGCGTGTATCCATCCATCAGTGGACACCAGGCTTGCTTGTACCCCTCAGCCATTGTGAGTAATGGTGTTGTGAACATGTGTGAACAACTATCTCTTCAAGACTGCTCTCACTTCTTTTGGATATACACCCAGCAGTGAGATTGCTGGATTATTGGGTGGTGGTTGTTGTTGTTTTACATTTATTTATGTATTTTTGAGAGAGACTGAGCATGAGTGGGGGAAGGACAGAGGGAGAGAGAGGGAGACACAGAATCCAAAGCAGACTCCAGGATCTGAGCTGTCAGTGCAGAGCCCCACGCGGGGCTCAAACCCACGAACCGTGAGATTACGACCTGAGCTGAAGTCGGATGTTTAACCGACTGAGCCACCCAGGTGCCCCAGAACGGTTCTATTTTTAACTTTGGTGGGACCCTCCATAGTGTTTTCCACAGCGGTTACAGTGTTTTACACCCCCACCAACAGCACACAAGGGCTCCAGTCTCTCCACTTCCTTGCCAACAACATTTGGGCTTTTCTGGGGACTTTGCTTGGTAGCCAATCTAATGGATATAAGAGGATACATCTCTCTGGGGGGCTGATTTACAGCCTCATTCTTAACTACAGAACGTCAATGCTGGAATTGCCTTTAGAGACCACCCGATTTGGCCCCTGAATTGTACAGTTTACAGTCGGGAGCTTGAGGCCCTTGTAATGTGTCTGAGGCCCCCGTACTGGTCCGTGCAGGAGGCCGCTGGAGGGGGAGCATAAGGCCCACGCCCGTGGTCTCTGTAGGAAACCCAAGGCTCTCAGTCCGGTGCCCTTGCACACACAGCTCTCTGCCTCCTGATCACAGCTCCCTCGTCAACCTACGTGCACCGGCCTGGCCGCGTACCCCCTCCTCCCTCTCCAAACCTGAAGGTGGCCCGTTCCTAAACAAATAAAAGAACACATACGGGAACCCGTGCGGCAGCCAGCACCAGGGAGGGAGACGCAGCCCCAGCCTTTTTTGCAAATCTTCAATTTCACTTGCAATCAAAGTAGCTTTCAAATAGCCAACCTTGGCTCTTTCTCTTTTCCCCTCGTAGCATGAACAAGTATAGTGCCCTGTGAACCGCTCTTTCCTCATTCACAAAGTGGGGACAAAAAGAGCGCCCCCCTGCATGGACTGTTGATAGGACAAGATGAGAAAACCTACACAGAGCACTTAGCCTAGCACGCTGTCGGCACGTAACAGCTGGGAGCTGAAGAAACTGGTTGGAGAGCCAGGCCTGATGGTCCCCAGACTAGAACCTGCGTCTCCTGACTCCTAGTCCAGTGCTCTTCCCACAGGCGTACCCCCGCCTTTCCTAGTTGAGAGACTGGGGGAGGTATGTGAGGTACTGGAATGCAGAGGAGGCCTAAAAAGCCTCTTGCATACGGGCACGCAGAGATTTGGGGACCCGGTCTTAATTCAGAGCCTATTGAGACTTGCTGTGGCTGAGGCCCAAAGCCCTTGGACACAGAAACCAAACAAACTCTAATCTCCTCAGCCCCAGCCCCGCGGAGCCCGGCTGTCAGCAGCTGAGACAACACCTCCCAAGGCTGTGGCCACAGAGAAACTGGGCTGAAGGCAAAGAGGTTGGGGATTGCTATTTGAGGGGGGACTGGGAAGGAGTTCTGGGGTGTAAACCAGCCTGGGGTCATAGCTGTATGAGTCCTCGCCTCCACTCCCCTCAGGCTCCAGAAAGCAGGCAGAGGAAGTGGAGCCAGGCCGGGGTCTCCTGACTGGAAGCAACCTTCCACGTCTCCCCATTTCTGGGTGGCAGGAAGGGCTGGGGAGGGAGGGTGTCGTCTGGAGCACCCCGCGCTTGGTCCGGTTCCAGAGTTCTTGGAGGAAAGGCGCTTGGCGTGCTCACGCCCTGCTGATTCCATTTCCTCCTTGAGCCCCCGATCCCAGACCATCTATTCGACCTGATGCCAACTGTTTGGGGCACTGAGATTCCTGGGTTCTGTTTTCACCTCGTAGCACTGGGAAGTCTTCCAGAAGGTGACAGAGGTCTTCATCCTGGTGCCCGCACTGCTGGGGCTGAAGGGGAACCTGGAGATGACCCTGGCATCGAGGCTGTCCACCGCAGTGAGTGTCCTGGCTGGGAGGAAAGGGACACACAGAGGACTCCAGGCAGCACAGAGCCAGACTGAGAGATCATTCACTACAGGCCTTTCTCAAGTGCCCAGGCCTGGAGTGCAGGGCTGGGGCGGGAGGGTGTAGGGAGATCCCAGCCTGGGCGTCCTGCTCCTGGGCAGGGGCTCCCTGCCCAGAGTGGTTCCCAGGCTTGGTTTCTGGATGTCCAAGCTGTCCCTGGACTCTTGCCCCACCCCCTGCTTCGCAACCCGCCTCGTGACTGTTTGTGCAGCTTTGACAGGCAAGCGTCATGCTGGTCGTCCACCTGCACAGATGGGGGCCTCCTCTGATCTCCAGCCCTGCTCCACAGCTGGGCAGGAGCAGGGCCAGGCCTGCCCAGCCCCCCTCCCATCCCGTCCCCTTCCCCCCACGGCGGCTGGCTCTTCACTAAGTGAATAGACAGAGGGGGAGCTGCTTATCACTCCCCCTTCCCACAGCCCCGTGGATCAGCCATGATGGTTCAGAGATGCAACCAGATCCAGGGCCATGGGTTGGGAGGTGGGGGGCAGTAACACTCAGGGGGCCAGGAAAGCCAGCTGGCAGGGATGTCCCACGTGGCTACAAGCCTAGAGAGGGCAGCAGAGAGAGTGGCAGCCGATTAAGCCCACCCCATCTTGCCTTACTTCCAGCCTCCCCCCACGCCACCTCGCTTCTCCCCAGACCCTCCTGCAGCCCCGGTCCTGCACCACCGGCTGACCTTTCCTGCCTGAAAATGGCAAGCTGGCTTCAGAGCCAGGGATGGGGTCACTCTGACCCACACGAGCAGCTCACAGGATGGACGCTGCCTCGGCTCAGCGGCTGTCCTGAGAGGAGGCGAGGAGAAGGGGGGCTGCCTTGGGAGCCCCCTTCCTGCCCTCACCCAGCTGCAGCAGCTCCTTCCCTCTCTGGCCCCCTTGATGCTACTCCACTTTCCCTGGGGGTTACACCCTGGTCCCAGAGTCTTAGGCCACGTGCACTGCCTCCCGACCCAGACAGGATCCTAACAGATGGAGCCGCAGGCCTTGTCCAGCCTGGAGCTCCAGCCCCTCTCCCTCCCTCTCCCAGGCCAACATCGGGCACATGGACACACCCAAGGAGCTCTGGAGGATGATCACGGGGAACATGGCCCTCATCCAGGTAAGAGAGCAGAGACCCGAGAGGGTGGGCTAAGCTTCCCCCTTAGTCAGGGATCTGAAAGGTTGAGGTCAGCGCCTCATCCTGCCGCGCTGGCTTCTCCCGCAGCAGCTCTAGGAGGTAACCAAGTTTCCCAGGAAAAGGGCCAAGATGGGGAGGACCCCAGCAGGCCCCACGTCAGTTCTCGACTCGCAGGGGTCCCCTGGGTGTGAGTCCCCACAAATCGGACTCAGGAGTGCTGGAGTGTCATCCACCACATGAGGCTACACAGCTTCCAGACCGGGAGTCTCATCCCCTGAGTCTCTGGCCTTGTCTGTAGACTGAAGTCTCAGGCTCTGCTGGACCTCACCCCAATCCCCAGAGGAATGCTTCTTTGGCCAAGTAACATGTCCTGGGCGCCTGCGGGGTGCACTGCCTAGTACTTGTGTCTGGTGTGAAACTAAATAAACAAAGACATCGTTCCAGCCCAGGAGGACTGCACAGTCCGGCCCAGCCTGCCTCCTGGGGCTGCTGAGAGCCAAGGAGAGGTCTGGCGATGTGCTCGGTTCGGTGACCTGTGCTAGGAAACTCTCCGCTCCCCTACCCCCTCCCCATACTCTGAGTTACCCGCTCCCACCGCAGGTGCAGGCCACGGTCGTGGGCTTCCTGGCGTCCATCGCAGCCGTCGTTTTTGGCTGGATCCCTGATGGCCATTTCAGTATCCCGCATGCCTTCCTACTCTGTGCCAGCAGCGTGGCCACGGCCTTCATCGCATCCCTGGTACTGGGTAAGGAAGGAAGAGAAGGGTAGGGTATCAGCCTGGCACCTATAATCTCTCCTTTTGTTTGTTGATACCCCCATATCTCTTCTTGCCCTGCCCGGCCCCCCTCTTCCTCCCCAGGTATGATCATGATTGGGGTCATCATTGGCTCTCGAAAGATTGGAATCAACCCAGACAATGTGGCCACGCCCATTGCCGCCAGCCTGGGTGACCTCATCACCTTGGCACTGCTCTCAGGCATCAGCTGGGGACTCTACCTGGAGCAGGGTGAGGCTTAGGCCACTGAGGGTGTGACCAGGGTTGGGGGGAGTGGGAGAGACAGTGGTGGGTTTGCCAATGTGTAAGGATTTCCTCTAAGTTCTTACCTATCTGATTGGAACACAGTTTTGTAATAACTCCAGAGCGTAGAGACAGGGGCTAAGTATTCTCAAATGCACGCAGGCAGCGGGGCACAGGAGTGGATCTGAGAAATCTATTCTTGCCTGGTCCTGTGGATTCCTACCTGCCTTGGAGCAGTCAAGGTGGAAGGGGTGAAAGGAAGGAACTGAAGTCTGGAATCTGCTTGCAGAATGAAGAAGGGGAAGGGAGACTGTGATTTCTGGGGATCAAAGCAAAGGAGCCGAGAATCTGGTCTCTGCCCCTGATCAGCCCAATGCCTGGGAAGCTCTCAGCTTGGTTTCCCTCATCCACAGAATGGAAAAGTCTGGCCTCCCCCTGTGTCCCAGGCTTACAGGGAGGATCAATGAGGTCATGTATTTACAGGCACCTAGTGTGACGTTCCCTGAGATCTGCTGGCACATCAGCAGGCCGAGTGGGGCGGGGGGGCCCTGACAGGGAGCTGCAGTGCTCACCTCCCTCTGATCTCTGCCTCTCTCAGATGACTGGCAATACATCTACCCCCTGGTGTGTGCCTTCTTCGTGGCCCTGCTGCCTGTCTGGGTGGTGCTGGCCCGACGGAGCCCAGCCACAAGGGAAGTGTTGTACTCAGGCTGGGAGCCCGTCATCATTGCCATGGCCATCAGCAGGTAGGCTCGGGCCCTTGTACGCACCCTCACCCTCGTCCCACCCTGCCACAGTCCCTGGTGAGCCCTGGAAAAGGGGGAGGGTTCTGGTGCAGACCCTAGAAATGCCTTCAAAGGTGTTTCGGCTCCATGTCCTGTTGCATGTGGCAGAAGCCATCAGAAATGGGTGGCCTTGAGAAGCAGAAGGCACTGGCTTAGGGAGCTAAAACGGCACAGCTGGGCTCAGACACTTCGGTGGTCACGTCAGGGCTCCGGTATTCTCCAACGCTCGGTTCCGCTTCTCCCTGTGACCGTCTGCAACTCCCGGCTCATACTTTCCTCACTCTTACTAACTCCCATGAGAGGAAGTCTCTCCACGATCCCACAAGGTCCCGCTACAGAATTTCACCGGCTCTCAACCAGTCACACGGCTCCGCCTGAACCGATCGCCGTGGCCTCGGGAAAGCGAGGCTGTGATTGGCCGGGCCTGGGGCCGGGCCATGGTTGGAGCAGTACCACCTGAACCACGGTGACTGAGTTTGAGAGAGGTGGTTCCTGAGGAAGAGCCTGGCCCTGTTACTACAGGGGGAAATGAGGACCCAACAGGTGCACCACCGCCGTCCTCTTGGGCAGGTGGCCCTGGGCCGCTCCAGCCGCCCTGCGGGGTGGGTACAGGAGGCGGCTGTCTGCCCCGGTGCCACCAGTTAGCTCCGGGGCCACTCCACCAGGTCGGAATATTATAAGCAGCAACTAGTTCTGGCAAAGGAGGCCAGGCCTGGGAGACAAGGGACCCCCGGAGCACCTCGTTTCCCTTCCTCCCCGAGGCCAGAGGGGCCTGTGCCCGTCATCCCCGGAACCGAAACACAGCCCTTCAGTGACCTTTGTGTCACTTTGTCTTTGTCTGTGTAGTGTGGGAGGCCTCATCTTGGACAAGACTGTCTCAGACCCCAACTTTGCAGGGATGGCTGTCTTCACTCCTGTGATTAATGGTGAGGTGTCGGCACCAGCTGCTGGGGGAACGGAGGGGGGCAGGCGGGGAGGCTGTGGGGGGCCCTGCATCAGGATCCCACAGGCAAGAGCATCCCGCTCAGAGAGTTCAAGACTTTAACGAAGGGGCTGCTCACAGAGCAGAGAGCCGGGGAAGGACCCACAGATTAGCAACAACAGGAAGCCCTAGTCCTCAAGTGTCAAGGGGAGGAAATAAAGTCATAGGAGCCCAGAGGGAACACACCTCTGCCCCCAACAGGGGTAAGCCTCTGCCTAAAAGCAGATTGGGATAAGGAAAGACATACCTGATCCCTCACTCTCCCCCATCTCTGACTCACGTACTGGTGCCTCCTGTTGAACAAACCCGATTAGAGGCAGCCAGCAAGGGAGCCTGGGTGATGCAGTGTGCAGAAGTCAGCCTCTCAGAGCTCCAAGCAAGGCTGAGAAGAGCGGGGAATAGGTCAGCGGTGGGAGGGCAACAATAACCCGCACGGCTCCTGGGACAGGTACCCGATTCCAGAGTCCAGAGCTCACACCTGATTCCTGAAATCAGTCCCTGGAACCAGCCCAGGAGTGTGGGGGGCCTGGGTCTGCTCAGAGCTGTGGAAAGGCAAGGCCTTGTCGCCTCAACTGTGTGGGACAGCAGGGACACGGGTTCCCTGAGTCTGCAGACCGGCCTGCGCCCCTTCCTGCACTCTCAGCCACCCAAGGGGCACAGGGGACGGCCACCTCTCCATAGAGGGGAGGATGGAAGGAGCCTGGAAATCTCCCTGGAAGTGGGGGCATCTTGGTCTTCCTCCTCAGTGTCTCACTCTTCTCCTGGGGACTGGTGGATGTGTTCTGCCCTCCCCACTCCTCACCCCTCTCACGTCTAAGGGCATCTGTCTCTCTACAGGTGTCGGGGGCAATCTGGTGGCAGTGCAGGCCAGCCGCATCTCCACCTTCCTGCACATGAATGGGATGCCAGGGGAGAACTCTGAGCAAGCCCCTCGCCGCTGCCCCAGTCCTTGCACCACCTTCTTCAGTCCTGGTAATGGCAGAGTCCTAGCCTCTAGTCCCTTCCAGCCCTGGGGTGGGGTTGGGTGACTGTCCCTTCCAGCCCTGGCGGGGGGGCAGGGGGTGACTGTCCCTTCCAGCCCTCGGGGGTTGATAGTCCCTTCCAGCCCTGGGGGGAGGGGGCCGACACTCTGTGAGCTTCCCTTGAGAAACAGCTTCTCCTTCTCTCGGGAGAGCAGATCCCAGGCAGGAAGACTGTACTTTCCAGGGACGCCTTGGGGGCTGGGGACCACGGGGTGGAGGATAGAGAGAGTCAGCGCCTGCTGTTCTGGGGTGCCGTGTGGGACCTCCTGACTGAAAGGCCTTCTGGGGCCAGGGCTCCCCCTGCTCACCTCCTCACCCCCTCTCCCCCCTGGTCCCAGACGTGAATTCGCGCTCGGCTCGCGTCCTCTTCCTCCTCGTGGTTCCAGGGCACCTGGTGTTCCTCTACACCATCAGCTGCATGCAGGGCGGGCACACCACCCTCACGCTCATCTTCATCATCTTCTACATGACCGCTGCACTGCTCCAGGTATGGACCGCAGGGGCGTGGGCGTGGCC
Source organism: Hyaena hyaena (assembly GCF_003009895.1). Classification (NCBI taxonomy): domain Eukaryota; kingdom Metazoa; phylum Chordata; class Mammalia; order Carnivora; family Hyaenidae; genus Hyaena; species Hyaena hyaena. Next base: position 5,379,533 of record NW_024080660.1, on the reverse strand, counting down.
AGCCAGGCACTCTGCTTCCTCTGGGCCTCGGGGGCCAGGAAATACTGGACAGGGGCTCAGAGAGGAGGCTGCCAGTCCAGCAGGGTCGCTAACATGCTGTGTGACTTTGGCCCAGTTGCTTCACTTCTCTGAGCCTCAGAGATCCATTTGTAAATTGAGAGGAAGGGACCCGAGGTGGTGGTTTCAGGCAGGTGGTTGTAGGGGGCTGAGCAGGTGGGCCCGGGCGCCACCCTCACTGGCCTAGCTGCAGAGCGCCACTTGGCCATTTGCATGCTTGTTTTGCATGCGGGGCTTCATTAGGAGATGTCATCTGAATAAAGGGTTTCATGGCCTGAAAAGAATGTCAACACCACCACACTGGGGTCCTGTGTGCCTTGCCATTCTACAATATGATACACTCTCTCCCTAGAGTAATATTCCTTTTTTTCCTTTTTTTTTTTCAACTTCTTTTTTTTTTTTTTTTTTTTAATTTTTATTTATTTCTAGGAGAGAGAGAGAGACAGCGTGAGCAGGGGAGGGTCAGAGAGAGAGGGAGTCACAGACTGAAACAGAACCCGACCTGGGACAGAAACCATGAGATCATGACCTGAGCCCAAGTCAGACGCCCAACCAACTGAGCCACCCAGGCCCCCCTTTCAGCCTCTTGTTTTGAAATAATTATGTATTTATGAGAAGTTGCAAACAACATGGACAAAGAGATCCCACGTACTGTTAACCCAGTTTCTGCGCTGGTGACATCTCACACAGCTCAGTACCTAATGGTGCTGAGCAGGTGCAGGCAGTGCAGGTTGGAACCTCCACAGAGCATATTCAGACCACACCAGTTTTACATGCACTCGTGTGCGTGTGTGCGCGTTTAATTCCATGCCATTCTGTCACGTGCAGACTTTTGTCTTCTCACCACACAGAACCGTTCTTCCATCACAAGCTCCCACCACCCCCCAGTGACGCAATCCCTTACTAGCCACCCTAGTATTACGTTTTCAATTTCTGTAGACATGACTTTTGACTGGTAATAACAGCCACATAGTTCAAAACATTTTAATTAGCAGTAATCGCGCCTCAGATGAACTTCATTAGCTACGATACTGCCACCGCACAAAACTTAAATATTTTAATTAAAAAAATTTTTTTAATGTTTGTTTATTTTTGAGAGAGAGACAGAACATGAGCAGGGGAGGGGTAGAGAGAGAGGGAGACACAATTCGAATCAGGCTCCAGGCTCCGAGCTGTCAGCACAGAGCCCGATGCGGGGCTCAAACTCACAAACCATTAGACCATAACCTGAGCCAAAGTCCAACACTTAACAGGCTGAGCTACCCAGGTGCCCCATAAAGTTTAAACGGTAAAAAAAAATTTTTTTTAAAGGCAATGACTCCTTTTTTTTTTAATTGTTTTTCATCTTTATTTTTGAAAGAGAGAGAGAGAGAGAGAGAGCAAGCAAGAGAGGAACAGAGAGGGAGACAGAGAATCCAAAGCAGGCTCCAGGCTCTGAGCTGTCAGCACAGAGCCGGACATGGGGCTCAAACTCACAAACCGTGAGACCATGACCTGAGCCAAAGTCAGGCGCTTAACCAGCTAAGCCACCCAGATGCCCCAAAGCTTAAACATTTTTTTTTTAATTTTTTTTATGTTTTATTTATTTCTAGGAGAGAGAAACAGCGTGAGCAGGGGAGGGTCAGAGAGAGAGGGAGGCACAGAATCTGAAACAGGCTCTAGGCTCTGAGCTGGCAGTCAGCACACAGCCCGACGCGAGGCTCAAACCCACGAACCGCGAGATCATGACCTAAGCGAAAGTCGGACGCTTAACCGACTAAGCCACCCAGGCGCCCCAAAGCTTAAACATTTTAACGGTTAATAGTGAAAGCTCTTCCTCTCTGCCCTCTCTCTGCCACCCAGTCTCTTCCTCCTGGCCATCCGCGTCATCCGTTTCTTGTATATCCTTCAAGCTTATTATGTATTTATACAAACCAACATAATTTTTCTTATTTCCCTCCCTTTATTTTTTTTTTTACACAAACTTAGCACACTCTCCACCCTGTCCACACCTGTTTTTTCACATAACAGTTTATCCTAGAGATCAGTCCACATCAGCACATAGCAAGAAGAGCACCCTAGTTCTTTGATGGCTGCATTCTCCTGTCATATAGATGTACATAATTTCATTTAACCAGTCCACTCTTGGTAACCTCTTATCCCTCCAGCCCCTCACTCCAAACGTTGAAAGGGCTGCGTGCTTGGGCATCTTCCCAAGGGCTGGGCTGAGAATCAACCATAGTTCTTGCCCCGCGGCAGTTTCCCAGGTGCCACGTTTCCCTGCAAGTTGGCCCAGTGGCCGCTGGGAAAGCAGGAGTGGGCACGCCGTGGGTCTGTGGCTGGAGGGTAGCCCTCAGCCTCCATCGGGAAGGATAAACCTGGGCTCTATTACCCATTTGGGGCCGGCTGGAGGCACCCGCACCCCTGCTGTCTTCTCTAGGCCTGTGGGGAGCCAGAGCTGCACACTCAGCCCCCTCTAAAGGTTCTTCCTGTGTACTTTGCTCCCTCCTCTTGGCCATGTGTCACCGAGCTGGCTCAGGAGGCCGGAATGAGGGGTCGGCTGCTGCCATGCCCTTCCTGAAGCATGTCCTGAAGCCCTCCTGGCCACACTCTTTACTTGGGACTCTTCTGCAGCTGCTGGGTAGGGGGCGAAGTTGGGGGCGGGGGGGGCTGGCCCCCACCCAGGGCCAGGGGCAGGCCATAGGAGTACAAGATTGTTGCGTGCAAGGCAAGGGGGAACGTGCAGGGTGCTGGAACCGTAACTTCTGGCTGCCCTCGAGAAACAACCAAGTTTGCCTAAAATTAGGTATTGGTTCTGGCTTTAGGATCCCCCAAGGGCCTCCAGTTCCTGCAACTGAGCCCCTTAGGACAGAATTTACATACCAGTTTTTGCAAAATACGGTTAAGAGCAAAACCTCCCAGATGACTGTGTTGGAGATTTACGGGTAGAAAGCACTTCATTTGCACGCAGAGGTGGGCATTTAAGGAACCCAAATGTCAGTGATGGTGCTGAGGATCTAGAAGACACAGGCCTGAGTCACTCTTCCCTAGTGTTCTAGATTAAGCACTTTGCCAACTTAAAAGTGTATGTGAATCTTATTAAAATGCAGATTCCAATTTAGGAGATCAAGAGCGGGACCTGGGATTCTGCGTCTGTAACAAGCTCCCAGCTGTTGTTGATGCTACTGGTCCAGGGCCCACTAGCAGAGTTCTAATCTAGATCATTCTTGATCTGTAGAAGTGGGAGGGAAGCAAAGAGATAAATCAAAGCAGCAGATGATCCAAAATGGGTTTTTGAATTGATGTGCGCTCTGCTTTACATCCAGCTGACGGACTCATCATTCTATTTTGCTAGGGCTAATGTTAAGCTAGACCGGCTCTGCAGGAGCCCACGGCAGCAGAACGCAAAGGGTCAGGAGAAAGCTAGCTTGGGATAATCGACTGCAATTTAGACACCTGTACAAGTGTGTTGGCAGCAGCCTCAAATGCTGTCCTTATTCCGCTCTGCTCCATGGAAAAGCCCCTGTGTGGAAAGGCAGCTTCAGTCCCCAGCCCCTTGCCAGGCTCCCGGAGAAGCCCACGTGCCGGGCACTGGAGGGACCCGAGTATAGGATGACCCAGAATTAGAGGCAAGAGCGCTGAATCACTGCAATAAGTAGGATTTCAATTAGGAAGTCCCTTGTTTGGTAAATTTAGGAGTGGAATATGATGCTGATGTGTGGGGTCCTGGGGACCCCAAAGAGCTCATGTGATGCCGATTGTCTTCTCCAAGTGGTGACTGTGGGGTAGAGGAACATAAAGGGGTTGCTGGGGTAGATAGATGAGCTGTACCACTGTGGATAGCAGAGCCTTGTGTGGCGGTGAATGCCTTCCATCGTGTGGCCTCTGGCTCCCCCTGGAGAGAGGGGATGGCTATAGGCCGGGCCCTTGTGTTTCCCCAGGTGCTGATTCTCCTGTACATCGCAGACTGGATGGTGCACTGGATGTGGGGCCGGGGCCTGGACCCAGACAACTTCTCCATCCCATACTTGACAGCTCTGGGGGACCTGCTTGGCACTGGGCTCCTAGCACTCAGCTTCCATGTCCTCTGGCTCATTGGGGACCGAGACACGGATGTCGGGGACTAGCCTGGTCATTCAGCCTTCTCCCCCACCCCTCCTGCACTTTCTGTTTGAATTTTTTTCTTTTGTTCCCCTTCCCCCACCCCCACTCCACACTCCCACCTCTTTCTAGGGACTTCACTTTGATACCGAATTCTCATTATTTTCAATGGGAATTTTTATACATTGAGCCAAGTTTGTATAGCAAGAATTCAGGCAGGACAGACGGACTGAGATGAGCAGTACAAGTAGATTTTCGAGACAATCACCAAGTGCAATTTCCTGGTGGGTGCCTCCAGGCGATGCGGATCAGGGCAGGGGTTTCCGTCTGGGATCTGCGGGCATCTGGTTTAGCTTTAGCAAATGCGGCCATGGCCCTAATGAGAAACCCTTTGTGAGTAGGCGCTGGTTTTGGGGTTTTTTTCTTTTCCTTCTTTTTTTTTCTTTTTGATTGAACAGAGAGATAAATACCATTTCCCCCCATTCTCCCAAAACACACACACATTTTCTTCTGTAAACGGACCAACTTCAGAGCACTAGTGAGGAGATAGCTGCTCCTGGCCGCATGTGATCCTAGCCCTCTTCTCCCTCCGTCCCAAAAAGAGTGAGGTAGACTGACCGTTCAAATTGTACACACGCCCCTCACCCAACTGTCTGATAAACACCACCAACCCCTCCCTGTGATCTTTTTCCAATTGATTGTCACATCCGGGAAGATATGAGTAGGGGCCTGGTCTTTCCATCGACCCATGTCCACCAATAGGTCTCCCAGGATCTACATCATCCCTGGGCCCAGAGGACCGATTGTTCATCTCTGTTTACTCTTTGTGTCTAATTGTCTCTCAACACCACCTTTTCCAGAGCTTGCCAGGTTGGGTTCCATGATTAGGGACAGGGATTGAGTGTGTGGAGGCTGCTGGGAGGTGGAGGGCGGCCAGGGTGTCTCACTGTCGCTGTTTCTCCCGAGGACATTTCACGTCGTCACCTTAGACTCTGTCCCTTCCCGAAATCACTCATGCCATCCTGCTGTGGACATTCTTCTCTCTTGGCTTCTGCCCTCATTCATCATTCATTCATTCACTCATTTGCTCATTCAACAAATACATAGCCTTCCCGAAGAGGAGCTCATGTGCAGGCTTGGTCTGAAGCAATACCGATTGAGGGCCCACCACGTGTTAGGAACCGTGCCGGCGGTCAGGGAAATGGCTCTAAGCTCCCCTCGTTACCCGGACACAAAGGCCATGTGCCCCTTCCAATGTGACAGAGAAAGCTTCCTTGCTAGATGTGTTTGCATCTGTGTCACCAGGCCAGGACCTTCCTCTAGATCTCGCCTCTGTGCAGTGCTGACCCCAGCTAGAGCCCCCAGCCCCCCTGCTCATCCGGCAGGTCACTTCTCTAAACTACCCCTCCTCATCAGCCACCCAAAAGAGGATTCAGACCTAGTAGGCTGGATGTCACCAGCTGCTGCTCTGCCTGGTGTAAGATTTAGGGAACACGAGCCTCCACATCTGCCCCCGCCCATTACTCTGACCAGATGGGAAACGTGTCCACACTCATGTGGATACAGGTTTTCTTCTAGCCTCTCTCTCCCCCTCCCCCGTAAGCCCTCCCCTCTCTGGCCCAAAAGGCGCACCTCCAGCACCAGGCTAGGCACTGACCCTGTCTCTTACCAACACCAAGCTTCACCCCAGGAACTCAGCCCGTACGTCCAGACACTGTCTATTCTGTCCCTCCATTTCCACCCAGGGCATTTACTGGGGTTTTAGAATTGGAAGGAACCGTGGAGGTTGTCTAGCTGGGGCCGTGTCTGGCAGAGTTCATTACACGGGGCTTGTTTCTGCTCTTCCCTCAGGCCCTCTTTTATACTGCCCTCCACCTCCAAACACATTTGCACACAGACTCTTGTACAGGCACCAAAACCAAGTCCTCTGCCCCCGAGGCTGTGCCCCTGTGTTCTCCGGTCACCCCTGCCCCTGTCACTCACCCCTTCCTCGCCTCTGGAGTCTGGCCAAGCCACCCTGGTGACTGGGGAGCGTCCTCCTTTGCTGAAAAACCAGGAAGGTAGGCGCGCCCCAAACCGTCAGCGTGTGAGCGGAGGGAGGACTGTGGGAGAGAGGGAAAGAAAACGAAGTGGACTTTGCTGGAAGACTCGTTTCTTTTCCCCTGATTGCACAAACTGCATGTCATTTTGGCCTGGCTGCGAGGAGCAACATTTGGTTTACTCTTGTATCCTTAAAAAGTTACAGAACTGTGTCTTAAGAGAATTATTTATAGTTACTATAACTGAATTGACAAATGTCAACGTAACTGATAAATTATATTTGGTAAAATAAAGAGGACGTTTATTTAGGTGGTTGGCGGTTCCTGTGTGTCTCACCCCAAAGCAGCTCCAGCTGTTCGCCTCCCCTCCGTGGCCCCACCCCCTCCTCGCTCAGACATGGCAAGAGGCCAGAGTATGACAAGAAATGAAACATCTCCCCCATACAGAGATGTGTGCTGAAAACACACACATCAGTCATTTATTGGGAAACAGTCAGTGGTGCTCTGGGACTTATCCCAGAAGCCCGTGCGGTGTCCTCGCCTTCTCCGCACTGAGTTGGCTTCTGGGGGGGCATCGTGCTAAGGGGCACAAGCGTCTATGGGTTAAGATTTCTTCCCTGCAGAGGCTTATGGTCTGGTTGGGTCAAAGTAATACCAGCTACAATTTGCTGAGGACTCACTACGTGCTTTCACTGTGCTCCACCCTGTAAGCCCTTAGACATTTACAATGGACTTCAAAGGGTTCGGAGCCAGACAGGCCTGAGTTCAGATCCTCGATTCTGCTTGCATTTGTGCAACATTAGGAAATCATTTATCCTCTCTGAGCCTCAGTTTTCTCATCTGTACTAATACTTACTGCCCACAATTGCTAGATTTCGGCGAGGTAATACACGTAAAGCGTCAAGCTTTGTGCCTAGCAAACACTAAGCGCCCAGAATACTAGTCATTGCTTAAAGGGTGGGGGGCTGGCCAATGACAAGGCAACGCCAATACAGTGACCACAGGGGTACATGGAAGGTGGCTACGGGAGCAGGCAGATGGAAAAGACACTCCCCTGGTCCTGAGGGTCAGGGAAGTCTTGGAGGAAGTCGAGGGGAATAGGAGTTAGCAGAAAGAGGGAAGGGAAAGAGCCGGCTTTCAGAGAGAACAATAAGCTAGGTGGGGAAGTGAGTGTGAAGCTTTGGAGAACTACAGAGAGTTCCATGTGACTGGAGTTTGGAGGGCAGAGGGTGACGGTGACGGCACAGCCTTAGGAGACACACACGTCTGGGACAAAGCGATGTTTCTGACATGGCAGATATGGAAGAGCAGAGCCCCAGTGTGGCTCCCCACCCCCCCTCCCAGGTCTGTCTGACTCTAGAACCTCTGCCGGGAACCACGGTCCACCCAGGACACTTCCCCCACCAGATGTGGGACACTCTTACAGAGCATATACTAATGCTGAGCATTACTCACCCCAGTAATCAGCCTCGCTTGTTTGTTTGTTTCTATGGAGGTAAAATTGACAAATAAACTTGTAAAAGATTTAAAGTATACAACATGATGATTTGATATATGTATATGTTGTGAAAGGATTCCCCCCCCCCCCCCCCGCCCATTGAGTTGATTAATACATTCGGCACTTCACATATTTACTTTTTTTTTTTTTTGGTGAGAACATTTTTAAAAATCAGCATTCTATAACAGACCTGGGCTCTCGGACTAACTCTTCAAAGAAGCAATGTGTTAGTAAGGTTATTAAGGGTTAACAGAGGATAATTGCTTGTTAATTATCAATTGTATAATGTTTTAATATATAGTATATGATACTATACAGTATACCTTTAAATAATAATGGCCTCATTTGCAACTTCAATATTATCTCTACTAACTCTGCAAAATTGTTATTATCACCATTTTATAAGGAGAATGGAGTCTCAGAGGAGTTAAGTATCTTGCCCAAGGTCATGTATTCACGCCCAGGTTTCAGCCCAGTGCCTTCCCACCTTGCCTGGGGCCAGATGAAACAGCTAGCCAAGGTGCCCTATATAGAGGTCACAAAAGCATTGCTGAAGTGATCAGAAATATGGGGCCTGTTATCTCAATTTTGCCCATGAGACACCTTACATTACTGCACCATGTTAATTGTCTACTGAAATAGATCATATCTTCCAGTGGACATTTAAAAACATGCCTCCTAGGCGCCAGTCTATCCCTGATGATATTTTTGCAACGTAATTACAGGCAACGACACCAACCCTGAGAGCTGCCGGCTGCCAGACTCCCGAAATCCTCTCTCCTTCAGCTAAAATGTAGAAACTGAATATTGTACAGGAGAGCGCAGTAAACAGCACTCTACTATATTTTATTACGTTATCTAGACAAAATTCTTTTAATGTGGCTCTCAAGAAAATGACTGGCTTGGAACTTTAAAACAAACAAGCAAACACACAAACAAAAAAGCTAGAAAGAAAACAGAAATTACAGAAAACTGAGAACAGTTTGGCCAGCCAGAAAAGATTTTTTAAACAATTTTGAAAGACTTTATGGCAAGATTCATGTTTAGTTAAGTGGGGGTGACTAAGACTGCCTAGCTATTGGTGATTTTTTTTAAGTTAAAATAATTCCAAATAGTTTAAACGTTATGTCATATTCAGTGTGGCAAAAGTTCTTTATTTTGAACATTATAGAAATTATTTTCTCTTAGCTCCTATCAAAGAAATGAACAAGTAGATAGAGAACATTGCTTTAAGGGAGCTCCAGATTGTGATCAGCCTGGAACAAACACATGTTTTTCTGTCCTTGACTCTGCCACAGACTGTCACATGTGTGAGTTTCAAGTACGTTACCTAAGTTGTTGACGACCTCACAAATAATTCAGAAATGGAGCGTTTGGTTTTTAGGAGTTAGAAATTTGTGGAAACTAAAGCTTCAAGAGAATAAATGATCTGCCAGATATGAACTATTGACTAAAATCTCTGGATTACCAGGCCAAAATCCAAACTGTCCTTCTGTACAGGTTCCGGAAGGTTGGGTGGAGGAATGTCCCCAATGCCTGAGGTACTCTTGGGGAAACCATGCCCAAGTTGGAGGTGCAGTTCTGATCCTTCTCCCTGGTAATTCCCACGCTGTGGAGGACAGAACAATGCATTGTGTGCCCAACCCATACTTCTACATTCTGTGCATCTTGCTTTGCCGAGAATCTGGGTTATCTCCTTCCTGTATCGGGGTCAAAGATGGCAGTGAGAATCCTCTGGGACGCCCCAGGGCATCACGGGAATTCTGCTCTAACCTGCATGATGCCAGCCTCCTTTCTCCAGTCAAGACAGAATCTTATTCTTTGACCTCAATAAGTAAGAATCCTGATGTCCACTTTCAGAATGAGGAAACAGAAAACACACGAAGGATGCTATAGGCTTCTTCTGGGAAGTCTCCCTACTCTCCTCATGTAACTTAATTGTTAAAATAGTAACAACTAAGCACAAGCTTTTGAGGCAGACAGAAATCTGAATCCTACCTCTCTCAGCTGCTGGTGATAAGTAGCCTCTTCTGACCCCCAGTTGTACCATTGGTAGAACAGGACAATAATGCTTTCTTTGTGGGGCTGCTGGGCACACAGAAGATTCAATAAATAGAAGCTTTTATTATTACTATTTTATAATGTTGATTGAATTGGTGGTATAACAAAATGGGAAGAGAAATACTCAGAATACAGAGTTTGGGATGAGAGGAAGCAGCTAGTGAATCAAGAAGCTAACAGACCCAGATCTATCCTGGACATGACTCCTCGGTGACAGGGTACAGCTCAAGTTGGACCAAGCTGTGGAGGGAAGAGGACTGGCTGGCTTCACAAACAGGTCTCCACTGGATGAACACACCATGACCCTGAGCCTGGCTTCATCCTCAGAGGCTCAGAAACCCAGTCCCATCTGGAAATCATGTCAGGAAGGCTGACTTGGACCCACAAACTCACAGAGACCTGTGCAGTGCCCCAAAGACCAAGTGGTCAGTGGGCCCAAAAGACATGTCAGCTGACCCAGCACATTCGCTCCCTGGAAACAAGTGACCCAGGAAGGCCGATGATCAGAAGGTATCCAGAGAGTTCCGAATCCTAACAGAGAAGTTAGTTTTGTGACTTGAAGATACAATGGCACCAGGTCTCATGACTCAGCTGCATGAGTCTCCCCAGTAGGGATAGCTGACAGCCAACCAGATTGTCCCTTAAGACTCTGGTCTCCACCAAAGCCCAAAGAGGTGTGGCCACTATTCTCTCAGTGTCTCTCTCTCTCTGCCTCTCAGGTTGGCCAACTTCCCTTCACATCAATGCATTCCTTCTTTAGATATATGTCTACCTTCAGTCAGTCTCCTGCCTGAGGACTTCTCATTAATGTTCATTTTATTTTATTTTAAATAGGCTCCACACCCAGCCTGGAGCCCAATGCATGGCTTGAACTCATGACCCTGAGATCAAGACCAGACTGAGATCAACACTTGGACGCTCAACCGACCGAGCCAGCCAGGACACCCCATCATTAATGTTCATTTTAGAGTTTAATTCTGAGAGGGCTAGGGAGACCATGGTATTTCCAGGTCTCGGTGGAGGGGCAGGGGCTGTCGGTGGCTAACTAAGGATGGCCTATGGGCACAGTAATCTCTGCCTTCCTCACCTCTTGAGGAGGTACAAAGACAGAAAATTAGAACAGAACCATCTGCATTGGAAGGGAACACCTTCATCTTACAGATGTGACTTCCTCAGAGCCACATGGACAGTTGGGACCACACACTCAGTCTTTTAAGCCAAAATTTCCCCTCTGGCTTCTGCCTTCTTTCTATCTTCTTTCCCTGGTCCTTATTTGTGGTGGAAGGGAGGGTATCCTTCCAAGGAGGGGAATGTGGCAACAAATCCGTAAAAACTAGAGTTTCATGTTTTCCCTAGATATTCCCGGGCGCCAAGGTAACCCCAGACTCAGGACGCAAGCCCACGGAGGAGTGAGCAGCATGCTGTCCTGTGAGCCCACCAGCCTCTCTCTAGAGGGTTTCCGAGGGCACCTTGCTGCACAGCCTTCCAACTGAATGCGTAGCTAGGTCACAGGCATCTCACCAAGCTGCTTCCTGTGCCCAAAGCAATCACCAAAAACTTAGGATTACTTAAATAAGCATGAAGTTTGGGGCTGAGGAACAGCTCACCCTTCCCTGGGTCCATCCCTCTCCTCCCTCCATGCTGCTGGGCCACCTGCTGTGTCAGTTCTCTCCGTTTCACGTCACAGTGCATTTTTCCTCTCTGTCCAGCACAGTGGTAGAGGCTCAGGAGACCATACAAACCCTTTTTCTCTTCTATTTGAAGTCAAGCTCCCGAGTCCTTAGGTGATTGCCTGGTGCTGGGTCACTTCTTTAATAAGTACTTACTGAGTTCATACTGAAGGCATCACCAGCAGGCACCTGAAATTAGTGAGGTTATATAATGTACACCACATCCTCCACGTAGGGCTCTTGCCAAAAAACTTTTTTTAGAATTTAACCTTGAAAAAACAAACAGTCCAGATTGTGGGACTGTCTACAAGAAAATGGCCTGGACCCTTTAAAAAGAAAGTCAAACACAAAAAAAATAAAAATAAAAAGCAAGGCAATGTTATGAAAAGCAAAAAAGGCAGGGGATTATTACAGACCGATGCTGTCTGATAGAACTGCCTGTGATCATGGAAATAATTGTGTCTGGGCTGTTCACTAGACACATGTGGCAATTGAGCCCCTTGAAATGTGGCCAGTAATACTGATGAGCTGATTTTTAAATGTATTTCGTTTTAATTAATTTAAATGTAAATAACCACACATGGCTACTGGCTCCTGTATTGGACACAACATAGCTCTCCATTAAAAAGACATACGAGGCACCTGGCAGGCTCACTCAGTGGATCGTGTGACTCAGACCTCAGCTGAAGCCCCACATTGAGTGTAGAGATTACTTAAAAATAAAATCTTGGAGCTCCTGGGTGGTTTAGTCAGTTAAGCGTTGACTTCGGCTCAGGTCATGATCTCGCGGTTCGTGGGTTCAAGCCCCACGTCGGGCTCTGTGCTGACAGCCAGCTCAGAGCCTGGAGCCTGTTTCAGATTCTGTTTCTCCCTCTCTCTCTGACCCTCGGCGAGATGAGTGAGCAGGAGGAGGAGCTGGAGGATGGCCCCAGTGCGGTCAGAGACTATAAAGACCTGGAGAAAGTAGTGCAGTCTTTTCGGTACGATGTTATCCTAAAGACAGGCCTAGATGTTGGAAGAAACAAGGTGGAAGATGCGTTCTACAAAGGTGAATGGGGAAAAATTATGGAAGAAAAGCAGAACACCCTAATGACTTCAAGATGAAGCTTTCCCTTCGTCTGTAAAATTTTAAGACATGCCACCATCAGAACTGGCAAAAATCCCTTAGTTAAACTTCCAAGTCCCATGAAATCATAAGAGTGAAGCTGAAAAGAACAGTTGGTCCACGGAGAGGTGACTTTGGACTCCCAGATTTCTGCAGATGCGGACTTTTGTTCGTTACCCACCAGCACTTGCTAGATGCCCTGCTCTGTGCACAGCAGTGACCAGAACTGAGCCAGCCCCGCATCAGTACTGCTGCTTGGAGCCCAGAGTGCTGACTGTGCACCCTCCATACTGTTGTTAAGTGAAAGAAGTCAGTCATAAGAACATGTATTTCCAGTATCCAGTATTGTTACAATAAACTGTGTATATATACTGTTAAAAAAAATTTTTTTAATAAAATCTTTAGAGCGCCTAGGTGGCTCAGACCATTAAGCGTCCAACTCTTGATTTCGACTCAAGTCGTGACCTCACAGGTTCGGCAAATCGAACCCTGCATTGGACTCTGTGCTGACAACATGGGGCCTGCCTGGGATTCTCTCTCTCCCTCTCTCTCTCTGCTCCTCCCCTGCTCATGCTCGTGCTCTCTCTCTCTCAAAAGAAATAAACATTAAAAAAAATTTTTTTTAAAGAAGAAGAAATACCCCCCACCCCCAACAAAGGAACTGTCATTCTTTGATAGAAACTCTATGACTTGACAGGGACACCAGGAACTTGCTAATCTTCCCTCTTAAATCTTTGCTCCTCACATTTTTTCTTAAGTTTATTGATTTCTCTTGAGAAAGAGAGAGAATCCCAACCAGGCTCTACACTGTCATCGCAGAGCCCAACAAGGGGGTCCATCTCACAAACCGTGAGACCATGACCTGAGCTGACATCACAACTCAGACACTTAACCTACTGAGCCACCCCAGGTATCCTGCTCCTCATATTTCTGATTTGGGAAACTTCAAGAAGTTCCTCTCCCAGACAACAGGGCCCAAAGCCAGAATTTTGTATTTGAAGTCCTTGTTTGCCTTGCAACATGCTGGTTGCTTATAAGTTAAATAATCATAAACTGGTCGCATAGTTAAGTGACCACAGGTCAAGCAGATTGTAAATGCTAAAGTGATGAATAAGGGCTGAAGACATAAAGGAAATGTTCATAAGTGAGTTGACACTCAAGTCAGGCCTTAGCAGTATTTCTCAAAATGGAATCTGGTCTAGGCGTCACCTTCATATTAGACACAGAGACAGATGTTGGCGAGGATGTGGAGAAATTGAAACCCTTGCACACTGATGGTGGGAATGGAAATGCTGCAGCCGTTATGGAAAACAGTATGAAAGTTCCTCAAAAAATTAAAAATAGAACTATCATATGATCCAGAAATTCCACTTCTGTGTATTTATGCAAAAGAATTGAAATCGGGATATCAAAGAGATATTAGCATTCCGATATTCATTACAATGCTCTTCACAGTAAACAAGACATGGAAGCAACCTAAATGTCCATCGATGGATGAATAAAGAAAAGCAGTATATGCATACAGTGGAATATTATTCAGCCTTTTTGAAAAAAGAACTTCTGCAGTAAGCAACATTATTAATGACCCTTAAGGACATTAAGTGGAGTGAAATAACCAAGTCACAGAAAGAAAACTACTCCATGATCTCATTTATATGAGATATCTAAAATAGTCAAATTTAAGGATGCCTGGGTGACTCTGTGGCATAAGCATCCAACTCTTGGTTTCAGCTCAGGTCATGATCTCAGGGTTTGTGAGTTTGAGCCCCGCATCAGGCTCTGCACTGTCAGTGCAGAGCCTGCTTGGGATTCTCTCTCTCCCTCTTTCTCTGCCCCTTCCTCTGCTTGCTCGTTTTCTTTCAAATAAATAAATATTTAAAAATTAATAATAAAATAAAATTTAAAGATAGACAAATTTATAGAATCAAAGAGTGGAATAGTTGTTGCCAAAAAATGGGGGGAGGGGAAATGGGATTTACTAATCAATGGGCCTAAGTTTCAGTTAAGCAAGAGGAGTGAGTTCTAGAGATCTGCTGTACAGCACTGTACCTCTATTGCACACTTAAACATTTGTATTTTTCTGTATCTCATTACACATTTAAAAATGTGTTAAGAGAGTAGATCTGATGTTAAGTATTCCTGCCACAGTAAAATAAAAATTTTTAGATGCTCAGGGCACCTGGGTGGCTCAGTCAGTTAAGCACCCGACTTTGGCTAAGGTCATGATCCCAAGGTTCATGAGTTCAAGCCCTGCATTGAGCTCACTGCTGTCAGGGCAGAGCCTGCTTCAGATCATCTGTTCCCCTCTTCCTCTGCCCCTCCCACACTCACGCTCACTCTCTCTTTCTTTCAAAAATAAATAAATGTTAAACAAAAATGTTTTTAAATGCTCGAGGTCTGAAGCTTGAATGGAACAAAAAAACAATGAGACCAGTGACAAAAATGGGGCTCTCGAGAAAAGGAGCCGTTTTTGTGACAATGTACTAAGAGGGAGACTGTGAAACATCCAAGGGGAGGCACCTTTAAGTGGCAGTTGGATATAATTGATTGGAGATAAAAATATAAATAAAGTCAAGACTGAGATATTTGAAGCCAAGAACAATTCCCCTAAGAGTTTAATGAATGATCAGCTCAAGGACCAAGAATCAAGCCTTAGAAAATAGCCGCTTTTGGGGCGCCTGGGTGGCTTAGTCGGTTAAGCGTCCGACTTTCGCTTAGGTCATGATCTCGCGGTTCGTGGGTTCGAGCCCCGCGTCGGGCTCTGTGCTGAC